>NW_024367037.1:9422117-10022117 GCF_014805655.1 Passer montanus
CCAAAAAAAACCAAAAAAAAAAAAAAAAAAGGTGGATTTTTCAGTCATGAAAGTGCCAAAAAGAAAACTGTGGAAAACTATGGGCATTTTATGATGTGTGCATTATTAGATGTAGCTCAGGTGGCAGTCCTGATGCCACCTGTGTGCTGCAATTTGACTACTGTGATACCAAATTTAGGACAGTCTTCTGAAAGTGTGACTTCAATTTTAAAGCTCAACAGGGACACAGGGTGTTATTGGTTATTGTCCTGCCTACATGAAATGAAGTCAACTGTACAAATTAAAATATTTCCAGGAATCATCAGAAGACCACTGAGTACACTACAAATCCTTTGGACCTCATAGAGCTTCTAAATATAAAACCTGTTACAGAAGAGTTTGGTGTTTAACAATGGTATATATTAAAAAGGAAAAGAGAAAAAAGAGAAATCACTCATATAGTTATGTATTTTAATTCTATTTTAGAGCAGGTAGACGTTTGATGAAATTGCCACTTTAAGACTGGAATTTACAGAGTACAAGGAGTGCCAAATCTCAATAAGTTTCATGGTAAGTCTTCTTGAACTTATAATGTTTACCAGAATACTTATTTCATCTTTACCATACCTCCATCAATCTTACAGTCATTTGTATCTATGTGTTTTGCAAATTAAAATTTTTCAGAACATTTTCTGATGCATGCATATTCTTGATTGCAAGGTGACATTTCTGTAGGTATGGAAAAACCTTTTAAAAATGAAGTGCTGGTTAAACACTGCAAAAACACTTTAGTTTCAAACACTTTTTAGGTGAGTTGAACTTTCCGTATAGTGTAGTGGGTTGACTGTGGATGGATGCCAGGAACCAACCAAATATATTCTATCACTTCCCTCTGCAACTGAACAAGGGAGGGAGAATATAAAAAAGGGTTCATGGGTTAAGATAAAGACTGGGAGAGAGCACTTACCAAATACTGTCACAGGAAAAACATTCAAATTAGAGACACTAATTGAATTTATAAGTAACAAAAATGGAGCAGGATAATAAGAAAGTTAAGCAAGACCTTAAAAACATCTTTCCTCCACCCCTCCCTCCTCCCCAGCTCTACCTCCTCCCCGAAGCAGTGCAGGGAGATGGGAACCACAGTTACGGTCAGTGATCGCACACTGCTCAGAGGAATCCTTGCCCTGCTCCAACATGGAGTGTCTCCCATGGGAGATAGCCCTCCATGAACTTCTCCAGCTTGAGTCTATCCTATTGGCAACATTTCTCCTCAAACTGCTGCAATGTTGGTTACCCTTCCATGGGGTGCAGCCCTTCAGGCACAGCCTGCTCCAGCATGGGTCCTCTACAGGGTCCTGCCAGGAAACCTGATCCAGTGTGGGCTTTTCTCCTCACAGGTCCACAGGAAAATTTCCAGCAGCCTGATCCAGAGAGGACTTCCCACAGAGCAATCGCCCCATCTCAGTCATCCATCTGCTCCTGCATGAGGCTCCTCCAGTGGCTGATCCAGCGGGTGGATCTCTGCATCCCCATGGACCTCCAGGGGCTGCAGGGGCACAGCTACTTCACTGTGGGCTCCACCACAGGCTGCAGACAAGTCTTGGCTGAGGTGTCTGGATCAGATCCTGCCCCTCCTTCCTCACTGGCCCTGGTGTCTGCAGGGCTGCTCCTCTCAGGTGTTCTCATCCTGCTTTGCCCTGGCTACAATTACAGCCGCACATAAACTTTTTTTTCTTACTAAATATAACAGAGGTGTTATCACAATTTCTAATTGGTCCAGCCTTGGCTAGTGGCACATCCATCTTGAAGCTGTCAGGGCTTAGCTCTGTTGAGGTGATGGAAGCTTTTGTCAGCTTCTCACAGAAGCCACCCCTGCAAAGCCCCCAATATCAACACCTGGCCACAGAAACACAAAACAGTTGAAAGTATTTCTGCTGAAACAGCAAAACCACATTTCTGTGGGAAAAAAAGAAGAGATATTTCCTGGCGGACTTCATTAAGAAGTCAAAAATTAAAAATAATCTCATAGATTTTTTAAATAACTGCCTATGTAAGCACTGGAATAAAATGTAATGTTTTCTTTGAGAGATTGAAGATTCTTTTTCACTGTACTGCAAGTGAACTACTTTCATGAAATACAATGATGTGGACTAGTGATATTCTTGATGTATGATTTTAGCCCTTTATTGAAATACAAGGAATTTAGAAAAAGTGATGTTGCAGATCACAATACTTCTGTGTGAAAATCAGAGCAATGTAAGTACAGAAAGGCAAAAAATGGGGAGGAAAAAGAAAATTATTCTATATATGGTATTAAA
Organism: Passer montanus; assembly: GCF_014805655.1. Classification (NCBI taxonomy): domain Eukaryota; kingdom Metazoa; phylum Chordata; class Aves; order Passeriformes; family Passeridae; genus Passer; species Passer montanus. The sequence continues at coordinate 9,424,418 of NW_024367037.1, forward strand.
GGGAAAAAATTAGCAGTAGACATAATAATTGCTGAATGATGAAAACAATACTGTTAAACAGAAAATCAATTGCAACATTTGTACACAAAGTGATTTATATTACATCCTGTCATTGAACCTTAGACCTAATTGACACTCAATAGGTGTGTCCTGTCCAGTTATCTTTTCTATTTTATTTCGTTGTTAAAAAATGACAAGTCCTAGACAGCACATTATCTGATATTCTAGAAAGCTTTTATTGCATAGGTCAATTTTCTAGTGTTCCTAAGGGCTCATATGAAAGAAAGAGTTTTACCTTGAGTAAGTCAATGTGAAATAAAATTTTGGTGAAGAAAACATAGACACTGATTTAACAAGCTTCATCAAATTCAGTGAAGGCTTAATATATTCTTCATCACTGAAAGCAGTTTTTAAATGCACTGTTCTTGTAGCAGCAGAGTCACGTACCTAAACTCCCTGTATGTTACTCAGAGAGAGATAAGTGTCAGCAAATAAGTTTCTTGACTGCTATAATACCCTGAGTCAGGAGGAACTAATAAAGAGAGATTGTATCTTGACTCCCTCACACTCTGAGTCTTCAGGCTATGCACTTCCATAAGAACAGTGGCAGGTCACAATTGGATCTGGAATTTCTCTTAAATGAAGCAGCAGATCGTTGTTCTAAAATTTAACAAGGAAAGGGGAGGTGTAGAATCAGTTACATCTGCAGCTGGGAGAGACTTAGGGCCATAGAAACAGACCCACTACTAGTTTAATTTACTGGGGGAAACAGCCAGACACAGTTCTGAATAAACTAGTAACTAAGAAGCTGTTATCTAGCAAATGTCCTATAAGATAGATCTTCATGGGAGCACAGGCATGAGACAATTCTGAATATTTGCTTACTGGTGAATGTGTAAACAGACAGAAAATATAAACAGTTTTAGGTTTTTTTAATGTTTGTTCTTCCTCCCTAGGAAAAAAAAAACCCAAACAACTAAAATGCTTAAAGCATAGTCAAGCTAGGCCTTGACTGGATGAAAATAAATATCTGGTTTCAATATAAGGCAGCTCACTGGGTTTTTTTAATGTTTGTTCTTCCTCCCCAGAAAAAAAAAACCAAACAACTAAAAAGCTTAAAGCATAGTCAAGCTAGGCCTTGACTGGATGAAAATAAATATCTGGTTTCAATATAAGGCAGCTCACTTAGTTTATTCTTCCACCTGTATCCTGTACCACCACATAGAGAACTTTTGCTCTTCTACCTGTATCTCTTATGACTCACTCCAGTGTTGTGTCTGGTGCCCCATGTGTGGAGAAGTGAATCTCAACTCCATGTTTCAGAAGGCTGGTTTATTATATTATGATATATATTCTATTAAAATACTATACTAAAAAACTATACTAAAAGGACAGAGAGAAAAGGATTCATCAGAAGGCTAGAAAGAACAAGAATGGAATGCATAACAAAGACTTGCGACTCTCAGAGTCCAATGCAGCTCCATCTGTGATTTGCCATCAATAAGAAACAACCAACATGCTCCAATCACAGATGCACCTGTTGCATTCCACAGCAGCAGATAGTCATTGTTGACATTTCCTTTTTCCTGAGGCCCTCAGCTCCTCAGGAGGGAAAAAACCTAGCAAAGGATTTTTCATAAAATATTATGGGTACACTCCAGAATGTGAGGTTCTTGTTAATAGATCCCTTGGGGCACATTAGAATGAAAGAGCACCGAATGATCAGAGTTCATAAATACATAGATCTATGTATGTTTTATTATAGGACAATTTAGTTGCTTATTGTATATTCTAATACAGTGATACAAAAGCATAAAAATGTATAAGGAAAAACAAGTGAAAGAACACTGAATAATCAGAGTTCATAAATACATAGATCTATGTATGTTTTATTATAGGACAATTTAGTTGCTAAGGAAAGCAGGTAAGTAGCCATTTTGCTTATTGTATATTGTAATACAGTGATAAAAAAGCATAAAAATGTATAAGGAAAAACAAAGAAATTACAAGAGTAAAAAGATACATAATCACCACCATGGATCCAGAAATAAGAATTAATTGTTGGAATTTCAATATATGTTGACATTGTCTGTTGTACTGTATCACAATGCCCTAAGCATATTAGCCAAGAAACATTGCTTAAAGGTGCAAACTTCATAAAGGTAACTTTCCATTTAAGAAATAAAAAATCAGAATAAGGAGAAAAGTCTGGGATTTTCATACTTCTTCATGGAAATACTCTTTAACATGTGCATTTCTGTCTTAATTTAAAACTATCTTGAAGTTTACTAAATTAAGTACCCTAACTCTAAAATATTGTTTGTAAATGATGCAGAAATGTTTCAGGGCAAGTTTGCTTTTTCATCCATAATTATATATCTATATATCTCACAGGATCTTGGTAGCCATTTACCTTATCTAAGAAGTAGTAGTATATATGTAATTCTAAACTACTCGAAAATTGAATAATGCAGGGAATATCTCACTCAGATAATATATCAGTCTGTACTACTATTAGAGCCCTACATTTGCATTTTGTATGTATCAGGCACATTTGTTTAGGTCCATTATTAAAGCAGATGTAATGAATGATTTAATGAATCAAGAACAGAAATCTATACTAAGGTTAATTGATATTGATTTGTAACTAGCACCACATGCAACAACATTGAGATCACAAGAAGTGATAACACAAATTAGTGAAATTATTCTGTCAGATCTAATGGCAAAAAAAAATTGTAGTATTTAATTGTCCCAGAGAACTTTTTCTACAATAAATGAATCTACTTCTAGCACCATTTTACAGTCTAGTCCATTAGTAATCACATGAATTTAGACAAGAAAATATATCAGTCAGAGTTGCTAGAGGAGTTTTCAATTTGTACAATGGATCAAAAATAAGAACCAAAACATGGCTTCACTGGAGTGTATAAACACACATTTAGAAGGACAAACCTGTGGGTCCTAACAGATCTATCAGAATAGCATGATCAAAGAACTTGATACACTTAAGCCAGAAATAATGCACTTGTCTTTCTGGGAAATGGCCTTAATTAAAACAGAAGACTTTTCCCAGCACTCTGTGCTCAGTAGGCCAACTTTATTTTAAGAGTTTGTGCTTAGTATTTGTTCTGGTGTATTATGGTTTTATTTCAAACGAGTGAACAAAACGATCTGATTTGAAAACATTTCCTGGAGAAAAAGGACCTGAAGTTTATGCCAAATGGCATCCAAAAAAACAGTTTGCCAATACATAAATGCCTATGTATGCAAAACACAAGCTTTATTTTTAATGTATCACTTTCAGCATAGCTGAAAATAAGTACTCTAAAAATTTTTTTTAGAAATTTTGTTATGTAAAGCATAGGAAAAAAGTGTAAGTGAAATATATGACTAGGGGCACCTTCGACTACCTTGGATTACTCAGAGCCTTGTCCAACCTGACCTTGAATGTTTCCAGGGGTGCAGAATGCACCACTTCTCTGTGCCAGCGTTTCATCATCCTCACCGCAAAAATGTCTTCCTTATTAAAAAAAAAAATATCTATTGTCCTATTACTGCTAAAAATCTTGTACATATCTTTCGTATAGGCCCCCTTTAAGCACTGGAAGGCTGCTATAAGTTCTCCCCGGAACCTTCTCCAGGCTGAACAGCACTGACTCTCAGGCTCTCCTCATAGGGGAGGTGCTCCCTCCCTCTGATCTTCTTCATGACCCTTATCTGGAATGGATCCAAGAGGTCCATGTCCTTCTTGCTGCAGGAATCCCAGAGCTGGACCCAGTGTTACAGGTGGGGTCTTGCCAGAGCAGAGCAGAGGGGCAGAATCCCCTCTCTCATCCTGCTGGCCACGCTGCTTTGGACGCAGCCCATGTGCTGTTGGCTTTCTGGGCTGTAAGTGTATGTTTGTATATTCCTTGATCACATCCAGCTTTCCACCCAACAGTCCTTCCAAGTCCTCCTCAGCAGGGCTGCTCTCAGTCTTCATCCACTGAACAGTCCATCCATCAAATCCACATGTCTCTAATTTAGAGTGAAGGATGTTGTGGGGGGGACCATGCCAAAGGCCTTTCAGAATTCCAGAGAGATGGCTTCTTGGTGGGGTATATGATATTTTATTCATTTCACAGCTTCGCAAGCTATCAAGATGCCACAGGAATTCTTGGTGTTTAAAGCATTTATTATCTAAAAGTGTTTAAATACCTGCCACAGGACATTGTGTTGTGGTGGCCAATCTCTCGTTTAGATTCTAACACCCCTCCCAATGTAGTACTTATCCATTTGGCAGTTGTCTTGATCAGATATCATCAGAATAAAGAAAAAAAAAAACAGGAAAAGAAACTTCAGTAGGATGGAAGCAAAAGGAGGAAAATAAGGGAGACTGACATTTGGAATGCATAAAAATTTAGGTCCCTTTTAACATATTTTTTTGTCTACAGAATTTAACATTCAAATTAACACTATATTAAAAAAAAAAAAAAAAAAAAACAAAAAAAAAAAAACCCAAAAAAAAAAAAAAAAATTCACTTTCAAAAGGAGGAAAATAAGGGAGACTGACATTTGGAATGCATAAAAATTTAGGTCCCTTTTAACATATTTTTTTTTCCTACAGAATTTATCATTCCAATTAGTACTATATTAAAAAAAAAAAAAACAAACAAAACAAAACAGACAAAAAAAAAATCAACCCATAAAATGAAAAAGAAATTCACTGTTACTGCAGTTCATTCCATGAGAGGAAAATAATAAATTGAAATATTTAAATTATATTCTCTGTTATCTTTCACCTTGTACTGAATATATTCATCTGTCCTCTATTAACCAAAATAACTTAACATTATTAGGATATTCTTGTTCACCACTATTGGACTTTGAAATTGGTTTTGATAATTAGTAAATAGTTACACGTACAAAAGAAACCCACAGGTATTCCCATCTCTTATAAGGGAATCAAAGGAAAAAAATTAATTTTTAATACTGTACAAAATAAGCCTGTTTTGGAAAAAGTGCTGCTATGGCTTAAGCATTGTTAGCTATTCTTCAGATGTACTCACCGAATCTCTTAAACAGAAGAATTTAGTGACACTAAAATATAATATAAACTCAAAAAAAAGTTAAGCTCAAGAAGAAATAGAACTTTATTTTAAAATCAAATCTATTTTATAACTGTTGATTTCATTTTCCTCAAATATTTCTTCAAACACAAAACAATCAGAACAAATTTCTCCAAATCGTAAAGTTGGAAAGGACCAAAAGACATATCAAAATACATACCAAGGGAGATTAATATTTTATTTTGCATTCCTTTGCCATTCAGACACAATAATCATAACCTTATTTTAATATAAATCAAATCACACCTAAGAGAAAAATCTCTGAGATTCATTATCTATTTACAGTAAGACCACTATGCATTAATAATAAATAATTTGCAGCAGCTTAGAATGGGACCTTGCCTAACTAGGAATGGTCTCCCTACAGCCCTCAAAGGGAATAATTAGTTCTTATTCTATCAGGATATTTCAGATTTATTTTAACATTAAAAAAGGAAAAATATTAATGAGTGAAATTTCTTTAGTAATAATGAAGAGATATGTATTTCTTGCACATTTGAGTGCTTCTGAAATTCTGTATAAAATTCATTTCTTTCCTTCACAAAGTACCAAACTCAAAGTCCCAGATATTTGCATACTCTATTGAGAGTGTTCAACAGGCATCGTGAGATACCTGTAGAACTGATGGAAAATCTTATAAATTTTAGCTACATTTGATCATATTATATTTTACATTCAATATGTTTCTAGTATAGAATTAATTTATTTGGTTTTCAAGTTAGATTGATTAATTAGCAGATGTTCAAGTTTCAAACTATTCACACTTCCTAAGCATGAAGAAAATTGTTGCAAGTTTACAATTAAACAGTCAGAAAGGGAAGGAGAAACCATGGGGAAAGAGGGGAGAACATAAGGCTGTCATCAACAGCTCAAAAGATTGGATAGCTCCAGAAAAAAAAAGACCATTTGAAATGATCACCCTATGTTAAAAGTACGATATTTCCAGTGAGATTAGGTTTAAGATTAGGAAGAAGGAGAAATTACTTGTTTAATTCCTCTTCTTTTGCAAGCATCTTTAATTGGCTACAAAGAAACAAGGTACATAATACCACTTTATTAGTTAAAAACTAAAATAAACTTTTGGGAAGTCTCTAACTGGATCTCATGTAGGAACATGAGGAACATGTAGGTCAGGTCAAGTCTTTTGGTCAAAACTTTTCCAGGTCCTGGCAAACAAAGGGGACATGGATTTGCAAGAGTGTGGACAGTCTATCAATTTTCTAAATGAGGAATAGGGGATGGGCTTCAAAATAATTGTCAGACATACCCTGACTGACAATGTGGCTCCTGCAGCACTGAAATATCCATCTCACAATCTGTGTGATGTTCTCTGTATTATTTGTATTTCTTATTGAATGGACTGCGGAACAAAAAATCTGGATGCCATGGATTTATCTGTCACAGCCATGAAAGACATCCTACCCTGTAGCACTGCCAGTGTGTCTGTTGCAGGAGATCAGTTGTCTCTCTTTGATTGGATATGTCCAAAAAATGGAAAATATGGGAAGTAGACAGGCACAGATTGCTTCAGATGAAAACAGAAAAATGTTTTCACAAGTCGTTCTACTGGCAGAGAGGAAGACTAAAACATGGAAAGGCAAATGTAATTGGTTATAACAGCAACAAAGGTACCTGGAATACAAACACTAGGGATTAACCAGTTTTACAAAGATTTTTAGGCTCAGGATATTTATCCAGGTTATGATGAAAAACTGGACAAAATATTATGAAGTAGGCATAGATAGCTGAAAATCTCTACAAATAGCAGTGGGATTTCTTCAACCTACTGAAAAATTTCAAATAAATGAACTTTCCAGTCTTTAGAAAAGCTTTTCATTTTTCCAAAGCTGTGGGAGAACTTGCGCTGTTTGCAAAGGACAACCTAAAAAGTCAATTGAGGACTTGGAAGGATATGGAGGAGTTGTTACCCCACTTGATCTGTGAGCACTTCTAGTTTAAATTAGCTATAAAGCTGTAAAATTCTGTAAAATTAAGCATTGTCACTTAACAACACAAAGTCATCATGAGGGAAAAAAGCTTATGAAATAAAATGTTGGTGGTTTCTTCCCATATGGGAAAGACAAGAAGAGTGTAGTAGACTTGAACCAGTATGCTAAGGACTGGCACAACAAACAAGTTAAATAAAAGACATTTGAAACAAAGTCTTCAGCATCTAACACTTTCATATCTATTCATCAGGTATTTTAAGGAAAAACTGTTTACATGGTAAATATTTTTCTAAATGCGTTTGTTGAGTGACCATTGCCATGACTGTTGAGTGACCAGTAAAGCCTCCAAAAACATCTTGAACCAACCGCTATTTCCCTGATCTCTTCCTTTTGGACACAACCTGCAAGGTAAATATCCATGTGGCAATATTTGTACCTCTATTTATATCCAAATCTTAGGTGATATTGAAGAAATTTTCCTGCGTAGATCAATCTAAATCTATATTCTCTGTAAATATTTTTAACAGTGAAATTTTTCTCTTACTTGTTGAATAGAATCAATGATTTAAAAGAAACAGTAGAGCTGGAACTGGAAGTGGCAATAGCCCATAAAACAGTGTTGATAATTATCAGACTTCTGCAAAGATAAAAGGCTGGAGCATTAGTCTTAGAAAAGGATAGAAAATTCTGCATCTTTCCATAATCTTACCTTTGAGAAGCACCATATCTTATTCTTAAATGTTGCACTTCCTTCAGTTTGTACCTTAAAGTCATCCAACAAAAAATACTGTAAATGATGCTTAAAATTGTTCTTGATAAAGAACATCAGGGGTGGAGGGAATTTTCTTTTTCTACTAGTAATTTAAGTTCTGACAAGGAAAATAGTCCTGGGTATTAAAAATTTTCAAATATTTTGATGACAAAAAAAAAATCCAAAAAATATTTTTAGGCCAACAACAATCAACTCCAAAAATTCTGTACCATTTTTAATTTGATTCAAATATGGTATGTTGTTTTAAGGAAACCACAGGTATTATTTGTAATTCTAAAAAACATAAATGGTACTAGTAATAAATAGACTGTTCAACTGCAAAAAAAATCCATATGCAAATGAAACCCCCTCTGCACTTAAATAAGATAAACTATGCTCTGCATTAATGGTACTTGTTTTGTGCACTTTCTTGCCAAACACCTGCTGGTTGAGCAAGATTGCTGACTGGTTAAATTGATTAAACTCCCAGGTAGGGATACTGTGCTATTTCTTTAACTCACTGAAATACAACACTTCACTTGGTGAGTGACAAAATGTTTTTGAGTAGATTATGTGTTTAATAAACAGCTATGTGGTGCCCTAGGAAAAAAATCGTTCTTGGGAAAATTCTCCTTTTAAATGTTACTTTCTTTTCACCTTTTACTATCTCTACTAAAGGAAAGGAACCTACGTTTATAAAATTTTCTATACTGATTATAGGAAAAATAGGTTATCAGAATTTTCTACTGTAATATACAATAATATTTCACAGTTTTGTCATTTTAGTTTTTGTGCAATTTAAGTTGCACATGTCATGAGGATGTTCACGTTCATGTGACAGACAGGGAAAAGAATTGTTAGTTACAACATCTTAATCCATCAAAAAAGAAAGCTAATACTGTGGGGAAACTCTCAGTAGATGTAAGAGAAGTAACACTAATTCATGGAAGCCATCAGCTAGTTTACAAATCCAGAAAAATAGTGTTGATATGCATAAAACAAAATATGTAATGAAAGAGTCATAGATCCATGTGGAAGTTTTATTGATCTGAATTACTAATGAATAATAAATGAAAAAATGTTCATGATGTGGAGGATACCAGAGTGGATTTCTAGTATATGCTTTAAATACATAAGTAATATTTATTAATAGTTGATTCAATCTTGAATGCTAGTAATATAATATTGAAAGGATAGATAAACTTATACTGAAACTGAAGGGAAAGTGTTTTGCACCACACAGACCCCAGTCCTGGTTTAGCAATTACACAGATTGTTAACCTGTCATAGAAACCTATTTTTCCTTCTTCCCTGTGAAACGAGGGCTCTTTTTTATTTAAACAGAAGTAGATTCAAGTACTTTCTATGGCAAAAATTACAATGACAGTGAGTGGGGATGGCTCATATTTCAGTTTCATTCTGATGGGAAGTTAAAGAATTACAAAAGCTGAAAAACATTCAGAAATACTACAGTTAAGATACAAACACTTAATCTTTAAAAGTAATGTTTTTGCACATCTGACATTTTTTTCTAATAAACTACTAGTCCATTTTAGAGGAAATTTCTGAAATTTCTTTACAAAAGAAATTTAAAATAAATGCCCTTTTTTCCTGTTCTGATCTTGCTAATAACTAAGCTAATAGAACTAACAGAGGAAATATGCAGCCTGTTCCATGGATTCTTAGTACCAGTGCTTTCATGCTTCATTTCATAAATATAATTTGTATCATAATTGAAATAGAGAAAATATCAAGAAAAGGAATTTTCCTTGATGAATTATTTCTTCTTCTCTTTTTGTATCTTCAGAGAGGCCTTGAAGTTGCTAACAAAAAGAGAGCTCAGCCCCAAGTGTTATACTTCTTGAAAGCTGCCTCTTTCCTTCACAACAGGATGTTAAATCCAGGTAATTGTTCTTTAGCAGCCTTTTCAATTCCTGGAGTAGCCAAAGAGTTCAGAAAGTGTTTTACAACTACGAGTGCTTCAGAAACATGAAGGTCTGTGGGGTCTGTGAGGAGACCATATATTAAATAGGCAAAAGGACGCATGTGCTGTCAGAGCTTTTCTGAAGTCTTTGGTAGAATTTCTTGTGCTGATATTTGTCTTATCAAAGCCACAAAGTATGCTCAAACTAATAAGCAAGAAAAAACATGTATTACTTTCTTAAGTAGAAGGGGATATAATATCAGAAGCAGCCTTGCTGAGGAAGACATTGGGGTGCTGGTAAGTAAAGCTGCACATGACCCAGCAGGGTGCACTTGCAGCCCAGAAAGCCAAACATGTCCTGGGCTGCATCCAGATTTGGGGTCCTCAGTACAGGAAAGACATGGACCTGTTGGAGTGAGCCAGAGAGGGGTCACCAAGATAGTCAGAGGGTTGGAGCACCTCTTCCGAGAGGAAAGACAAACAGAATTGGTGTTGTTCAGCCTGGAAAAGAGAAGGCTTTAGAGTGACCTAATTGCACCCCTCCAGTACCTGAAGGGAGGCTACAGAAAAGATGGAGACTGTTCACCAGAATGTGTAGACATAGGACAAGGGAGAAGGGATTCAAACTGAAAGACCATTGGTTTAGAGTAGATATTGGGAAGAAATTCTTGGCTGTGAGGGTAGCAAGGCACTGGAACATGTTGCCCAGAGAAACTGGGGATGCCCCATCTCTGGAAGTATTTGGGACCAGGCTGGATGGAGCTCTGAGCAATCTGGTCTAGTGAAGGGTGTTCCTACCCATGCCATGGCAGTGCGGTTGGAACTAGACAATCTTTCAATCTGCCTTTTGATGCAAAGCATTCCATGATTCTATGATATCATGCTCTGGGTTACCATACAGAGTCAAAGCTGATGTCCAGGCCAAAACTAATAAAGTTCAATAGCACTACTCTCTGTGTCTAAGTATAGTTGGCTATGTGATACAGAATTAACCCCAACCCTTATCTTCTTAAACAATTTCTTGGTTTTTTTCCCTTTGTAGGCACTTCTTAAATCATAAAGTTGTTGTCTGCTCTGCATTTTAGAGAGCCTTATACACACCTCTGAAAGAGCTTTACAAGATTCTGTGAAAGGTTTACTTGACAAATTGCTGTTTGGCAGAAAGTCATTGGCAGCAAACTGCAGACTGATAGATGTATAGATACAGCAAGGCATTGAAATATTAAAGGAATGTGTGTGACCCATGATTTGAAGGCTGGCATTTAAAACAAAGTTCACGAATGCCTTTTCCTTTCCACGTGCAATTTCAACCTGTGACTGAGTTCAGTGTTTATTAAAGCTATCACTCAGTTAAATGGGAGTTAACAAAGACAGCAAGAACAAAGAGGGGGGAAAGGTAGAGATGGGGATCTCCAGAGAATTAAAGCAATTTAGGAAAACTGCTGATTTCTAAATTCTTTGAAGTTAAGGCTACGTTTTTGATAATATTATTTTAACTACTTGAGAAAAAAAATCTCTTCTGTATATAAGCTGTGTGGAAAGGAAGAAGGTGAGACAAAAATACTTAAGGCTAGGTTTTTGATAACATTATTTTAACTACTTGAGAAAAAAATCTCTTCTGTATATAAGCTGTGTGGAAAGGAAGAAGGTGAGACAAAAATAGGTGTAAGAAATGTAAAGGTGAAGAATCATTTGCCTGCATTCTCATTCTCTTTAAAATAGCATTTCTCACAATGGACAATTTTTATTATGAAGCAGGAAGTTCACAGCCATGAAAAAGAAATATATGCATATCTACCCAGCTAGCTAGCAGTCTATTTGTATATGTACACAATGCATTCATGCAAACGTCCACACAAAGTTTTTCTAATTTCCAGTTTGGAATGGATCACAGTGAATGGCAGCATTGCATTGTGCATTTTCAGGAGCTGGAAGTGACATGATCAGATATTTTTAAAAACTGTTCTCAGTGCCAATTTACTAATAAAGTTTTTTTCATGTTAAATAAGCAGAACAAAAATTCTCATACTGGGAAAAAAATGAGGAAAAGTGGAAAAGGAAAGAGGGAGAGTAGCACAGGAACTCTACTAGAAACTAAATACTTCTGCAAAGAAAATGTACTAGAACTAAGGTTTGTATTGTTAACTGAAAGCCTGATAGTGAGTGTTGTACATTCTTTTTAGTCACCATCTTCTGGGAAAGGCACTGGACTGTAACTTAGAAAACCATGATGATGATGACAGTGTGGCTAGCCAGGACACTCTGCTTTCTCACAGTGCAGAATCTTCCCATGTAGAAATCTATAATCAAAGTGCTGACAAAAGCTTTTTTTGTATTATGTGGTGATGTTAAAAAGTCAGGCTTCTTAGAGTGAGTTCAGAGAGCAGCTTCTAGCCCTGCAGCTGCCCTGTCCCTGCAGCCTCTCAAGGATATGAGAAGAGGAAGGGAACACCAGCCACCTCCATTCACATTCTCTGTAAGTAAGCTTTGGAACCACCAAGCAAATTTATAGCCAACAAGAGCACTTAAGGAGAAACACAGACCAGGTCACACAGGCAGAAATTGTCTAAAAAGCATTTGTCAATGTGTCAGCGACTTTTCCCCTTTGGTGTTCACCTGAAGGTGTGCTGTCTCTTATTCCAAGACACTTCAAATAAGGTATGTAGTAATGTGTTGATATCAGGAGGGGACCCATCTAAGTAACAATATTGACATAATACTTGTGATGGAATGACTTTACATTGCTGCCTGAAGACATATTCATTTAAAGTGCTGCAGAAAGGCCACGGAATATGAATTCCCTGCTGAATTACTGTATCTCATTCATAACTCAGTAATAACTGGGGAGTTTCTTTAGTCCAGATCTATATCACACAAGGAATATATGTTGTAGGGACTAACTCAAAGTGCCGAAACACCAGGATCCCCTGAGAGCAGAATACAGATAATTGGTTCACCATGAACCCTTAATATCCATTTTTAGTGTTATTTTTTGTTCTAGAATTTTTAAAACAGACAGTAGGTACTTTTTGTTTGGCAATGACAAAAAGCAGGTAAGATGGAGAGATGCCTCCATGGTATGTTTTCTACCCTGCCTAGAAACACAACTTAGATCTGTCAAAAGGAAACTAAATGGAACTAATGAACATTTTGTTTTCAAGATCTGTGAAGTCTGAGCTTGGTGAATAACAAATTCATATTTCATAATATAAAACACAGAAATCATAAGAACAGGCTACACCAAGGTGTATGTTCATATCTCGTCCTTTCTGTTTCCTCTTTTATTTTTTCTAAACAACAGAACAACATCCACAGCTGAAGTGTTTCACAGTAGAGATTATTCAGGCGGGAAGACAGGCTGCTTATGATTAACAACATTTTTTCTCTTCGAACAAGGAATAGAGAGAGGCTACATATTGATAGAATTAACATAAATTAGCTTTACAACAGACTCCTCTTCCTTTCTAACTATTGATAGGTAGAGTCTGCTAGTCAGAACAGTTTTCTTTTTCCACAGTATAGACATAAGACTGACAGTATAATTTTCTAATTCTCCCAATTCTAGGTCTGTGGTGTGATTGCCAACATTCATTCTCGTTATATATATCATGTAAAATAGAGACAACTAAATTGGAAAGTGCAATGGGAAATAACTTGCTTTGGCTGGACTCTGGTGTGTGACCACATCACCTGACTAGGAGCACTTCTGTGTAGTCTGTCCATACTTGAAAATGTTACCACTTTTAAAGAACTATGAAGTCTCAGGGACTGGATACTGTTGAACACTGAGAAACTTCTCCTTTCTTGCTGTGGCAAAATAGCTAGCAAAAGGTTTGTACATGGATTCATGTGTTCTAAAAATGGAATTGAATGTATGACCATTCGGTACAAATTTATACAGAGAATGAAGAAAGAGCATAAAACTGAAGGGCATGAAAAGATACAAACAAATGCAATGGAAGACTTTCATCATCTCCAAAGTTATGGAAACTAATTTTCAAATTGCTCAAACAAAAAAGCATTAACTTTGCTTGTTGATCTATTTGATAATTTTAATAATATAACAAGTCCTGATGACTCAAGCATGTTAACATAGATATTCCAGTCATAAATTCCTTCATGTACTTTTTGAGAATAAATCTTCAGTTGTGACACCTTCTAATTCAAAATTATAAACAAAATATTTTGCAACCTGTAAATTTCAAGATGTTTCTGAAATTTACAAATATTTCTCTTCATCTCTTCAGTTGTAAACCTTCAATTACCCACTGGTGGGATCGGATTTTACTACTGGAAACAGGAAAATATAATAATAACCTTCATTAGGGTGATTCCAAAGTATGCTGGATACTATTTTGACACTATTGCAATGAAGGTGAAACACAGGTTTCTCTTTAATCTAGCCTTGCATAGAAGCTTCCTAAAATCTAGAACAGTCACAGCATTTTGCATGTACCACACTGTACCACTTCTTCTCTCTGTTATCAAAGATATCATACAACTTGTCAGTGTTAAATAAATAGAAAATTTCCTTACCATAGCAAAGGTCTTGTTTTAATCTCTTGGTGAGCTACTGGCATGTTCCGATATGCCTATTACAAACATTGCTGGCCATAAATACGTTTATTTATTCTCTACAATATTTCAAAAGCAATTATGTAAAAAAGCTCATGCAGAGCAAATTATTCTGAAACTTTCAAAGAATCATGTATTGCTGAAGTACTATCCACAGAATTTATTCTATTTCAGAAAAGGTGAAATGAGGATAAAGTTAGTAATGTTATTTCATTGAAACTATTTCTTACAATCACTGGTTTTTTCCAGCTTTTGTCAAACAGATGTAATAGCAATGTAATATAATTATATAACAAAACAACTTCTGTGTGCTTATTCTGATTTATACACTAAGTTACATAGGTTCTGTGAAAGAAATAACATTTTTCCCTCTGAGTCTTATTTTCCTTGTGATGTGACTGTAATCAACATGCCACATCAAATCACCGGAGTCACTTGAATCTAGTGCAACTACAAAGTCAGATAAATTTGGGAGTTCATTTCCCTTCCTGGCTGCTATTGCAAGATAAAAAAGCAGAATGGGGGCAGGAGGAAATTTTGAATGACATGAAGAGAAGTGCCTACAGACTGTTGTAAATTACACCTCTATTACAGTGCACTCTTGGCATTTTCTGAAGAAATGTGTAAATCAGCTGATTTTTTTGCAACCGACCTTGTTAACAGTGGGATTCTTTTCCCTGTTTGTAAGACTGTCTTTAAAAAACTAAAGTCTGAAAGTTGCGGGTATTGAAGAAATTTAATATTTACAGAACTGGATGGGTCTTTTTTTTTGAAGCTCTGGTGTGACACATAAAATCAAGACTTCATCTCTGGAAATGTCACACCTTTCACTTCTGACATTGAATAAGGCATTCTTTCTATACAGGTAGACACTTCAGCTAGCTATAAATAAAAGCAGAAAACTTATTTTACACTTACTCTTTTTTTCTTTACAGATGTATTTATTGACTATCATCTGGGATCTGTACATTCATTAGCAATAAATCCTCCAAGTGGTATAAATTGTTTCGGGTTTTTTTTCCCCAAATATGTACTTTTTCAAGCTGGCTTCCTCTCTCTTGTTTGACATGACTAAGATATGCAGTTTCCTAATTTGGGAGCACTGACATCACATGTATGAACATTCTATGTGCTGTACTTGCATAAAAACCCCCACGGATAATACTACATAGGGGGAAATGTAATAATTTTGTTTGACAAACAAAATATTTTAGGTTATTTTTTAAGCAGATATTTATAAAGACATTCCTATGTCTTTAGGACATATAAAGACATTCAATTTCTTCTAAGGCTTGACTACCAGCACCAATATCCATTAAAAAAAATTAAATATATATTATGTTTTTCTTGTCATTCAACAACTTGTCCAGTTTGATTGCTTAAGCTTCATCTGCCATCCAGCTTGCATGGCAAATGAACATACCTGAACAGTTTGTTAATGAACCCAGAGTCTTTTTTCCTTGTTTTTGGAGCTATCACTGCTACCTCTCTGCTGGACCACCACTGCTAAATTGTTTCTGTTGCAAAGAAGAAAGGTATGATCAAAGGTTTAATTTTTTCAAAGTACTTGTTGAAATTTTGCCAGTTCTTTGCCATCTCCCAAGGTGCTGAATTTTATACTCTAATTATTTTTCATATTATAACTCCAACCTCAACATCAGAAACACATATTGGATTTTTTTTTTTGCCTCTTCCTAGGAGTATCACTAATTCCCTTGTTTTTAAGAGGAAAGAACCTTAACTGTGATCCTAAAAACTATGGTCTGACCTTCAGAAATAAGTCCAAAAACACAGTAAGTTGAGACAGCAGGTTTCTCTTAAGCAACAGCAGCAGCTGTGGGAGATCTGACAAGTCTGAATAACTGATTAATTTTTAGGTTGCCATGGTGAAGCTTCTAATTTATAAACCATTAATGTTATCCTTTTGTTCCTCAAAGCCAAAATTAATTGTTTAGCAAATGTCTTCCACAGGAGGTGAGTTAATGAAATAAATCAGTGTACAAATCCTACAAAATAAACTAGTAATCTATCCTTTCAGGATCTCCTCTTTTGAAAGTCTTACTTTTTAAATTCCTCATTAAAATCGTGCATGAATTTTCAGTTGTCCATACATTATTATTTCAGGTAAAATAATTATTTTTTAAGTTTCCTCAATGCTATCTCAGCTCTCAATGCAATGCATGGATCCTGCCGCCTGTCTTGGCAACAACTTATAATTAATATGTGTTGACCAAAGAAACTCTTCTGATTATAAACAAATCACTTGCTGAAGTTACAAATTTCAAAGCAACAACTTTATATCATAAAACATATTTTCTACACAAAATTGGTGATTACATTCCATGTCTCTCAGTTTTATTCTTTATACATCCTCTTTGCTTGTCTTTAATTTCTAGCTGTTATAGAGAAGTCCCGCATTTAGTACGATTGCCACACTAATAAATTTCAAACCTACAACACCCTTATTTCAAATAAATATTACCAAAGCAAACACATTATACAAGCTGTATTAAAAAGGTCCAAAAAACCAACCGCAGTGACAAGTACGCTAATTAGTATCATTAGGACCATAGGAATATATTCTTTTATATTTTGGGGCTACTAAGTATTATCAATTTTTCTAAAAGTAAAATTCAATCACTTTGTTTTCAGGTCCTGAAACAAAAGTGTCTGGACATCTTGATTTATATCTGATGGCCAAATCATATATGCACCACTACAACTTCATTTCAAATTATGCAGAAAAGATTGGTCCCCAGGCATTAATCCTCCAGAAACTGAACATTTAGCTTTTCAGGAGCACCTATTTGCTAAAAACACAAGCATGGCACAGGAATAAGTAGTTAGTGATTTATGGTGATGAAGGCTAATCAGTGCTATCTGTAATATGAGAGAGATTTAACTCAGAATGCTTTTCTTCAGGATCTGAAGGGTTCATCTGGAATAGTACAGGTGAAGACAGCAAAATAAATGGAATGAAGTGTCACGTGAAAAAGAGACATTTGAAAAAGAAAAAAAAACATGCAAAACCAGGTGTACATAAAAATGAAAGAAATATACATTCATCAAATTGAAATTATATGAAGTAGCAGTACATGGAGAAGTGATAGGCAGGGAATAGTCAAACAGCCAGCTGAGGAATCATAGCTGGAGCACAGCTGCTGCAAATGGCCAAACCTTCAGCCTTCAAGTGTATTATTTTGATAACAGAGTGTGAAACTTTTCTGTACAATTAAGAAACATACTGGTACATAACTCAGCTGCTGACCTAACCTTTTGAACAACCGCTGTCATTAATTCTACATATTTAATGTACTGTAAAACTGAAGTCTCCAAAGAAAATTAATTAGCATATAAAAATTGTGCATTTAGGACCTGAATTGCTGAGAGGAAAGTAGAGAACATTTCTTGTCTAAATCCCATTGAAATGAACTTCTAGTTCAAGCATCTTTGACAGAATTTACAGATTCCCATGATAGCGGTGTTATGCTTGCCATAACGAAAAATTTCAAGGAAGCACAGCTAAATTTTGTGGCAATATTTATATTTCATATATCCCTCTCATATCTGCGTTATTGTGACTTATGTTAAAAATACACATTACTAAACCATTTTAGCAAAATTATATATTTCTATTATATATATTATATATATTATTTATTATATTATATTATTATAATTATATTATATTCTATTTCTATTAAATTATTTATCTTGAGTACAATGACTACAATAGAGACCCCAGTCAGACAATTCAGAATCTCCTTACCTCTCTTCATGAGTGTTTGAGAACTGGAGCACTAGTCCCATCATCAGTCCACTTTCTCATACCCTTTGCTGCTGTTCTCTCCAGATGTAGTCCTTATTTTCCAGAATTATCTGCCTGTGACAGGAATCCTTGCTCTTTCCCTTCTCTTGTGTTTGTTTCCAGAAATACTGGAGACATCTGCAAAGTAGTCCTCCTTGAAGAAAAATGGAGAGCAGTGGGCAGGTTCAGGTAAATTCTCTGAAAATGGATTGACAGAAGCTTATACTTGTGAACCTGAACACCCTAGGGCTGCCTGATAGAAAGTACCCATGGAACAGGGTACCATCCATAGGTACCAACTTACTCCTATAAATGTGATGGCAAAAGTGTGTTCTAGTGACAGATTTTGAAGAGGATGGAGCTGTACTGTTTTTAACACCCACTGGGACCTCTTCCAAGGTATGAGTGACAAAAGTGAAGAACACATCCAAGTATTTGTTTGGAAATTTTAGTAGAGAATGAAAACTGGCAGTAGAGATTTCATTTTATCTGAAGGAACTTTTCACTTCTCATAATGGGCATAAAGACGGAATCAGTATCTCTTGCAGTTTTGGGGTTTTTTCCCCCATCCCTTGAAATAAAGAGAAATAACTGATTCCCTGACAAATCCACTGACATTTATGGATGAAATAGTCTGAGGCAGTTTATGTCTCACAGGGTCCTTGCACACAGCTGAGCTTCTAATACACATTTTTAATCTCTTACATTAATAAGGGTTTGAAATGTTTTATTCCCCCAGATGAGAACTCTGATTCTCCAGTGAGATGGAGTAATAAGTTTGTAATTTGTAAAGCAATTTGATGATTGTAAAATGCACATTATATTGTGATTATATTATTTGAAAGCCATCAACATTTTTAAACAAAAACACTAACATTCCTCTATTCATTTAACATTTCTCTTCCTCACAGAGTTTTTATACTTTCTGTCTAGTGTCAGATCAATAGTATTAATGTGAAATTGAGTTTATGGTTTGACAAAGATACCAAGCTCATTGTGCTAGACCAAGTCATGTTATTCCATTCATGTTCATGATTTCGTAGAAACAAAGAATAGTCTGTGTTGGAAGCAAACTTGAAGATTTTTGGCTTTAGCATTTCTCTTCCTCGCAAAATTTATTATACTTTCTGTCTAGTGTCAGATCAATAGTATTAATGTGAAATTGAGTTTATGGTTTGACAAAGATACCAAGCTCATTATGCTAGAACAAGTCATGTTATTCCATTCATGTTCATGATTTCGTAGAAACAAAGAATAGTCTGTGTTGGAAGCAAACTTGAAGATTTTTGGTTCATTGCCATGGGCGTGGACACCTTCCACTAGACCAAGTTGCTCAGACCCCCATCAACCCTGGCCTTAAAAACTTCCAAAGATGGGGCATGCCCAGCTTCCCTGGGCAACCTATGCCAGTTGACCTCCACAGTAGGAATTTCTTCCTTAATCTGTCTAAACTGATGCCCTTTCAGTTTGAAGCCATTCCCCCTTGTCCTGTCTCTACATGCTTTTGTATAGAGTCCCTCTTCATCTTTCTTGTAGGCTCCCTTCAGGTAGTGGAAGGCCACAATTAGGCCACCCTAAAGCCTTCTCTTTTCCAGGCTGAGCTATTCCAGTTCTGTTCACATTTGCTCTTCTAAGAGGTGCTCCATGCCTCTAATCATCGTGGCCTCCTCTGTATTCACTCCAATGAATCCATGTCCTTGTTGTGCCAGGGACCCCAGAGCAGGATGTAGCATTCCAGGTGTGGTCCCATGAGAGCAGAGCAGAGGAGCAGGTTTTATGCATTACTGTTTACTCTGGTCTTTTTGAAACAAACACCAACAAAGAGGCAACTGGAAAAATCAGCAAATATTTTAGCATATTACTGTTTTGTTTGTTGTTTTGTTGCTTTTTTTTAATGCCAAATGCTCCAATTAAACAACCTTGTGGAAACAACCTCATAGAAGTAACATCTCCTCCCACATATCTCTTGAAAAATTAAAGGATTTTTTTCCTTCCATTCTGACATGGATTTAGGTCCTGAAACAAACATTGTCATTAATTCAACAGATGTTTGTAATATTTCAATGTCTTGGGCAATCTGATTTGAATAGTTTGCTAAGTATTTCATATTTCCCCCAAATACTAATGAATATATCCAAGAATGTTCTGAATCTAAACAAGCACTTTCACGTGTTCCTACCAATGCTTTAGTCATGATAGCAGTTTCATTATTAATAATGTAATATTTATAATGTAGTATTAATGTATATGTAATAATGTTGATTACAGGAAGCCCAAAAAGTCAGCTTTTTCTTCATTTTCCATAAATCTTCCATAAAGCATGACTGTAGTTCATAATCGGCTTTGCATCCATACAAAAATACATAAACACTCCACAACACAAAGCACAATAGCGGCTGTTATAGCAAGATCTTTCCATAATTACCTTTATCTTGGCATGAAAACATGTTTTTAAAACCAAAATCAGAATTAGAAGAAGTTCTTCAGGAATGAATTTTCTCCTAAGGTTAGCTAGGAAAGCAGGTCTCCTCCCCTAGTTGCTGCTTACAACATGAATAAATGCTGCAGGGAACAGGTAGCGGCTGTCATTCTGCTACATCATTCTGTAAGAGCAGCACAAGGCTGTGGCTGCAATTCTTTGAATGTCTGGGTAAGCACAATTCTCCATGTATTATTCATGTCCACGGGAAGTTCAGGTTCATGCTTAGCACTCTCTGCCTTCTCTTCTTGCTGCATGCGATACATGGAACTGGGCATCCACATCAATATCAAAGAAGGTATTTAGGTTGACCTAATTTTTAATTTTATAATATTATAATTTTTATTTAAAAGTTACAGAGTGAATTAAAATCAGGCACTGGAGATCTTTTTTACGAAAATCCCTCATTGAAAATATTTGCATGAAGAATTTAAATTAAATTGTAGCTTACACGTTGAATATATTAAATGCCAGTTTTTATATTTTATCTTTTTTTTTTCTTTCAAAGTCTTGGGTTTTGCACCTTGGGTAATCTCAATATCATGTAGTCTGGAAACTAACTGAAAAACATAACAATTTCTGCTCTCAAAAATTAAAATTTTCATATATATACGTCTCTCTACATTGCTTTACAAATTCTATCCACTGTAAATTATTCAAATTTCATGTGCTTTAAAATCCACAAATAATGTAATGTTATATGACACAAATTGAATCAGGAAAAGTTCTCTTAGAGTGATTTTGTGCTGTGATTATATCATTTGTGATAAGACTTGCCTACCAATTTATAAAACAAAACATTTTTTTCATGTCAAAATATTATGAGTGTAAGAGATGTCAGTAGTAATAGAACACACCATTTTTCAATCAGTAAATATATTTAAAGTGTATTCAGCATTACAAAACCATGTTTATTACATAAAAATATGAAATGTATAAACAAATAAATAAATCAGTTTTGAGGTATTTTGTGTGTTGTACAACATATTTACATTTTTAAAAGCCATGAATGTTATATGAGATAATCAAAACTCAGAAAACAAAAAATAAACACCACATTTCCTTGGAAGATTTGTATCTACTTCTGTTCCACTCAACAACCAGTTTCCTAAAGGATTGTTTTTAATATATGACAGAGAGGTGCTATATAAAAATTATATTATATTCACTATCCATAAAAGCTTCTTTTAAAGTTCAGAACAATCTTAGTCGTAAAAAGATTTCAATCAGACATTATCAATCAAGTTTTTACCAAAACCTTTAGGCAGAGAGGAGATATAAATTATCTGTATTCTTTGCACTTTATATTAGGTTGCCCAATGAGCATCTTCTAAGTAAATGTACATGAGTGGGGCATTAAAAACTTTTGAACAACTGAATGAAAAATATTTTTAATAGCTAAATATCTTCTTCATGTATCCCGATCACAGTCAAAATGTTTCTTCTCTTGATTACTTGGAACTTCATTAAATCCTCTGAATTCTCTTTGTGAAAGTGAGAGTTTATCTACAAAATTAAATTGAGCATATTTTTTGTGCAAAGATTTTTTTTGCATTTCAGCATAAATCATAGTCAAAATGTTTCTCCTCATGATTACTTGGAACTTCATTAAATCCTCTGAATTCTCTTTGTCTTCTTAGCTGAAAGTGAGAGTTTATCTACAAAATTACATTGAGCATATTTTTTGTGCAAAGATTTTTTTTGCATTTCAGCATAATAATTTGAATATAGAAGAATAAATATATTGGAAAAAAATCATAAGTTTTCAGAAGCAGTTGAGATTTTGCAAAACTTGCCCTTCTTACGCCTGTGTCTATTTCTCCTAAAATAGAGTGGGGATACTCTTTATGCACCTGTTCCAAAATACCAGTGGTTAAGGCAAACCAACATAGTGGCAATTGTCACAAAGAAGGCTGAAAAATATTCAAAGTTTTAAAATCTTCTATACAGTTTTGCTACATTGAAGTAAGAGGGTCTGCCATAATTAATTTGATAAGCTATATTCCCTCCCAACTCTGAAGTTTCAAGAGTAGTATCAAAACTTGCAAAATACTGTAATATTGTACACAAAAATGTCAAAATTAAATTAAATTTCATGTTTCAAAATATGAAAACCCTAGTAAGCTACCTTAATTCTGGCATATAAAACTATTTAAGCAATGATTTATAAATTGTATTTATATATCGTATTTTATCTTTAATTTTTGATAGAAAATATATTTAAATGCTAAAGTTTTAATAGATAGTTTCATCATAAGCTGATTTCAACATGAACAGTACTCAGAAATTCATCTCTTCTTCTTCATCCATTTAACACCACTCAGACACATTAACCGGAAGCTAATAGTAATTGTCCACGGCATGTCAAAACAGATAAAATTAAACTTCTTCTTTTTAAAATCAAAAGGTAGCATCTCAGGACTGTGTTTAAATGAATGGCAGTAGAGCTGCCTCTGCCCATGAGATAACAGAGTACCTTGTGAAAGTGTCTGCCCTGATTTGCTCTGACTGTGAGACATTGAGCAATTTAAGAAAGCTGCTAAACAACAGCCTTTCTACTTTGAAAGTCCACCATTGCAGAAAGTTGAGGAAAAATGGAGGAGAAAAAAAAAGTAAAGATTAGCTGTCAGGTGTATTAAAACAGTTATTTACTGGAACAAATTAGGAATTCTGCTTCCATGGTCATTAAATGTTAGTTTAATGTAAAAATACGCCTGCAGACAATGTGTGACTTATTAAAAGACATAAAATATATTGAATACACCATTTTTTTAAGCATTTCAGCCCAGTTTTTATGATTCATCAAATTTCAGCCTCAACATATCACCCAGAGTCTTCCCACTATGAAATACCCAAAAGCAGCACAATAAAAAAGAAGTATTTTTCTGCTATATACATCAGGGTTCAGACACTTCTTTTGAAACAGGTTTTTAACTAGATTAACTAGTCAGCCTGAAGGCACACCTAACATTCATCCTTGGCTGCATCTGTACAACCTGGTCTACAGCACATCCTAAATATGAGAAATTATACAATCAGAATGTTTAAGGATCTGTTATTAATTTTCAAAAACTGGAAAATAATAAAGCTATATTATTATTCTAATTCTAAGAGTGCCAAGCACCTAGCATGAGAACCAGGCCCATACAAAAACACTCCTGAGACCCCTAAAAATAGGTATCAGGATAGGCATTCTCACTGCAATATTAAGGTGATGAGTTTGTGAATCCACGTCAAAGGAAAAGCTTTTGCGTGAGAAACATAGACTTAAAATCTTATAAATCAATATTAACATCTCTCCATACAAACATAAAATATTTAAAACTGTATTTGTAATATGCCCCTTTTTGAAGACAAGGAGATTAAGCTGATAACAAGGTTCAACATTCAAGCTGATCACTGTGAAAATCTTAGTGATATATTGAATAAGCTTTTATTTTTAGACTTAAGTCCAGCTCAAAATTTGCATTTGTGCAATGGTTGATTTAAGTTTAAATATTCCATTTGCAGTGAGACAATATAAACACTACAGGCTAGATATTTTTCTTGGTTTCATGTAGAGTCCATCTGGACTTACAGTATATTCATCTAGAATCACAGTAAATTAAACAAGAATTTGGTTTTGTAATAAATACTCTTTAAAACTATACTCTGATATCTCAGAAGCTATTTTGCATGAGGTTTACATCACATTTTTATGAAGGTGACTTGTGGCTAGCTTTGGAAAAGACTGTCAAGGGAAGTGGAGAAATCATCCTTTGAAATGTGCAAAAAACGTGAACGTGGCGTGTGGGGACAGGGTTTAGTGGGGAGCTCGGATTTCATGATCTCAGAGGTATTTTACAACTTATTGATTCTGTGATTCAAATTCTGTCATGAGAGTGATTTAGAAATATCTTTTTGTATCAAGATAACCTCAAATATTCTACCACTTACATTGCATGGTTTCTAATGAATGGACTTAATAGAAGTTGATCTTTAAGAAATTTTTGTTGTTGTTTGGTGAAAAACCTTTGCTTTTTCAAGAATAGATCTATCTGGATGCATTTCAATATGAAACAAAGAAATAAAATGCAGCAGAACATAAAAATTTAAGAGGGGAAAATATGCTTATGGTACTGCTCCTTTCTTTACAATGAGCAAAGTCAACCTTGAAAAATAAAAATACTTCATTAGGCAAAAGAAGCATTCATATGTTAAATAAAGGCTCTGTGATTCTTTAAACTATGCATCTTAATTGAAATGTGTGTGTCTATGAGTGAGAATAAAGTATGTAAATATTTATACATGCCTGCATACATTTATGTAAATATCCCCCACTGGAACTAGGTGCTGTTATTATTGATATTATTATTTATATTATTAAGGAGGCAGTCCATTTTCTGACTCTCAATTATTCAGCATTTTTAAGTGAGTCACACACAGTGTGTTAACTTGATATGAACAACTTCATCTAAATTTGGAATCTTCCTGCTTTTCATATGTTTCTCTTTCCTGTATTTCTTCTTTCATATGCTGAAGATTTCTATTCTAAATTCTCATTTGGGAAAAAAAAAAGTCAAAACATAGTCAAATTATAAAATAAATACATTGATTATATCCTTCAGAATCTACATAATGCATATAAATGCAAGTAGGTGCTGGATGCTCAAGTAACTGAGTAAGGTCAATAGAGATTTCTATATGTTCATTTTAAAGGTATAATTGGCATCTTAAATAAAGACTGTATAATAAGAGGTGTGAGTAACTGTGACAGCTTATCCTATCCTGTGTTTAGTACACATTTTCATATGTATTCACATGTGATTTCAGTTAGGTGTGCTTTCTTAAGATGCTTTATTATGTATTTTTATTGCATTGCTCTATCACATATGCCTCTTATAGTGCTTTTTCTTTGTTTTGAAGACAATTCAGTTTTATGGGTTCTGTTTTGTTCATCCTTTCTTTCAGTTGTCCTTCTTTTCATGATTATATTAGTAGAATTCTGCCATACTTTGATTTTGGTTTTGTTCATTCTAGTCACCAAAAATATTTTGTCTCTCCAAATTTGTTCCTTTGTCTTACCTGTTATTTTTCAGGGATGACTGGGCAGCCTTTGCACAGTTTATCTGCTTTGCAGTCTGTCTGCTGCTCTTTTGTGCTGTTTGGCATGTGCTGTTTGCTCACACTGCTCAGGATAAGAGGTGAAAATATCCTTGATCAACTGATCCTTCAAGATTGCTAAAGGGCAACAGATCTTCAGCTGAAAAAAAAAAAAAGCTGCCACCACAAAATGCTGTTGTACTGAAATATCTAGTATTTTATGAGTATTTTACAAAGTTCGAGGACTTCCAAACCCATTGGTTCGCTAACACTGTCCAGAGTTTGCCCCCTATTATGACAGAGAAGGCCTTGTATCTGTGACCCAACAAAAGTAAAAATGTTAGTTCATTTTCATGTTTGAATCTTCAGGGCTACCTTTTCTCTGCATGAGCATCTTACCAAGCACCATGACAGATTTCCGTATAATTAAGGTATTTGAGCACTTTTTAAAAAAGCTAAAATCAAATCTGTTGACAGCTCCTTCCTCTTACACCTGCTCCTCTACTACTGAATCATCTTTGTGCTCATCAGAAATATATTATTTCCACTGTAGTTCATATCTTTTTATGCCTTGATTTGGAATGCCTCGTCTTCCAAATTTTTTTTTATTTTAATTGATTCCTTTCTTTTACCAAAAGATACTTTTTCTTTTCCTGAACTTTAGGAGATAATAAGAATTCTTTTGCGGGTTAACCTAACTACATTGCTTCTAACATATAATTCAGTGATACACAAATGTCTGTGAGTATTTTCAAGGTACTCTTCTAGATATTTCTAAATGTAAAAGAACAAGCCCATTATCAGTTGAATAATTAGTTGGTTTATGATCCTCTGTCCCATATAACAGAGCCCACAGCCACAAAGAATACCACACAGTTTAGGAAGAGAAAATATTTTCTATATGCACAGAGAATCTCTTTCAAAAACAGAAGTCAGAAGCCTGAATCAGAGAGAAGAAGGTAACTGAGTCATGATAATAATAATTTTAAAAAAAAAGGTAAATAAAAACTTAATGTGGAAAAAAAATCACTTTATATAATTAAGGAATTTTTACTGACATTTTGGGTGTCAGATGGATGCACAAGCTCTAACATGACCTCATATAGAAAGAGAAGTAGGTGAATCAACCAGTAAACCCAGGCTAAGGGGCAAGTATAATCAAACAAACCCATGTAAATCATTTACTCAGGAGGGAATACTGACAGTTCTTCTGCATGGTAACATTAATAATCACATCTATTAGGGATCTCTAAGTCTGTACAAATGCCATTCATCTTTACTTCATCTTCTGCAAAATTCTTGTTCTTTAAAATTTTAGCTTTCATCATATAATAAAGTATACAAAATACAGAGAAAAATTTTATCAATTCTTGTAGCCTTAACTGATAATACTTACTAAGAAAATGAAAAAAATAAAATTAATCAAAACAAATAAGAATTTAATTAGATAATAAATAGAATTGGTTAATAAAATAAATTAAAGAAAATTTATAAAATAATGTACAACTGGGAAGAAGTGGAAGAATGCAAATTACCTGTACTTAATAAGACTAGGACAAAATGCTTAAAAAAAAAAATAGAGACATCAGGCTAAATTACCAGGCTAAAACTGAAGTATATTAGGAAAGCTGAAGTAAAGTTATTCAGGAACAGTTAAATAGAGGAGATTTTTGCCACCAAATGCTGAACCAGCAGAATTTGTCTTTCATTGCTGCCATCTCTCCCAACAAACATGAAAATCTTGTCTTGTCTAAAATCTAATGTCAGTTTTTTGTGCCATCTGATGGAGTGTCTGCCTTCACAAGGTCTGCTGCTCTGAGCTCAGCTCTGCATGTACACTGCCTTGGGAACAGGGACCTGGTGCTTTCAGAAACTCCTGCTCTGTAAAGAGCAGCCAGGTGGACAGGTTGGGGTCACAGCCATAAAGGCTTCCAGATTTCCAGAGCAGCTGGTGCTCTGCACTACCTGGCATCCACAGTTACAGAAAACATCTGAGCAGACTCAGGAGAACACAATTGCACAGATTCTTTGCTACAATATGATCTTTTTTGTAAAATCCACATTAAAAGTTATGATTTGAGCCAGACAGGTAGGAGAACTTTTGACCCTTTGAGAATGTGGTAACAAAATGTCCCGGGAGGAGACTGGCAAATGATTTTTCCAATCCTGTACCGTAGCTACACTGTTCTTCCTATTGGTAGTCCCTCCTTGTTGTCTGTCCAAGGTATTGCTGCAATCTTTTCAGATACAAACATCTATTACAGAGAGATATTTTCTTAAATTGCATGCATATTACACAAATATGGACATAAACGCCAGTATTGAATCAAATTAAATGTGCCAAACATAATTCCTCAAGTGGTAGTGTTCCCTTCCATAGGAATTCATGAAGTGTGCTCTTCCGATCTTGGTAGTGTTCCCTTCCATAGGAATTCATGAAGTGTTTTTTAAATTCTGTTAGAGGAAAAAAGGACAAACTATTAAATCTGAATAATTTTAACCATTAAGCAATGATACATGTATCAGAATTTTTAGAAAACTATTCACACAACAGTTTATAATTTTACTTTATAGCTTTCAAAAACTGTTGCGCTCTCACTTATAACCTTTTACCTGCAAAATGCTAAAAATCAAAACCCGAAAAGTTTCCTTTAATTTCTGTTATAGTTCCATGTCAACAGAATTAATTAGGACCTCACTTATCAACAAGAATCTTTTTGGTTGTAACACAGTTCTCAGACAAAACCGTAAAAGTATATGATACAAATTTTAAAAAACAAGGGTTTTTAGAAATTTCACTGATGTCAACATCTGTGCATGTTTGGGAACAAGGGGGGGAGTTAAAAGCATATAACCATAAAAGAGACATCATTTGTATATATATAACTATTTCATTTGATGCAGAAATATTTTAAAGTTCTCAGCAAAAATTCTTCATTTTTGGAATCATAGTAAGCAAACTTTCATTATGTCTGTAACAAGCCATAACCTCTGAAACTCAAAATCTGTAATGAAAATGTTCCTGCACATTTGTGGAAACTCCATGGCTTCCAAAAGTTTTGACAAATTGCAATCTGCTATTTTAAAAAATCTGTATAATATCCAAAAACACAACCTTCTTTCATTTGACTGTGCATGACCATACACAGATCTCAGAGTCCTCAGATGCATTTTTAGTAATTCAGCCTAGGAATCTGTAGGAGCTCCTGTGAGTCTCCCATTTAGCCCGTGCACACACATCCAGCATACAAATATAAAGTTAACAAACTCAATGGACTTTAGATCCCATTTCAAATGAAAAAGCCTAAAGATATCAGAAACCTTCTCAAAACTGAAGCATTTAATGTGTCAAAAATATCTTTAAGGAAAAGATGAACACTTTGTTCATGTTCTGTAGGAGAAAAATACTGGTAATAGGAATTTCCAGTTTAGATTTCCAGTTAAAACTCTCTGTACATCACACCATTAGCAAAATTTGGAATTCTGTTTGATGCTAGCAAGTACAACTTTCTGAGAGAAGTAGTAGGAAAATGAGAATTGTAGTTTGACAGTACACATCAAAAAATTCTTCAAAGAAAACACAGCAATATGTTCTGCAACACATTTCTCTTTTTAATCAACACATAACCCTACAGATATCTTAACAAAAAGAAATACTTAGTAAAATACATATGATATTGTATGAGTTTGTATAAATGGAGTAACAGTTTTTACATGCATATGATCAAAGGAAAAATTAAATTATTTTCCTTCAGTCCAGAACATAATACTTGTATGTTTTTATTTTTAAAATAATTAATTGTTAAGAAATATATAAGTAAAATTCAAAAATGTGATTTCCTAATGTATATTCGACCATTTTTGATAGCTGTTTTTACATGCAAAGCATCTACACATAGTTCTCATGTTATCTTATTTTATATTTTATGCTATGTTGTTACATTATGTTATGTTTGTTAGGTTATGTTATGCTATGTGTGCTATGCTTGTGCAATGTAATGTTTCATCCTGAAAGCTGATCTTCTACATTTTTTTTTAATAGCAGTCTTTAAAAGTTTTGAAATTTGGATTACGATGTCCTATCTCTTACAATGTTGCTCCTGCAATATTCCACCAGAAGTAAAGCTTCTCAAGACTTTATTTGAAAAGGATACTTTATTAAAACTAAAGTTGTTTCAAAACAAATTTTAAGAGGGCAGGGGAATATTTGGGTAAAAGGAAAAAATATTCTTGAGCATGCAGCTCTTTGGTTATGAGTATGTTTATTTGGAAACATTGAAAAGCAAGGGTTTGAGGGGGTTGGGGTTTTTTATTTGTTTTGATGTTTGTTTCTTTTTTTTTTGCAGGGGGGAAGGGTGTTCTGGCTATTATGAGGGATATGGAGCATTCATATTCATGCTCAGATCCTTCAGTGTCAAAGTACTTTTTTATCAACCTCCTATTTCAGACCTATTTTATCAACCACCTAGATTTCAGTATTTATCTATTTTCAGATTAGTGTTTCCCACTGAATAGCTACTCGGTATATTTAATAAATGGCACAGGGTCTCTTGTTTCATTTTTTTGTTATTAATTATGTCATGCCTTATTTCCTTATAAGATTTTTTACATTATGGTCATCGATAGTCACTCTTTCAAATCCTCCTGACAAGAAAAATAATGTTCCACAGGGTTAACGTAGATTAAAATGTCCATTGTAGAGGATCCATGTGAGACTGAGAGATAAACTTTTCTTGCTCAGTAAACAACACCTGGGACCACGTTCTGTAACAATGCAAATAATTAGGAAATTGCATGAACAGCTTTTATTCTCCTCCAGAAGAGAAATGAAAAGAAACTATTAGCTCTGGGAAAGGAGCTCAATTCTTTGTAACATGCCAAGACAAAAGGCTATTAAAGAAAACATAATGATCACATTTTTAAAACAACAGAGTAATTTCTAAATATAAAAGAGTTCCATCCCTAAGCATTAAACTATCTAAAAGTCTGAACCAGATTCTGTACATGCTAAATACTAATTGCAAGGTAGGAGTTTAAGGGAAACTGAAAATCATGGAATACAAAATATCAATAATTGCTGTTGCCTCATATCAACCCAAATATCTTTAGCTATGGCTGCAATGAATTCTCTGGTATCAGATCGATTTTCTGTACTCCTCAGTATTAGAGAAAATAATTTTTATGGCAAAATCCTTTTTGGGCACTATAAAAATGTAAAGAATATAATATTTCAAATATAAATTGGAACTTGATATAGAAACAGCAACAAGAGCTTAATTTGGTACAATAAAATATCAGCTTAATTCTTAATTTAAATAAAAAGGAAAAAAAAAAAGAAACATATATATGCAGTACCCTAAAGAAAATAACGAAGAGCAGTGAGCCACATGAATGTATTTTGATCCATGACATCAATAACATTAGTCTAGACACAAGACAATAAATGACTAAATATTTTATTCTATGTAATCTAACAACTTCAGGCCTGGAAACCTGCAGAGACATGAATTTGCAGTAAAGAGGAAATACCTCTCATGATTTTTTTTAATTTATGCCATTATTTTTTTGGGGGTAGCTTCAATATGGTCTGCCCAGGAAGTCTTTCCTGGAAAATATCTACATTCTCTGTGCTTCAACATAAGCTTGGTGAGACATGTTATGTTCTTAGTGTCAACCTTATGACATAGTTCCTTGAGAAATCTAGTCCATGACAGCACAATATGGCTTATGAGGATATCAGGAAGTAAATGTAAAGGTATTATAGAGCATTACCAATGCTAAAGGGTGATTATTTTGAAGCTCAGGATAAGCTACATTTCTAGCTGTCTTTCTTACTTTCCCAGACTTCTAATTTGAAAGATATGTTTCAGTCACTCCTTGCAAAAGCAGATTTTGAAGCAGCCCTGGGAGAGAGAAAAAGTGCTGGAGCATTTATTACAGTCTGTCCAAGAAATAACAGGGTTAATAATGTTTGATAAGCCTACGCAATGTAAACAGTGAAAAGAACTGATGCATTTTTAAAGGGATTGTCAGTCTCACTCGAGGCAGGGGCAATAGTCACCCAGCGAACTCCATCAGTAAGCAGTGTCATTAATAATGATTCATGGATATGGATATTCACAACAGCTGTGTCCTCACCTTTAAGTACCTCATACAATATTTAGGAAGTGCTGGGAGATATTGCAGCAGGGAAGCAACTAAATTGCTAGAAGGCAATGCTGGTTTAAATTGTTTAATGTTCCTCCTCAAAACGGGTGTACCGATTTTTCAGAGTAAATGTCCCTTCCTCTGTCTCTCTCCAATAAACCTGTAGCAAGCAAAATGAGCAACATGCTAATCAACTAGTCAGTAAAACCTTAAAATGCGGTGATGTGTTGGCATCAACACGAATATATATCATCAGCTTATGAATAAGTTGTCTGTTACCAATCGTCCTTCCTCCATTAACATAGAAAAGAAACATATGGAACAGTTTCCCTGGAACACCTTGAATTTTAAAATTCAGAAGTACATACTTAATGTTCCTTTTTTTTTTTTTACTCTGAGCTGTTGTAGTTCAAAAGCATGAATTTGTTGTTTTCATAAAATAAGATATATTTCACAATCACACTCAGAAAAAAAATTGTCTAACTACAATCTAATTATTCTTGAAAACAGGACAAATTACTAGTAAAGTATTCTTTTGGTCTATTTCTCCTCATCTTTAGGAATATGAAAAATGGGCCCTAAAATTACAAACTAAAACTTCTTAAATGTTAACACTATTGCCTAGATTGCAATGTTCAAAAGAACTTAGTGAATTTTTGGAAGGAATCACCATAAGGTGAGTCCATGCACAGTTCCTGGACCCTTCCTAATTTCCTGAATGACTGCACTTTGGCCCCAGAACTTGTTCATGGATGGCATGCAGGTGATCAAAACCACAAAAAAATTACAAGTCCTTAATTTTTGCAGCAATTCAGGACCATCTTCAAGCCAAGGTCTGATTCAATTTACCAGTATGTATCTCAGAAGGTATCCTAAGCACACTACTGCTGCTTCAACACCTTCTCAAATTGTGTTCTTCTTCTGCTGGTCCTCAATGTAGCAGAACTGACAAACTTTTGCACTGTCATTGTTGGCTTTGCATTAACAGTGCATGGCTGTCACAGACAGAGTGGGAGCTTCAGATGAAACTGATTAAAGAAATCCTCCCATTGAGTGTCAAGGTGCAGGAAAGACCCCCTTTTCTTCCTAAACCCTTCCTCAGGATCACCTGGATGTGGCTGGATCCAATCCTAGGCCCAGACTTAGTCAACAGTTTAAATCTAAAGGATTCTACAGATATAACTGAACCTTTATACAATCCTGTTCTACAGGATTAAGCATGGCAAAACAAATCTATTTTACAAATATAATAAATAATTTATTCAAATTTATTAAAATAATTACAATTATTAGCTAAAATAACTTAATCATAATTAGTCACTATACAATACATATATTTGTACCTACTAGTACACCAACATCTATTTTGAAGCAATTATATTAAAGCAATTATAGTGACACAAATATAGTAAAGCTAGCAAAACAATTATTAAGCAGAGATTGATAATGCTGTGGGCAAATTTCTTTCTCTCAGCTTCAAGGAGTAACACTGAGGGGCATCCCCACTCAAAGGAAGGATCTTTACACACCTTAGGGGGACATGCTAGAAGTTCTCACTGTGCAAAAGTGGGACTGGACTCTTATACTATAAAGTGATTGTCAGTCATATGCATTTCTTAGATTATGTGCTGTCAGGTTTACTCAGAAACACATACTTTGCGCTGAAAAAGGTGTCAGCAGCTCTTTGATTCATTCTGACTCTCCCCTCTCAATCGGCCTGCGCACCCTTGCTGCTGCCAGGCTCAGTCAGGGAGCATCTGTCTTGCATGTCCTCCTGGTGGGTCTGATAGTTGGTCAAGCTTGTCTCAGCATTCTTCAGCATTAAAGACCTCTTTGCTCGATCTTATCACTGATCAGTAGATCTTCCCTGCTCTAGCAAGCAGCAGATCCTCCTTGTTCCAGCCATGACTGATAACTTGCAAAAAGTGTGATGACACACTCTTAAGGTTAAGGAACAAGATTAATTTCAAGCTGCTGTATGTCTGCTTAGGTAGAGCATCTTGCTACAATAATGTGGCATTAATGATGTGCAGCAACAGCAGGGCGACTACTGTGGTTCTTTCATCCTGGCTTAAGCCTCTTGCACCAGAGCCAATCCAGCAACAAAAGCTGAGTCACTTGAAGTGATGACTGGAAAGGCTCCTCTGTGGGCCACAATAATTACAGAAGTAACCCTGCCAGCTATCCTACCTCTAACCCAGGTTTCATGTCTTTAAATGACATTCTGCACCAGTACCTGGAACATTGATTCTGATAATGCTGGTTAAGGCCAGGGGCATTATTGACAAGTGATTCCACTCTCCCCAGCTTCCAGTTGTGTAAGAGCGTGGAATGACAGCACCAAATCAGAACATGCTGTTTAACAGCTGGTACCTCATAGATGTACATATCTGATGATGCCACTTGGTCTCTCAATAACTATTATTCATGTCTATTCAAGCACTCACTGTCTTTCCACCTCATTCTTTTGCCATTTTCATACAGGTATAAACAATTCTTACAGTCAGTATGAAAACTTTGATACAGAGAAAACAAAGATAGAAGTGGCTGCTCTTAAGAAACAAAACAGTCTTCTAGGAAACCCAATTAGACTGCTTGTCATGGATCAGTCTTCCTACACCGTGCTTTGTTTATTGGATCCATGGAAAACTAAGGTAAGTGGTATAAACAATACTAGTTGTTACAGCATCTATTTCATTTTGATCCATAAAATATTATAAATATTATAATATTTTATTTAAACATATTATAAAAATATTATAATAATAATAATATTATAAAACATTGCAACCTATATTTTATTTTCCTAGCAAATTCGATTTTTTACAAAAGATCTGTTGGGAGTCTAAAATGTAGTACTCATAAAGATGCAAACACTTGTAAAAACACATATCTGTGAAGCTCAGATTTCAGCTAATAGCATTTTCTGAGAGAGGAAAACACAAAAATAACCAAAATATACTTAAATAGCCAAATAAAATCCATAACTCTCCCTTTCACTTTCCTGAAATTTTGTTCAATATCACAGAATCACAGAAACACAGAATAATTGAGTCTTGAAAAGACCTTTGGAGATTGTTCAGTTCAAGAGCTCTTCCGAAACAAGGTCAAATACAGCATGTTGCTCAGTATTTTGTTCAGTCAGTTTTTGAGTATTTCCAAAGATGGAGCCTCCACAACTTCTCTAGAAACCTATTCCAGTATTTAAACATACTTACACTGAAAGAGAAAAAGGTTTTATTCTCTTTGGTTTATGTGAAAATTCCTATATTTCCATATTACTAAATAAATATTTTTGGATTCAAATTATGTTACTCATTTTCATTTGTGACATACTTGGACGTTCAAATTTCCACTCACAGAAATGAAAGAAAAATGCATTGCCACCAATATTTTTCATAATTGTTTTTAATTGGATTGCTAACCTACAGAGTAACCAAGGGTAGGAATTTGTCCTTTGGCATAGGATTTTTGTTACTTTTGAGGAAAAGATCGGTGAAATAAAGTAGTTCTTTAATCACACTTCTTATTAGTTTTGACTCAAAAGCGGACAACAAGCAGTTGGCTAATTCAATGCCATGAGACAGAGTGAACACACACCCTGTGCTGAAGACAGCCAGCTGGCACAATCAGGTGCTCCAAGCATGTTTCCAGTTTATGAAGTGGAACATTTAACATATTGGTTCAAAACACCTATCCTCTTGCCAATCATGTGAAAACAAAATTAGCTATGGTCAATTTAGCTATGTGCAGAACATAACCAGCCACCTTATTTAGTGCTATTTCTTTGTCCCCAAGAGTGTATACATTCCATGCCTGTTGAATTATCAAAGGGAAAACACATTTCATGACTACTTTATTGGAAGGCAGAAAACAATCTACATGCTTTGAAATTGGACCACCTCAAATTCAGGATAGAAAAACTATAAGAAGGTCTTGGCATGTAAACCTAACATTTAAAATGTTAAAGCTCATTGTCAGCAAGTTGTAAATTTCTTTTTCTGGTCTGTTTAAATATTTTGTCTCTTGAAGATATCTTGTTTAATAGTGCAGAAATTAGCTTCGTTTAAATAAATGGTCAAAAGCATTAAGAGTGGTTAGATATCTAAGTCCTATTGAAGGTCCTAATTTACTTATAAGAAATTACTTGAGAATTTACTTGAATAAATCACAGAATGTTTGTGGTTGGAAGGAATCTCTGGAGACCATCTAGTCCAACCCTCCCTGCTAAAGCACATTCTCCTGAAGCAGGTTGCACAGGATCACATCCAGGCATGTTTTGAATATATCCAGAGAAAAGGACTCCACAAGCTCTCTGAGCAGCCTCTTCCAATGATCTGGTATGCTCAAAGTAAATAATTTTCTCACATTCATATGGAACTTCCTGTGTGTCATTTTTTTGCCTATTGGTCTGTCACTGGACACCACGAAAAAGAGTCTGGCCGTATCATCTTGACACCCATCTTCCAGATGTTTCACAGAATCACAGAATATTCTGAATTGGAAGAGACCTCCAAGGATCATCAAGTCCAAGTCTCAAACCCACAAATCCTTGTCATTATCAGCACCATGTTCCAACCACCTGAGCTCATCTCAGGGTCCGCTCTGTGCCTATAGATAAGGTCACATCACAGTCATCCCTTCTCTAAACTAGAAGTCCCAGCTACCTCAGTATCTCCTCATAGGAGAGATGTTCTAGATCCTTCATAATCTCTGCAGCCTCTGATTCCTCTCTGGAAACTCCACAAATCTTTTGTAGAGAGGAGCCCAGAACTGGACACAGAACTCCAGATGTGGCCTCATCAGAGCAGAGTAGAGGGGCAGGATCACCTTCCTTGACCTGAAGGCCACAGTCTTCCTGATGCCATCCAAAATGACATTGGCCCTCACCAGCCCACCTCCCTGTCCACTCATGTAACCCACACTTCCTGAGCTTACTTATGAGGATGCTATGGGAGACAATGTCAGCAGCCTTGGCACCCACACACCCGCTGCTCTCCCCTCATCAATCATGTCATTCCATCACAAAAGTCTATCAGAATGGTCAAGCAGGATTTCCCCTCTATTATTCCATTTGAATACTGCTGATAGACTTATTTTCCTTCACGTATTTAGAGAAAGCATTCAGGACATTTTTAACATCTTTCAGGGATGGATGAGATGATAGGGAGGCATGGTTTTTATTTTCACTTGTTGGGGAGTTTGCCCTTATGGTTCTTTTCACCAGCACAAGGTGACAGACCACTTCTATTTTGTAACAATTTAAATTCCGGTAACCAGATGAATTGACGTAATTTTTAAAGTAATATAATTTTGTAAAATTAACATTTAATATTAAGACTCTAAAATGCTGGATAGAACAGCAGTCCTACATCTACTGATTTAAGTATCAGGGAAAATTAACAAAGCTACATCAAAGAGCAGGAAATTGTATAGCAATAGTAAAGTTACTAATAATAGGGTAATAACTGCAGGTCAGAACCTTCTCTTCATCAAGTGCTCTATTTGAGCAGCATTGAAGGCAAAACCAAATGCACATGAGGATATGAACTTCACTTATTTCAGGTTAATTCTCTTTTTTTCACCTTATGATTCACTTTTAGTTCCATTGGGGTAATAAATTTTTTATATTTAGCTCCAGGGTAGAACTTTGAATTACAGGAGTGTTTTGTATAAGCTAAGTAGATACACAGAATCACTGAGATAGGAAAAGATGTCTGAGAATAGCAAGTCCAACCTTTGAATGAACACCAATTTGTCAACCAGACCCCACAGCACCATGGTCTGATTTACCATAGTCCAGTCTTGAACATCTCCAGGATGGTGATGCTACCATATAACTGGTAGCAGACATTTAAATGTTTAACAACCCTTGCTGTGAAGAAATTCCTCCTTATGTCCAGCCTGAACCTCTCCTGGTACATCCTGAGGGCATTTCCTCTTGTCTTGTCACTCATTACCTGGGAGAAGAGTCCAATCCCCACCTGGCCACACCTTCCTTTCAGGTAGTTGTAGAGAGTGGTAAGGTGCCCCCTGAGCCTCCTTTTCTCCAGGACAAACAAGCCCATCCACCTCAGCTGCTCCTCATAGAACTTACCCTCTAGACTGTTCAGCAGCTTCCTTGCTCTTCTCTGGTCTCACACCAGCATCTCAATGTCTTTCTTGGAGCTAAAATTAAATACACTTTATTTTACATTTATTTAATTACATTGTATTAATCTTTTGGTTATGTTATATGAATAATAGATAAAGTCTATACTAGTTGAGCAAAATAGTTCATTACAAAGACATTTCTTGGAATGAAACTTTATCATCACATCTATAAATCACTATTATGAATGTCACAGTGAACTTACAGACCTATGTTAAATGAAATAGTGCAAATTATTCTTGAAAATAATTGCAAAATATGGGGAAACACTCTCTCTTGCATGCAGTTTTCTTCTGTATATTTTCTACATCAACACATAGAAATCTCGGGTCATCCATGAACAAGTACAGTGCAAACTACTATCATTCAGAGAGAACTTACCATTCAGCAACAAAACTTTCATTTCCTCATTAGCAGAAACAGAGTGAACACAATGAATAGAAGTTTCATTATTTATTTATTCATTATTTGTGGATAAAAGCTAGAACCAAGTCCTTCCTTTAAGCCACTGAAATTTATTGATGTTAAAAGGTTGTGTGAGTTACGTAGAAGAAAATGAAGTTGTTACTTTTAAATGCTAGGGTAATGGAGCCAAACTTTCTTTCAGAAACAGTAAAGAAATGTGCTTTTAAGACCTTGACATTTAAATCTATTGTATGATCCGTGGTTTTCCATTTCTCTACCACTATCCATTAGTGTGCTAGGGTTTATTTAGGATTTCTCTTTATAACTGAAAGGAGACACAGATATCATTTGACCTGATGTAAGCTTATTGAGCTACTTAGACAATACCACTGTTTCTTCTCTGGGTCATTATCTCTGAGGTATAAAAGTTTCAGATTTTTTGGGGGTGCTTTTATTACTTGAGAAAATGCTTTATAAATCAAAAATAGCAGACTTACAAATCTTCTATACCATGACTATTTCAGACTCATAATACAATATAACAGATTCACATTCAATTTTAAGCATAAATCAAAATTTTATTAGTATCAACAGCATGTATTATGTAATTTAAATAATAAACAATTGGTTTACTAAAATGGGATTTGATTTACTATTCAAACTTCTATTGATGTGTATAGAGGTATCTCTCTTTTATAAAGACATGGATCATATCCAGCTCCCAGTGCTGTTCACAGCATGGTATATTAAATTGTCACTAGAAGTACCTGTCACCATAGGAATTTGGTACAAAGAGTGTGAATACCAAGAAAGGAGAAAAACAAAAAAAAAAAAAAAAACAAACAAAAAAAAAAACCCAAACAAACAAAAAAAACCCAAAAAAACCGTAGGGATTATCAACAATCTTATATTGAAGTGGAGAGCAGGGCATGGCTGGTCAGAGGAAGACCTAAGGATGTGGGAATACTGAGTGAACCACTAGAGTTTTTCTTACCTTTACACCTGAGATCAGATGGGGTTTCTGTTGTGCCCACTGGTGTAGCCAAGCAGCTGCTGTTTGCAGTTCAGTGGGTTCTGGTCCTTTTTGACTGGTGGAGATCAGGATCAAGGAACATGACAGCAGAACAGAGAGTAACAGTGCAGGTACAAGACAGGGTTGCAGAAGAGGTCTTCCTGTGGCTGCATAGCTGACGAGAAGGTGAAGGAGTGAGGGGAAAAATAAGTTTCCTTCAGACTTTTCTCCTGAGATAAAATAAGGCTGAAACTGTGGTGTTCCTGTAGGGTACCAGCAGCAGGGATGTTTCCAGCTCAGGGAGGGGCTTCACACAAAGATGCTTTGATCTGCCCCATGCAGTATAAATATTCTGCACCAGGAAAGGCTCAAATGAGGGAAAGGGGGAGACCCTGAATACTGCAGATAATAAAAAGATCCAGCTGTCCCTCAGCTGCATCATGGAGTATGAATTTCTTTACAGTTTAAAGAATTTTCAGAATTACAGTAGAAGCTGTTACAAATCACACTGGAATCAATAAAAAGAGTTTGAAATTACAGCCTTTATTTGAGTTTGGAGTAAAATATCTCCTGGTTGAACATCCAGTCTTTCAATGAATGAGTAAGCCACAACTAGCAAATATTCCCACTATTTTGATGATAAAGAAACTCAAGCCTATTCTGAGGATGTTTTGCTAAATGCCAACATTAAGCCAACAGTTAGCTCTTGGTGTGTGACATTTGGCATTTGTGCGTGGCAGCCATAAAAAGATATGGATCTAGTCTTGGTTCAAACCCTATGGTATTTTATTTTTTGATTGTTTCTTAGTTTTTCCAGTATGTGCATACCACTGATTCTGCTAGAATTCAAGGGAATCTTGAATCTGCTAGATTTCAAGGGAAACACCAGCAGAACGAGTTCCATGTTTTCTGTGGCCACGTAATAGAGGCCCATGTTCAATTAATTCAATTTTTACTATCAGACTGTATGTACTCTGAGAAAACAGGCAAGTCAAAAAAACATTTAAAAAATGTGTTTGTCTGGCTGGGGCAGAAGACACCCTTCCTGGAAGTGGTAGCATATCTTTTGCCTCGTGGGGGAAGAGGGTTGGAAGAACTTATTGTGAAACTCCATATGGTTGCCCGCAGGCTCACTCAGTCAGAACACTCACCTTCCAGGCTGCTTTCCACTTCCAGGTCTCTCACACTGTCAGGCTCTGCCAGCACCATTCTGCCCAGCATGGGGACACCACTGAAATTCAGGCTGGTTGCAGCTGCCTCCAGGTGTCACCTGTGGCTGCAAGTACATGCTGGCTCCATGGAAAACATTCCCTTTTCTGTGCCTAAAACTGCTCATTCATACAGCATGTGTCCCATTCTTCTGTTCCCAGGAATATGGATTTTTGACACTTTCAGGAGGCTGCTTCCATAGCTAGTTCAAGTATTCTATGATCCCAAAAAGCCAGATAACAGAAACTAATAATGACATTTAGATAAAAGGTCTCACAAAGAAGTTTGTTCCTGTATGTTCCTGAAGCCATAATATTTCAATTTTTTTTTTCTTAAAGATATGGCTTTAAAAATATCTCTAACAGAAGAAATACATCTTGCCAGCTTAATTATAAACACATTGGGAAAAAAGTGTCTATGGACTTCTCACTTTCCTTGTAAATGAACTTAGTCTGGACTAGACTTTCACAAAACACCTAGGTTCAAGCTCAGTTGCAATGCCACCAGCTAATTACACATCTTTCAGTTATGCTTTTTATAAAATTATCTGACATTATTTCACTGACAGTTGCATGTCATGACACATAATATAACTATGACATGTCAGCAGAGAAGGAAGTTAGAATCCCTCATTTTAATGGAAGGTGGAATAGCTTGCATTTTTTCCCAGAAATGTTGAATTTATGAAAATTGACCTTGAATTAATTTGACATGAAACCCATCTCAATGGAAAGATTATTATTACATTGTATTACTTGTTAAATCATCCTATCATTATTTTTTTCTTTTTCCTTGTAGAGCTACAGCTTTCTTTTTCCCTTCTGCTCTTTTTTTTTTTTTTTTTTGCAAAGACGAATGAAGTGACAATTATTTTTTGAATTGCTTAGAGCTATTTTCATGTTACCTGAAGATTTCAGCAGTGACACCTTGCTCATACAGGTAGTGCTCATCATCTATT
The DNA here is from genome assembly GCF_014805655.1 of Passer montanus. Classification (NCBI taxonomy): domain Eukaryota; kingdom Metazoa; phylum Chordata; class Aves; order Passeriformes; family Passeridae; genus Passer; species Passer montanus. The sequence goes on from NW_024367037.1 coordinate 9,465,979, forward strand.
GGCAGAGAGTGTCAACTGAGAAGTCACACTCATCATTGCACAAAGTATTCAGCACTTTTATGGTAAATCTTTTTTTTTTTTTTGGCTCTCTTTTCAGAATAGGTAGTGCTAGAACAGAAGACCAAGAAGAAGGAATATCTGCATGTCAGCTCTGAGGACAGCTCCTAGGTCCTTCTGAAGGCTACAAGTCCAGGAAGAGCACTCTGTTGCACTACCCTTTTTTAAAATAATAACAATGTTACTAAGGAACAGCAGAAAATCAGGACACTAGTGCACAAAAAAAAAAGCTATCAAAACAAAACCAGTCTTCTTTTATTGATTTCTCCTATCAAATCAAAATGGGGCTTGAAATCTCCTGCTTTAAATACCTTTATGTATTTTTGACAGCAAAAGCAGAATATCTCTCTAATGATGTTATTACAATCAATTAATTCCCTGCTTTTGTTGTGGCAGAAAAATTCTCTTTTTGTATTCATAGCAAACGTGTCAACATTTCAAATATGCCTAGAATTTAGATATTTGAAAGATCCTATTTAGATTACTTTTTTAAAGCCTCATGAAAACCAAAAATAAATATTCCTCATAAAAAATGCCTAAACAAATTACATAAAGAGTAATGTTCATAAAATAAGTAATCATATTTTCATCTGTCCTTTTTGTGGCACAAAGCAAAGGCCATAGAAATAGAAGAAACTATTTTTCTATTACTTCAATTGATTTTGAAACAATTTTTCTTTACATGAAAATGGTGAATCTGATACTACTCTGAAGTCTACTACTACATGAGTATTCACAGTATTTAGTCCAGAGATAATTGGGTGACTTAGATAATGTGGGAACTTTGTGGTACATTTATTGTCGTGTATCCAAGGACTGCGGAGTGCTATAACTCTACACCCACAGAATAGCCCCATTTTTATGTCCCCACTAAAGCTGAATGGATTAATATGTTGTTTGTGAGGAAATAAATAACACATCATTTTGTGCTAAATGAGCCATTTGGAATTGGACTCTCATAGCAATTTGAGGCAACAAACACTGTATGCCTACTCACTTCTGAAGACAGGAGTAAGAGGCCTTGGAGCAAATAGGCTACTGGGATTGTAGGCAATTTAGAAAGGTTTACTGCAGCAGAACAAGAGATGTAGAGACAAGACAGATTCCAGGAGTCATGCTGGGTCAGCTCTCTTACTGAAGGGCCCTCCATCTTAACTTGATGAGAAATTTCATAAGCTGCTGTACAGATTTTGGCTGGAGTTGAGTTTCTTTTCTCCACAGCAGCCAGTATGAGGCTGTGTTTTGGATTTGTGCTGGCAACAGTGTTGGTAACACAGGGATGCTTTTGATACCACTGAGCAGCACCTGCACAGAGAAAGTTTCTTTCTGCTCCTTACCCCACTCCCACCAGTGAGGAGTCTGGGGAAGCATGAGGAGATGGGAGGGGACACAGCCAGGACAGCTGACCCAGCTGACCAAAGGGACACGAGGAGATAGGAGGAGACACAGCCAGGACAGCTGACCCAACTGACCAAAGGGACATTCCACACCTCATGGCTTTGTGCTCCATTATATTGCCTGTGAGGAAGGTCGTCTGTGGCTGCCAGTGTCTGGGGACTGCTTGGTCATGAGGCTGTGAACATTTGGGTTTTTTTGCATCACTTGTCTCTCTTGATTTAATATATTTCCTCTTTGAATTTTTACTCTGGTTTCTGGTATTTTGGGGTGGGTTTTTTTTATTTTTTTGTTTTTTGGGGTTTATTAATTACTAAATTGTCTTTATCTCAACCCATGAGTTCTCTCATTTGCACAGTTCTGATTCAGTGAGTGGCTGTGTGGGGTTGAGCTGTTGTCTGGGGTTAAAACACAGCTGCTGCATTTCACTGACCAATAGATGATTACTTTCAAAGAAAAGATTATCTTCAATGCCATATGTTCCTTGAACTTTGAAGGAAATTTCAGACAATCCAGTCAAAGCTGTTTCTTACAGAAATTCCTTGTAGAAGTTCAGACAGACAAGAAAGCACACTTCAGTCCAGAGGTTCAGACATTCAGAAGTAGTTCTCCCATAAAAAGCCACTAAAATATAGTACTGAAATCTAATATAAAAAATATAACATTGTTGGTTTAGATTTCACAGGAATTATATTTAATCAGAAAAAGATTGCAGGCCAAAATAGAATTTCTTAACACTCTTCTTAGCTGAGCTATCCTTAAGTCACCTACCTTTGACTAAAGTTGTAGTGCTCAACCTTTTCTGAATAATAGCTTCTAAAAAACATTATTCATTTGGTGATATTTCTGTATAATGCAATCATCTAAGAAGAAATTTTAGTATAAAATTATTGAACTACAAAGCTCAGAAGCATCATGATGTACTTGCATACCCAGCTAGATTCTCACTGCAAGGAAACACTGATGAAATCTGATTATATTTTTAGTGTGTGACTTTATTTTCTTAGTTTCAACATGTTAAACCACTTGGTTTTCAAATTATTCTGACCAAAGTTTACAGTATTGCTTTATAATTTCTCAACTAAAGGATTTTCTTTTGCCATTTCATAAATGTAAGTGGAAAACATAGAATGATAATCATTTTAGTAAACAAGTCATAAAGGCAAAATAAGATTGAAATTCACATTTGCCCTATGGTTATAATTGGGGTGTCAATTGATATCAGAGCAACACTGTGTACACACCCAGTGCACTAAGGTATTATTTTTGCCTGGTCCAGGAACTCCCCAGATGATCTCTGAACAGGGACTGAATAGATATAATGGACTGGCTTGAGATAAGAAAAGGTGATTGAACTGGAAATTTTGGAAAGGTCTAGAGATTCCCCTAGGCAGCTTCTGCTGTGCATACACCAATTGTTATATTTAAATATACAGATTAATATCCTGGGTGGAGACTGGGACTATCACAGAGAATCTCAGGTGATTCCAAATTGTAGAACTGGCCATATTGTACATAGTTGTAAGTACAAACTGTTACTGCAGATGCAGCATCATATAAGTCCTTTGTACATCGATAATAAGGAGACATTTTGTATTAAGATTAATATAATCAATAGTAAAGGGTCAAAGGTGCTGCTGAAGAGGTTATGTAGGACCTTGGGCAGCAGGAGTAAAACCAAATAGAAAAGTGATTCAAGACATCTATCCTGATTCAGCTGAAGATGCTGTTACAAGCACTCCTGCAACAGAGATTTCCAGACAGCATTGCTATCCAGATAGCAAACAATCATTATTTAGAAGTTTTATCTTCAGTGTGAGCATTGTCTTATGCAACAAGGAGGTTTTAACAATTTTTCTTTGTCTGCAAAGCCTGCAATAAGAAGCCTCCATTTTATTTGAACACTCCTTATTAACACAAATATATTAAACTCTTTTATAATAGCTCATATTATGATAAATGTGTGTTATAGGAAATTTTATAACAACTTGCTTCAGAGTCCCTTATCAATACCCAGGTGGCTTCAGTTAATCATTCAAACATTGCCATGTATGGTATTCTAGCTGTAGGGCAAGTGAAAAGAGAGAGGGGGTCTGTCACTTCGTTGACCTTCTCAAAAACTGGATAAGATTTCATCAACTTTCTCATAGCAACATCTGACTGATTGACTAGGTTAATCCAAACAGAGCTTTCATCAAACATCTGACTGATTGACTAGGTTAATCCAAACAGAGGAGCAAAAGCAGACCATTTGCATATTATATTAATGACATTCATAAAACACCATTTGGCATTCCTATGGGAAGTATAACAGCACAATCTGATTGCTTTCACATTCAGTAATTGTGGCAAAGAAAATGGCAGTGTTTACCTCTAATATTTTAGGAATACAGTTTATTTATACTTTTCTAAGAATGTAAATCATAACTGCATAAGAATAAAATATGCTTCTGGATGATCTGTGAAGGAAAATAAATTAACTGATAAAGAAAGAAGGGCCAAAAATTATTCTAACTCACCTAAAAATTTAGGTTAAAATACCCACATTGAACAAATCTCCAAAGATCAAGCAATGTGCCCTACCTTGGTCAGAGGCAATAAAAGCAGGCAGTTAATTTTGAAATGAGAAGCTCATAAAAACTCAGGGCAAGAGGTAGCTCATGAAGTGCCCCTGGTTATACAATCATTGTATAACCAAATATTAAAATGCAGACTGTGTAGGGTTTTTTCCATTATTATTATTATTATTATTATTATTATTATTATTATTATTATTATTATTGTTGTTATTATTATTGTTGTTATTGTTGTTATTATTATTAATATTAATATTATTAAAGGCCTGGGTATAACTTCACAATCTCAAGAGCTAATGATTGGGAGACTCAGTTCTATCCCTGTTTCGTTTCCTCCTAAAAGAATACAAGCTGTAGCAAACTCTGCCTTGTAATACTTCATTATCACTCATGTATGAGTTCAGAGGTGCTGCCCAGTGTGAGAAAAAATGAGGGAAAATGAAACCTTTCTCTCTAGTACACCAAAAGTTAAATACTAGAATATAAAGAAAGATGCATTTTCAGATGTAATTATTCAACTGCGTGCAATTTAAAATTATCAAGCAGACCGGAAAACACCATCAGCACTGACTGTTCCTGTTCAGACCTTCCAGAGCCTCTGCAACCCCTACGTGATATATATATAGATATATATAGATATATATAGATATATATATTATATAGATATAAATATAGATATAGATAGATACAGATAGATATAGATAGATATAGATATAGATATAGATAGATAGATATAGATATAGATAGATATAGATATAGATATAGATATATGTCTATGCATGCATATATTTGGCATATTCCCTGTATAACCATGACATGTAACTGCATCTGGGAGATTAATAGTGAATGGAATTGAGTCATTGTTTCTCATTATGGACCTTGCCAAACATAGTGGATCTTTCCCTTCAAGGAAAGTTATTTGCAAACACTATCATCACTGCATTCCACAGGTGTATTTCTTTTACCACTAAACCACACTGTACCTTGGAATGTCATCTGTGTATACATTAATAGAAATTCTGTGCCTTTTAGACTGTGCTGAATTCAACTGCAGGCATAACACAGCATGCTTGGGAGTCAGTTCTAACATGTTATTGCCCTCCACATCTATGCTGTCTTTCTACAGGAAAATTATGGGAAATGAGGGGCAGGTAAATAACTCTGTTTCCTGCTCTCATGATTTAAATCCATTTGGAGATTAAGCACCACACAGCCACTTGCTCAGTACTGCCTTCTCCTCCCCATCACCCCAGTGGAATGAGGAGGAGAATCCAACTAGAGCTTCTATGTTGAAATAAGAACAATTTAATAACAGAAAATAACTGTAAAATGCAGTAAAGGTAAATAATAAAAAACAAGTAATGCACAGTGCAATTACTCTATGCCCTGCTGACCAATGCCATACCTCCCCTTCTTCCCCCTTTCCCCGCTTTATATACTGACAACATGCCATATGGTCTGGAATATCCCTTTGGTCCCTTTGGGTCACCTGCCCCAGTGGTCTCCTCCCAATCTGCCATGAACCCCCAACTTCTTTGCCAGTGTGGCGGTACAAAAGCAGAAAAGACCTTGGCTCTGTGCGAGGCCTGTTTAGCAATAAAAAAAGGTCTCTGTATCCTCAACCCTGTGCTCAGCACAAATCCAAAACCTAGCCCTGCTCTAGCCACTGTAAAGAAAATTAACTGTATCCCAGCTAAAACCAGCATACCTGCCTGTGACAGCATCTGATGTTTTTTAATTTTTCTTTTTTACAGATCTTGAAGCTCTGCTGAAACTTTTTACTCAAAAATAAAAAAAAAGGAAACTAGATTAAGAAGTAGATTAATGTGTCAAATGAAACATAAAGGTAGTAATAGTTAAGTGCTGTACACTAAATACATGCCATGTACTCTGTGGCTTTTTTTGAAATACTGACATACTTAAGCATGAGAAGACAAACTCCTGTTATCTATATTCAGTTTAATACATAGTACTCAAGAATTGTAGAAACTCTCATGAAAAACAAAAGTAAAAAACTGCAAAGAAATTTGAGGAAATCCCTGAGGAAATGAACTTTTACTGCTTATATAACTTTGAGCTGATTACATGACTACTGAACTAGTTATTTGTAAGCACTATAGTAATGTTTGATAGCTACATTTCTACCAATCTATGAGTTTCTAATTAGCAGAGGAGCTGTCTCCTTAAATTTAAATTAAATGCTTATTGGAAACATTTATACTCAAGTTGCTTCAAATACAAGAACTTGTACTTAGTATTAAATATGCATATTGATATTTTACTGATTATAGCTTTATTTTCATATGTCAATTTGCAACCTAGACTCCAGAGATTAAATTAGAAGAATAAAAAGGGATTTACATATTTCTCTTGCTCTTCAGTCCAACTTGTTTTCCAGTTAAGTTCTGTTTTTCCTGTATGTCCTTAAGCCTTAGAGGGATCTCTGCTAGCAGTGTCTGAATGTTGAACATTGTCTTATTTAAATGTGCATTATCTTTGTAACTGCCACCCTTGTCCCATTAATTATTAAGATTTTTATAGTTTAACCTGTGCTTCCAAACAGGTGTTCCCTGCAAAGCACAGACTAAAATAGCATGTGTAATGTTATACTTCCGATTAGTGCAATTAGTATCTGCAGTATAGAATTTAGAATTTTTCCTACCATGATGCTGTCAAAAGAAGACTAGGAAGCCACTGTGAAAACACTAGGAAAACACTGTGAAAGATTTAATTTTGGATTCAAATTTGAGGGCCTACATTGTATTCATAAAATGCATCTGCTTAGATAATTGCTATTTGTTGGGTTTTACACCGCTGTCAGACACAAGGGACATCTGCTGTACTTAATAGTGTATTTATGCATCAAGTGAAGTTTTGAATACATGGTCACATAAATAAATTATCCCTCTGAAGGTGCTGTCAGACACAAGGGACATCTGCAGTACTTAGTGTATTTATGCATCAAGTGAAGTTTTGAATACATGGTCATATAAATAAATTATCCCTCTGAAGGATGAATTAGCATAATTTATATCAACATGCACTGAGATCCATACCATTTTTTTCCTGTTTAAGTAGAGCAGGTGAATGTTTTCTTGTACTCGTCATGCCAGCATTCTGTTTTACAGAATTAAACCTGTTTTATAGAATAATCACAGCCAAAATTGAACCAATAAAGATTTATTCTGCTTTCAATATAAATAAGATTTGGCTTTCTTAATGCTTAGCAAAGTGTTTCTCTGGTACCTTTACTTGACAAAATATTTTTTAAAAATGCAGTATGTTTTCCATAGAAGAGCAAAAGAGAGAGAATTGTGAGACATGAAAAATTACACAGTTTTTTTCGATGTTTTTTATTATAAGCCATATTTTAGGGTGGAAGAATAATTTCTCTAGTATTTTTTAAAAATGCTATATGTCTTCCTTAGAAGAGCAAAACAGAGACAATTGTGAGACACGAATAATTACAAAGTTTTTTCCATGTTTTTTATTATAAGCCATATTTTAGGGTGAAAGAATAATTTCTCTATACTTCTAGTTTCTGGAAGTCATACTAAAGAAGTCCTATTAACAGATAGATCTAATGACAACTTCTAACTAGCCAAGATGAGAGCTGTTTGGTATTTTGAAGCACCTGAGCAAGAGTCTTTCAACCGACATGGCAGTTCTTGTGATTTCTACACATTCATTGTGTCACCTTGCCAATTCCAGAGCTCTTGCACAGCTTCTCCTTGCAGACTGCTTCTCCCAGCACAGGCAGGATGGCCTGAAACCCTGTGGCAAAGAGCAGCATTTTCAAGCTTCCTTAAACATATTGGAAGTGAATCTGAAAAATTAAAACATATATATATAGATTCTATGGGTGATGTTTCTATACAAGAAAAGCATGCTTTGTTTTTAGGAAGCAGTTTCACTCGTGGGCACTAAACCACACCAGTTATAAGGCAGTGTAGGGTCACCTTAACCCAGTGCTGCTTTGTGCAGTCATCAGATACTAAACCATCAATTTTGCCATCAATTCTGTTTTGTATTGCAGAACAGACAGGGTTTACACTCAGAACATCATTATTTTGTACAAAAGATTGTTCAGGAAACACTTTGATACAGAGAGACAGCTGTCCAGTGAGGCTTTGCACAGAGACAGTGTCCTACAGATTGATTGACAGAGCTGTGATACAGCTTTGGATAAAAGGATTCAGTAGTGGCTTAAACATATCAGAATTGCCCAACAATCACCTCTCCATTGACTGCTACTCTCTCAGCTAGGCTATGAGCCACTGGGATAATGGACTGTCACATGCAATGCTCAGCACACACAGCTTTCAGCCAGGATCATCCACAGAGCCTGGCACTCTGCTTACAATGAGCTAAACGTGGGGCTGACTCCATGCAATCCTCCCTTGAAGCTATTTCTTCATGCTCTCTAGGGTTAAGGGAGGCCTTATGTCCTTGAGCTCCCTGCACAGCACAGAACTTTACCCTGGCACCTGGAGCACTTCCTCTCCCTCCCTCTTCCCCTCTTTAACTACATTATCCCAAAGGCACTACCACCATCGCTGATGGACTCAGACTTGGCCAGCAGCGGGTCTGTCCTGGAGCCAGTTGGCATTGGCCCTGTCAGAACTGAGGGACATTTCTGGCATTTCTTCACAGAAGCCACTTCTGGAGCTCTCCTCTACCAAAGTCTTACCACACAACCCTGATACACTTCTCTCTTGCAGTTCTCAGCACTTATAGCACCATACTTCTGCACTGAAAGTTAAAATGTGGTGGAAAGCTACGCAAGAGAAGCCAAGGCTGATACTGGAATGAATAAGGGAAGAATAAAAATTCCACTTATCTAACTTCTGGCATTAATAATGAAAAAGGCTGCATCTACAAATGACCATCTCATGCTATAGAAGTGTTTCAACATGTTTTATTGAAAAAGACATATTTTGCTCTGACCATGTAGCTATGCCAAGTGTTAGTAACTTTATCTCTTTGTGGGAATTTTTTTTCTAAACAAAAATTATATGTAAAGTTCCATTGCAGCATAGAAGAAAAACTTTATTGGGGAAGACAGAGACACAAATTATCACTGTTGCAGTTCCCTGATTAACACTCTGAAAACAGTGTCTGTTTGTACCCCACAGTCTAAATTATCTCAGATGCTAGGATGTGCCAGTATATTTTCAAAGTCCACTTCTACCTTAAAAAAAATGCAGCACTCTAGTACCTTTCAGTATCTGTAATTCCACTGCATCTGAATTGGAGGTGTGCTTTCCATATTTGCTTGTTCTGTTGAAAAATGGCTTTCATCCACACACAGTCAATGTTGCTCATGAAACTTAGACAGTGGACTGGCAATTTGCTTGCACATCAGCAAGATCATATGATCACTTCTCTTCAGTCACAGAGAGTTCACATAATACAGTATATGCTATTATACAATATTCAAAAAGAACCTCTTTAGTCACAAAGATCAGTTCACATAATACAGTATATGCTATTATACAATATTCAAAAAGAAAACATAGTTGAAAAATCTTTGTTAGTCTTGAATGAAAAATATTTGTGCATTTTCAACTACCAAATATACAGTGTTCTTCATAGATATAAATTTTTTAAGAGTCAATGTATATGCAACATATATATATATGTGCATTTATATATATTTAATTACATCACATTTTTAGTTTTACAAAGAACTCTTAAGATAATTCCAGTGTCCATCTCTCAGACTTGCGTACATACCCAGTTACTCTGGGAGGAGAATAGCTCAGAGCTCAGAATGACCACATGTAATGGAAGTGTGCATACCTTCACTCTGACTTCTCAGAGTCAGAGTGTAAAGGGTAGATTTAAGTAGTGACCAAATCACCGCCTATTTAATTCTATTAGTAGTTTCCTGAAATAATCTGCTGTATCATGACTATTTTATGCAACACACTATAGCACCAAATAAATGTCATATTACTAGCACCCAAATTCTGGCCATCATATTTTAGTGACAAAATGCCCAGTATGCTGCATTTCATATTAAGCTATCAGTCTTCTTTAGTAAAACTATTTCCAATTCTTTCTGTAGATCTCAGAGGCAGCTCATTATAGAGCAGATCCTCTTGTCTAACAAGCTGATTAATGAACTAAGCTTTTTTTTGGTTTTTTTCTCACTCCTTCTTTTTCTCATGGTAGACACTGAAATGAATTCTGTCATTCCCATCAGGAACCCACTGCACAGGTAATATTCAGACAAGCCTCCAGAAGTCCACCTACGCAATCCCTTTCTTGTCAGAACATTGCTGAATCTCACATTTTCTCTCCTTCACTCTTTGTCTTCCCACATCCACCTTCATAATGACTGTCTAATTTTCACTCCACAGCCAAAATATTTTTAAAAATTCTGATCTTTATTAGTAGCTTATATTACATCTGAGTGGCATTTGGAGCTGTTAGCAGCAGAAAAGTAGGAGACTAAGATCTCTGAATAAATAAAATACAGCGCCCTCACTTTTTGATGACCTGATAGAAAAAATATAATTTTTGCAAGTAGTAGGAATCTATTCACAGACATGTGCATTTAGGATAAATAAACCTCGGGCTTAATAGTAAACTACTGTATAGTACATATACTTTACATCCATTTGGACATACTAAAACACAGACAAAAATTTTTTTGCCAAAATAAACATAGTAATGCCTTATATTTGGAGTCTCAAGAAGCTGCACTCATGTCTCCCTTCCTGTTTCAAACTAAAGAATCACAGTTTATTTGATTTCCATTTTTGGACACTAAGAACCCACCAAAGCCATTCTATCACTCCCCTCTACAACTGGGCAGGGCAGAGAAAATTCAATGCAGAGTTCATGGTTTGAGATAAGGACTAGCAGAGGTCATGCTCCAAATACCATGTCAGGCAAAACAGATTTGAGTTGGAGGTATTATTTGAATTTATTACTAACAAAATCAGAGCAGTGAAGTATGTGAAGTAAATAATGTGAAGTAAAATAATCTTTAAAACACCTTCTCCCCACCTCTCCCTCCTTCCCAGCTCTACCTCCTACCCCTGCAGTCTGCAGTGCAGGGAGACAAGGAATGGAGATTATGATTAGGTCATCACAGGGGATTTCTCTTGCTGCTTAGGGATAAGAGCCTTCCCACTGCTCCAGAACTGTCCACAGGAGATGGCTCTCCATGAACTTCTTCAACATGAGTCCATCTCATGGGATACAGTTCTTCATAAGCTGCTGACTCTTCCATGGGATACAGTCCTTCATGCCCAGCCTGTTCCAACATGGGCGGCTCTCCATGAACTTTTCCAACATGAGTCCATCTCTTGAGATACAGTTCTTCATGAGCTGCTGCAACATAGGTGACTCTTCCATGGGATACAGTCCTTCATGCCCAGCCTGTTCCAACATGGGTCCTCCACAGGGTCACAAACCCTACCAGGAAACCTATTCCAGTTTTGGGAATGGAATGAATCCAGTAATGGGATCCTCTCTCCATGGGTCTGCAGGTCGCTGCCAGGAACCTGTTCTGACACTGGTTTTCCACAGGTCCACAGCCTTCTCTTGAGCATCCAGCTGCTCCAGAGCAGATCTGCTCCGCAGTGGACCTGTCCCCCCATGTGTTGCAGGGGCAAAGCTGCCTCACTATGGTTTTCACCATGTGCTGCAGGGGCATCTCATCTGCAGCACCTGGAGCATCTCCTCCTCCTCCTTCTCCACTGACCTTGGTGCCTCCACAGTTGCTCCTCTCACTTATTCCCACCCTGCTCTTCTCTGGCCACAGCTACATCTGCACAACAACTTTTTTTTCTTGTTAAATATGTTATCAGAGAGGCATTAACCAGCATCTCTGATTGGCCAGTGGTAGGTCCATCTCGAAGCCAGTTGGCATTGGATCTGCTGGACATGAAGGAAGATTCTGGCAGATTGTCACAGAAGCCAACCCTGTAGCCCTCACACTACCGAAACCTGACCATGCAAACCCAACACATATCACATTTCCTAAAGCCCTGCCCATTCCCATTTGGTAAACAGGACAAAGCACTCCAGCTCAGGCATTACCAAGGCTTCCTAGAACAGAGGACTGTGCATTCCAGGGAGGTGTTTTCCCTTCTCCGCAATGGTATCATACTGACTCAGGCTCCAGATTGCCATCCAGTGTCCCTGGCCTCTTCTGGAGAATGGATTCCTGTCATGCTGCTGCCTTTCCTTGCAAAGTTCAAGGATGGCATAACTCTTCAGTGGCTGTCTAGGCAACTTGAGGCAGGAGTTGCTGATGCTACAGTGGTACCTTGCCTTCTCAGCATAGAAATTCAGGTTATTAATCTTACCTTCAGTGCATTAATCTTAGGTGCATTCATGTTAGGGAGAGTCCTTATTTTCCACTACCAGAGCACGACAGATTTCCATTATGGTTGGAGTATAGACATTATTCATGTTTGTTTATTTTCTGTTCAATATGTAAAACTATCTTACTCAAAACAAGAGTCCAAGAGTCTTACCTAGGATAGCAATAGCATCTGTAACAGCACTGTGATGGCAATAAGAACCTCAGATCATATTCGCTTTTCTACTCATGTGGGGAAATAGAAATGAAATTAAAATAAGTGGTAATATTTAATGTTGTTTTGGAAAAACATAAATCAAGAAAACTGAATAGCTTTATGATTAACAACTGGATTGTAAACTTAGGGAATTAAGTTCTTTAGCTACTTTTACTATGGACTGATTAAATACTGAATATCTTTACCCAAAATGCACTGCTCTCAGTCTCTCCTGTGTAAATTCCAATATGATATAATACAATTTATTCTAATTAAAAACATAAAAACACAGCTTCAGTGAACAGCAGCAGAATCATTTTGGCAATATACACAGTGACACTGTAAAAAGCAATATTTCAGTAAACAAAAAGACATGAATCAGGAGACCAGAATTCAAGAAATTCTTTTTTTTTTGACATTTTTGCATAATGACATCACCCATCATTAGAAAGCTGTCAGTTGCAGGTCTTTGGATTTCAAAATTAATTTTTCAGTCATTGTAGCTTTGTTACAGGTTCATAATCACTGGCAAAAGCAAATGCCTGTCAATCTCTATTACCAGTAAACCTACCTTTTCACTGGGAAAGTAATTCTCTGCAAACATTTTATTTTAATCACTCCAAGGCAAATTTCTCAGGAATTCTTTATTTTAGCCTCAGGATATCCTGGGGGCCAGCTCACATGTTTGATTGCCATGATCTGTAAGAGGTCCTCAGTCAGAGCCATTTCTCTCAACTAGCTGTGCAAGTGGAAAATGCGTGGTACACAAGGTCATTTCAATCCTGTCTGCACTCAGATTAGTCTGGCCCACGAACTCTGAAAATGTCTATAAGACACCATAAAAATAAACAAATGCTCATGATGCCCATTCAAGGAAACAAAACAAAAATAAACTAAAAAAAATGCCCAAACAAGAAAACCACAGCAGCAGCAACAACAACAGCAAGTATTTAGGACTCGGTTATTACAGAAAAAGAAAAAAATCTGCTGTAAGAGTATTGACTTGCATCATCCAGACTCACAGCATCTGCCTAGCCTTTGAAGGAGGAAACTAACCTTAACATCTGAACCATAAAAGACTTTTAAGCTGCTAGTGGGGAGATTTCCTGCTAAGTGAGGCTTAGACACAAGACATCAAGTGTTCTACCCAGAACAAAACAAACCACACCTAAAATCACTCTTCATTTACTGTCCACTCACAGAAAATAGGAAGAGTTTACTTTTTCAATCAATATATATCCTGGTTATTTTCTAACTCTGAAAGCATTGTTTAAGCTCATAGCAATTGACATTGCACAGAAACACACACAATGGATTAGCTAATGAATAAAACAGCACTAAGAATAAAACACAACAAATGACAGACAAATGGCATTTATAACCACATTCTGCACCCAGGAATTAAGAACTCAAATTACTATAAATTTTTAAAGTACAGACTTGTCAAGAGGAAAAACAATAAACATAAAAAGGAAGAAGGAGATATTCTGAAGAAAATTATGTGTATAATAATACCTATTGAACACATTTTTTTACATTAATAAATCTCTGGAATTACAGTGGGAATTTTTGATGCTTACTTGTGAATATTTAGTTATTTAATATACATATCATTATGACAAACAGATAGAAAGACTGGACATCATCAGCAATAACCACAGCTGTCCAGACACAAAAACAAAAGCATGTTCCCTTTGTACCCGTGCCAGGTAGCTGGAAGAGACCCTGAGTAGTCAATTTCAGCAGAGGAATTAGAACTGGTCTGTGTAAAACCACTGTTCATCATTTAGAAATGTCAAAGTGTATAAAAATGGAAAGAAATGAATGCCTTATCTTCATGTAAGCAACAAAGGTGACATAAAGTTGACCTATTTTCATGATGAAGAGTAAAATAATCACATAAATATGAATTAAGATTAAATTGACTAAAAATGTAAGAATGCAATAGTACACAATCAGAGTTACATTTTGAAGTATCAATGTGATCATGTCTTCACTTTTTTCTATTATATTAAAATTTATATTAGAGAATCAGTATTTCAAAATCTTCTTTTCACTTATTTAATCTGAAACTCTCTTTCCTTGGCTTGTAGATGTTGCAAAAATATTAGTTACCTAAAAATAATTCCTGATGTTCTACTTTAACATCAAGTCAGTACACTTTGGTTTGATAGCTATTTCTGATATAGCTATTATATATTAAATGAAAAATTATTTAGCATTATTTATTCTTCCTTATATGTAATTAGAACAACCAAAGTACATTACAGAATAACATGAATGGCTATTTTACTTTCATTGAAATGCTGTGGGGCCAGTGGTGTCTTTAGATAGGCAGCCACAGGTTTTCATGTGACCAAAAGACACATATTCATACCCAAGACAGAATCATTCTATTTGTTTTACAATAATGCAAAGTTTATTCACCAAGTTTATAAAAAAATAATTAACTTGAATAGTTATGTTTTAAACTTTGAATAAAAGATTATGTTCTCATGCAATTTCCAGAGTATAGACCATGTATTTATCTGATACTGTTGAAAAAGCTGAAATTTAGGTGTGGTAGTCTGGAGCAGAATGGTTAACACATTTTTAATACAACTGCACAAGGAAGTGCAGAAATACCAGCACTGCATTTCTCACTTCTGTTTTTTGGTTTGGGTTTGTTTGTTGGTTTGGAGGTTTTTTATGATGGTAACAGCAAAGCTGAAAACAGGGCTGTACTCTCTAAGGAGATATCTCTGTAAGTGTAAAAGTAACAGTTGACTGCTATTTTAACCTCTCTTTCTTTTTTTTTTCTTTTTTTTTTTTTTTCCTTTGGTGGCAAGGAGGTTTTCAGTTTAAATTTCCAGAATCCTTAATGTTTGACTCTGTCCTTTCTGAAGTACGAATGACAACATAGTTTACACCAGTCAAAATCTGCTAGGTCACTTTTCAAATTGATTTTGCATTTCTTGCTCTCTTCTTGCAAGCTCTAGTATTTGAGTTAATAGCATTTAACTTTTGTCGACTAATTTTTACTTCAAAAGCATCAGGAATGTAATATTATCTTTAAATAGTTTATTCAAAGGACTTTAGATAAGTAACTGAAAAATGAATCATCTAGTCTACTTTAAAAGAGAAAGAAATAAGAACATCAAGTTCTTTCTCTAAGACTTCTCTAAGACAAAGACAGGAAGTGTTACTGGAAAAAGAAAGCAAAACTTTTCCCAGAAATTTAAATTTCAGATGGTCTTGTCCAATGGATGAATTGTAAGAAAGAATTATCTCACTTTATAATTGATTGTAACAGTACAGGGTGAACCTCAGCGCTCTTTTTTGTGTCTTTTTAAGATCTAGTATATGTATTTTAACATAAAGGGAAGCAAACAGCGCACCATTTTCAAGATGGGGCCCTGCTGAGTATACTCAGGCAGGTTTTTTGCTTTGTGACCTATTGCTTTCTGAATCACTCTAACTTGTTTTACTTTCACAGCCATTCTTGAGTCTTCGATCATGTGAAACTGTGTGTCAAAACACCAGGAGTGCTCTGCAGAGGAAAAATGCAAGACCACCACTGCATGCATAAAGGCAGACTTGGAGGCAGAGGGAGGTTTCCCTTGCCTGTCTTATTTTATCTTTGTATATGTTGACCTTTACGTTCCCTACTACCACCCAGTCACTTATTTGCATAACATTTCTGTAATCCTTCATTGTCAGTTTTCTTGAATTTGAATATGAATATAAATGCTACACTGAAGAGCTTACCATCAACAGTAAGTTGTGTCACACAGCTCTTTGGGTTTCCTTTCTAGAGCTTTCATGAATATCTACCATTCTGTAGTAAATACAGGTTGATAAATACAGGCTGATGACTCAGGAAATGTTTACAAAATTTGCTAAACTATATCACACAGATTCAGGAAAAACAATGGGATTTAATCCATTTTATTTGTCTAGAGTGAGGTGATTCCTAACTTTATACTGCAGGTCTCTATACTATGTGTGAATATAGATATTTTCAAATTATTTTCAGTCTATGAAGAAGGATTATGTATAATTTTGAGTATTTAAAATATTCATCCTGAATAGAGTCATGTTCTTCAGACTAATTATAATAAAAATATCTTTATTTGTAAATAAATTATAAAAATTACAAAATGTTATGTTTTGAACTATGCATTATAGCATAAAAGTAACCAGAAAAGGAATGACTAGACTTCTTTTATTTCTTAGTTGCATTGTGATATGAGACAGAAGGACACTTCCCTTTTTCTGGCTCTCCCTGTTTTATGTATGTCTACAGAAACCTGATTAAAAACTGTGATTCTTGGCTGCTGGATTTTTTTTTTTTATTTCATCAGCTTCCTTTTTCTTTTTTCTTTAATAATGATCATCAGAGAGCAGTTGAACATAGAAAAGTGAATCAAACACTCAAGTCCTCTTTTTTCAGGCTGAACAGCTCAAATAAAGGAAGCACCAATACTACAAGTTTTCAATAGCCAACATGAGTCACATACTGTTTGTTTCTCCCATGTTCCTGCTTATAAGAAAAAGTAAATTGTAGCCTGTGGAATAAAGGAATGATCTATATGCACAACGTTTTCCTGCTTGCCAGAAGGACTTATCAAAAAATGAGTGACATATCTAAGACATTTAAGATATTTAAGATATATTTCAGATATTTAGATCTCTGCGTGGTTGAGCAATGGGTCATTTCAGTGCAGGTGTGAATGATGGAGTTAGCAAGTCCCATAACTTTACATCACTGCATTATTTTGCTGAGAACTGCATTCAGCTCCTGGCACAAATGTATACCTCCCTCAGGGAAAGTGATTGAAGCTATTTTGAAGTATTCAGTTTGGTTTGAGAGTCTGAAAATTCCACTGTTTACTGAATAACTCATTAGCCACTTAGTAAAAAAAAAAAAAAAAAACAGTTGGACAAAGATGTATTTTTTTAGTTGATCAGCAAGCAAATTGTGGCTGAAATAGATTACAGAACAGCTCAGCTGGTAGACTACATTGCAAGGATATTGCCAGTGAGAAGATCTTTAAGATAAGGGGTTTGCCTCTCCACCCATGCACAGGACTGTGGACACATAGTTACACACTGTGTAGACTGTAGGTCAGTGTATAGAAATATTCTACCACAAAACCTATGTGTATCTTTTCCCCATGGAATTTCGAACAAAATTTTGACTATTTCTCTCTCACTTTTTGACTATTGCTCACCAGAACCTTAATTGAAATAGCTTAAGGCACTTTCTGTAGAAAAATCAGCAAGCCTTACTGGAATTGCTATTCTAGTTTAATTTTGACTAAAGAGAATAAATTTGGCTTAGTGATGTCCTTCATTGTCAGAAACAGCAAAAATCTTTTCCTGTGATGGTTTTTCCCTCTAAAAAATTACTTTTAGCTTAATTTCCATGTTGAAAATAGATTTTCAGTCATGATTTTTAAAATCTGGTATCTGGAAACAGACATGAGTGAACAGATCACTTTCCTACCTGTGAAAATATTGTTCATGTCAGAACAGGAAGGATTGTGCATAGGTATGCCACAGTATACTGAGTGTCATTATTTGCATGTCAACATCTGGAAAAATTTTAAATTTTTATTTAAAAACCTTGGAAGAAGATAAAAAAAATTTTACTTTTTAAAATTTAAAAAAAAATTATTTATTTAAAAAAAAATAAAAAATATTTAAAAAAAAAAACAACAATAGATAGATAAAATCTTGGAAGAAGATAAAAAGAATTTTACTTTTTAAAATTTAAACAAAATTATTTATTTAAAAAAAAATTTAAAAATATTAAAAAAAAAATAGATAGAACTCCAGGCTCCCTACTTTATTGAATTAGTCAACTGACATTTTCTAATTCTCAGTTTTGTTCATAGGATTGCTCCCTCCAACGGTGTCAGGCCATAAGATTTGTCATCTTTTAAACCACCTAGAGGTGTCACTTTCTAGCAGCATCGTTTTTTAAGTCCCTATCCTACAAAATCACCCTGGCTGTGGCACAAGGGAAAAACAGGACATTGTGGATGGGGAGCAGTGGAAACAACACGTGACTACTAAACGCAAGCTCCCCATCTACCTCCTGTGACAGCAGACGACCATGAGGCCTGATGTCTGCTCAACCATAAAAGATAATTTTGCAGAGTTCAAATGATTCCTGGAAGATGAGACAAGATCCAGTGGCTAAATAATGGCAGATGGCCTGAAGCACTCATGCAGGCCAAATTCAACTTGCAGTTTTTGAGAGCAACAGCTTGCAGAACAGAGTTCTTTGCCAATGGATTTACCAGATATAAATCACTTCTTCAAAGTAAGGGTGCTGCCCATTTTTCTCACATCATTTCAGTTGTTAAGCTGGAGAAAATGTCAAGACTGTAGATCTTGCAAGATTTTTTATTTGAATGGATCATAGGTGCCAGGGTATTGTGTTGGTAAAGCTCTTTGACTGTTCCAGGAATATCAGCCTGAGATCAACTACAAGTTTGCTTATACTTTTCTTATTTGCAAGACATGCAAGTTATTAATTTTCTTCAACTGCATATTCTTACTGAAACAGACTTTTTACTTCGCAAGTGCTGAAAAGGTGACCTAAAGCAGAAGAAAAATCCTTTTCTGAAGAGTCTCCTTTAGAGCCCAACATTTTGTATGGAAGCTCCCATTCTAAAAGTAACCATAACATGAATCTCATATTTCTCAACCCTCGTGAACAAAAAAGTTCAGCAATTCTGTTGGCTTTTAGGCATTATTAGTGACGTGCATAGACTGAAGAGATTTTCCTTTCAAGGAAGCCATTAACACCCTACTTTATGCACATGAATCTTCTGAGATGTTTTCATTTCTCCCTCCCCTTGTGAGAAACTGCAGGAAACAAAAATCTAGGACTCATCACACAATCAATATTCAGTACATTAAAACCTCAACATATCTCAATGTAGATGCTGAACATTTAATCTCTGTCACTAGCCCTGTATACTTTCTTGAGTACACAGAAGAATTTCAATAAATGTTTTATAGATCTCTTCCAAGGCTTATTTTTTTCACTTTTTTCATCTTGTGTTTTATAACTCCTTTTTATCAAAAGGTACAATAATCATATGGACAATAATTATGATATTTTTGAGGTTCTGTAGCTTGATGCTAATCCCTTAATGAGGTTCTTTTTATTTTAATTTCATTTTTCCTTAAAAAAAGCATTAGATGTTTTCAATTGAAAGCTCTCTGGTTTTGGGTTTAGTTTTTCTCAGCCATAATTACTATTAACACCTCTCTGAACTATCCTTCTAATAGTTTTATTTTTCAGTACTTGCTCTTTCATACCTTTTTTAAAGCTGCAGTATTGATTGTGGTGGGAATTAATTTATCATCTTAAGAATAATGATTTAAAGTTTCTCATTTAATTCTTGGGATTTTTAATAACTCTAGGAGAGAACCAATAAACTGAATTTGTCTAGGTGTTCTCCTAGGATTTTTCCTTTATTTTTCAGAACAACTACCTTCCCACATTTTACTCTGTGACAGATGAAATAAATGAATAAAGGTATTAGATCTCCCTGTACACACCACCACCACCACTTTCATGAGCTTAGAAATCATTCTAACATTTCCAAGTGTTAGAAGTATAAAAGTCTAAATTTCACAAAGTACAAATGAGTGCATGACTAAGCGTTTATTGCTGCATTTCACAGATTTTGCTTTTATATTTTAAACAACTTACACTTCAGTTAGTAAACTTGCATCTGAAGAAAACATGGGCAAGCCTAGTGAAGTGGAGTTTTATTGCTGTTTCGAAAAGGTATCATTCTTTATTGTTCCTATCATTCATTTCTCAGCTATAAATAAATAATGTCTGTTTCACTAAATTGCAAGTGTTTTATTGTTTTTAAAGGCAGAAGAGAAAATTACATGCAAACACAATCTCTTATGTACTAAACATCTAGTGAGAGATCTGAATAGGATATTACTGCAATGATTGAGGGAAATTTTACTTTTCATCTTTATTCATAATTTCCTAGTATACTCCATCCTGTCCCATTCAGTCAAGATCTCTCCATTCTGTAGTTTACCTAATTAGGTCGAGGGTGTTTGCCTACTTAGATGCAGGGCTCTGATTAATTTTTTCTATGTGTCATTTGTACCCCAATCTCTTTTCTTTTTTTCTTTTTTTTCCCTGAGGATATTTTGCTTGCACCTACAGGTGTTTAATATCCCAAAGTAAAATAAAAGTCACAACAAACAGCTCCATCCAGTGGTTCTCTTTGTGACTGTATTTCTCATGTTCATTTTGAGCAAATAATTTAGATGAATGCTATGGAAAATATGTGTGATGTATATGAACATCAATATGAAGTAAAAAAACATCCCCTGTAAATCTCATTTTTCTCCCATAACTTCCCTTTTTTACAACACAAATTTCCTGTTTATGATTATGACAGGCAACTGCAAAACACTTGTAACCCAGAGATAAGAGAGAGCTTATATAAATACTGTACACATCCACAGAAGAGGCACTTCCTTGTATATTATATTTGCTTTTGACTTGGAAATTTAGAAGTGAAGGTATTTTAACTTTACTTTGATTTTGAGTCTAAAGATTTTTATTTTAATCAAAGGAGACCAATATCTAGTTTTTTTAGTAAATAATAGGCAATATTTTTATTACCATCATCAGTTACGTGTGCCTTTCTGCAGTAATGTTACAAAGAAAATTATGAAAAAGCTTCAAAATATCTTGAAGGGGAGACAGGTGGCATTGTTTAGATATTAATCTGAAATGACCAGATTTCTAATTTATAAAACTGGAACATGTCAGGGAACCATCAGCAGGGGCTTTGGGAAGCCACACCTCTAGCCCCATTTTTTGTCCCATGGACCCTTGTTTATTGATAAATTCAAAGGATTGTGCTTGAGGAGAGAACTTGCAGAACAATTCATTCAAAATGAAGGCATAATGCAGGTTTCTGAAAACTTTTGCACATGAACCCATTTGAAAACCTTTACATATAGAATCTATCATGCTACATATTTCCTTCTGTGAATGAAGTATAACTGTGAGGAACTAAACATATGCAAGAAGACATGCATATTGCTCTGAGACTGACGCTCCTTCCTCATTGCTAGGCCATTTTCTTTTCAGAAAGAAATAGTCTTTTCTGTAAATTTGACGTGCAAATTGCAAATAAAATTAGTGTCAACCCATTTGAAAACCTTTACATATTGAATCTATCATGGTACATATTTTCTTCTGTGAATGAAGTGTAACTGTGAGGAATTAAACATATGCAAGAAGACATGCATATTGCTCTGAGACTGAGGCTCCTTCCTCACTGCTAGGCCATTTTCTTTTCAGGTTAAATATGCTGAAATAGTCTTTTCTGTAAATTTGACGTGCAAATTGCAAATAAAATTAGTGTGGTTTTAGTTTGCAACAATAATTTTCTGAGATTATCTGCCAAGTAATGTTTTAATTATTGAAGAATTGTATTTTGACTACTAAAATACTGCTCAGGACTGGGAATTTATACATCTTCACAACTCTTATTATTGCTATTAAGCTATTGATATTTTTTATCTTTGCCATCAAGTTTTATATCCAGTGCTATGGATTCATACACAGCTGTTTATTTTCCTTAAAAGAGAACACTTGAATATCAAACTGTTCTGAAAGTCATTCTTGGATTGCCACAGAATAAATAAGCAAGAATGATAAGCAAGGCACAGCTATTCATTATGCCTAGATTTAAATATGTCATAACAAAAACAATCCTGATTACTCTAAAAAAGTTTGGCCAAATTATTCTCTGAATTATAGAAAAAAAATTAGATGAGCAAGTACAAAACTGTATCTTTAAAGATATCCTCTTCTGGGTAAACAAAGAAATTATCCTACTTATAAAAATACTACTCTATTTTATCTTAATTCCATATTTTTATGTTCTACTAATATTGAAAATAGCATTTGCTCACTCAATAAAAGATATCAAAGTCAGTGGCATAGAAATACAATTTAAAGCATTAGGGTACTGTACTGTCAGAAATTATAGAAACACAATATATTGTTATTGCAACACAAGATTGGGCTGAAAGGCAAGAAAAGTAGAAAGACCTGTAGGTAGTTCAGCTACAAGTGATAACTTCTCCAAAGATGAGCACATTTCTCCATTGAAGATGTGGTAGTCTGGGATCTGATATTCAATTTGTTGCTGTTTTTCTTTTAATTATTTTCCAGTTTGAAAATTTCTCTAACCAAAATTTACTTCTATTTCAGCACTATATTGTACACATTGCCAAAACTACTGTTGTGGAAATTGGTCATAAAGTCAATGTGGAAAAATAGAACTCAAAATAAGAAGGCAGCAGTACTTTCCAACAGAAGAGCTCTGCAAATCCATGACACAGCAATAAGTCTAAAGACAGCAGCTGGTAGTTCCAATTACATCTTACACAAGGGATCTTCTCTTGTTTTAGGTCAGAATTTTCATAATTTAGGAGCAACAATATGTGATAAAAGCATATAAACCTGTACAAAGCAATCCAACAAGAATCACTAGGTATTTCATCATCAAGAGTACAAAATCTATAAAGTATTCATAATATACTTAATTTAACAAGTGTTAGTAGACAATATTTCATGGCTTTATTTAAAGACCAAAAAAAACCCCACAAACTTCGATTTTTCACTTATATACGCATTATTTAATTTATTTTTATGTTTGGACTTGGTCATGTCTAAAAGGACTGCAGATTTATGTTTTAGAAAGCAGAAATAATTGCTGCAGTGGTTATGTGACCCTATTATTGTCACCTTATTGGGCTAGAATCAGTAGGCCAGATACTCAGTCTGAGTTTTATTGCAAAGCAGACTAAATGTATTGAGTCTGCTTGGAAGAGGAATGTCTGGACAAGGCTATGTGCTCCATATTCATACCCATCACAGCAGACAGCTTGATATGCCCCTTAGGAGGATGGGAGTGCCAAACCTTCACCACAGTGCTACTTAGAAAAGATGTGTCATTGTGATACTAAAACACTGCAAAGAAAAAAGAAAATTTTGACCAAAGAGTTTTTTGACCAGGGACTTCACTTTTGCTTTAGAACATGTGTCTCATTTGAAGTACTCTGTATCTGAGTAGCAATCATAGCTGCTTAAAATCCAGATCTGCATTTAATTGTATATTCATGTGTGAATTACATAATTTCATCACATTTTCAGTGAGTGGCATTTAAAAATAAGAACTGATTTTAGCTTTAATCTTTGAAATAGTAAAAGAAACAGAAAATTAAGATTTCAATTGCCTTTGCATAGATTTTTAGCAAGGAAGTTTACATCTGCTGACTGAAAAATAGAATAACTATCATTATACTAAGTATACATTACTTCCCGTGCTCACTGCCAACCTTAGAATTATCATCTGAATCATAACATATCATTTCCCAGAGCTGGCACTTCAGGAAAATAGTCACTCTTCAAATTAAATACTTACTCTAGAAAAATACCAACAGAAAAACAGAAGGAAATTAATATATTACATACACAGTTTTCACTTGCAGATCTGCAAAAGGTGCAGGAAGACAGAACTATGAAAGAGCTCCACTAGGTTTCAGTGCTTTTTAAAGTGTATTGAAATGGGCAGAAATGTTCTCACTGGTCCACCAAGAGGGCATGCCAGTACCTGATAAGAGAAGTCATACCTAGTGCAGTAGGTTTCCTTTGACTTCTTCAGCTCCTACATCTTTCAGTCACAGGCTCTGTTAGAAATGCAATTGAGATGTTTATCCCAAAACCAAAACATTTCTTTCTCTGCCAGCTGCAACCTGGTGTACTACAAAGACTACTCTTTCTGATTCACTCCCAGAGAATATTAATGTAGACTGACCACACTGTAAGATGTAACCTGGACCTGCTAATGAATTAATAGGTCTTCTCTTTTGTTTTCATAGCCAAGGACTATTGATTTCTGCAGCAGTGAAACATATGAAGTTAGTCTGTGCTATAAATAGATTTGTCTTGCTGCATTAAATCTTAGAAAATTGAAGGATGGAAAGTCTGTATAAACCCCCTATTCCAATATTTGTTTTATATATTGTTTCAATAAATCAAGGATGTAAATTATGGACTTTATTTTTTAAAAATATTTTCTTAAAAAACAATTTAAAAGGATGACTTAAAAGAATTTTTTAAAATTATCTTTAAAACCTGGTTTTAAGTGTCTCAGAGATCAAGTCAAATAGTGGTAAGGAGTCCTTTTTCTCATAACAAAGAGCATTAGTGAAGGGTCTTGTTACTCAGAGAAAGTGAGATCAGAGAAATTTCAGTCTTGTTAACACTTGTGTGGAAAATATTTTATTCTGGCTCTGCTTACCCTAGAAAATGAAAACTTTCCCTATTTTTCACAATTTTGCAGTTATTTTCTTAACCCCTCTTTGCCTGGCAACTAGTAGACCAGCTCTTCCTCTCTTTGAGAACCAGTCTCAAAGACTGCAAATACAACAATTACTAAACAAAATAATCAGGATTACATGTGTCTGAGGTGAAGGGAATGGGACACAACATTAGAAAACTGTTGTGCATCAGCTTAAAATAGCAATTCCTTTTCTTATTTACTGTTTTTTAACAGTTTTACGGTTGCCAGGCAGCCTGTTAAACAGACAAACCACAGAGACTGCATACTGGGTCATATCAGGTATTTTTGCTGTTAATCAGCTACCAGTGGTTAGAATGAAAAAGCTACATTTATGGAGAAAATATTTCAATTATGCAAATGGATAGGAAGGAACATGCCACTCCATTAGACCTGTGATGCATATGATGACTTCCTTCTTGTCCTTGCCTAAGTTTTTATCTAGTGCCTCTCAAATGCTTTCATGCTTTTAGCAAAATGAGTCACTTCTCCATTTCACAGATATTTTTCAGATATAAAATCTGTATGCTATAATACAGAAACAGAAGAGAACCAGGATGCCTCAAATGCACACTCTGTTGTCATTTAAAGAACTTTTCCACAAAGGAAAGCAAGACTGAGTCACAAAGCATAGAAAATTAATATCCAGTATTACTTGCTGGAAATAATATAACCAGTTCTGTCTCATGGTTCCCTCAGGTATTCCATAAGCTGAATAGGTGTCGAAGTGAATAAACTGTTTAAAGCTAAAACTTCACAGCCTGAGGTGTTGTAAACACAGTTAAGAGTAAGCTGCAGAGACTTGGACAACCATTACCCATATGGCACAGGACTCCATTCACCTACGTTATCAATACAGTATCTCTTCCTCAGAGCTACATTAAAAAAGAACTGCTTTTCTCCCTCCAGTTCATGATTTATAAGAATAATATTAATGTTTCTAACATAGAGATATAATTCTTCTCTTATTTTTTTCTTATTCCTCATTACCTGATGGTTTTATAGTATGGAGATTTATTAACAATAGCAGTTTATTTTCAAAAAATAAAAGTGACTTATGTCCTTCTAGCTATTTTGATAGGTGCATTGGGAAGCTTATTCAAAATCAAGCCACCCAGTTTTATACATAAAATAAAGAAACGGATGAAACACACAGCTATTAACTTCACAAACAACACCTCCTTTGAAATTATAATAATGAATATAATAAACTCATAATCTCTAGGAAAAAAGTCCTTTTGAAAATAATTGAAATAAATATCTCAGGTATATAATTACTAAGAAATGCAAATAAACTAGAGAGGTATGCATCAAGAGAAAAAGCATACATTTTATAATGAGACAGGACATGACTATTGTTCCTCACATACAATTCATAAAGTTATGCACCTTAGGCAGAGGCAGTGATCAGTAGAGTGTAGTCTGCAGCCAGCAGCTACCTCATTGAGGTATCTAACAGTAATAAAACACTGAAAGAAGAGGAAATAATTAATATATTTCACCAAATCATGTGATGCCATGCCCTAGCATCAAATAGTAACAAATTTGAGTCATATAAATCTAAAATGAAAATAAAGAAGAGGTTAATCCATCTTGAGAGAAGTTCCCAAGCTTCTCTGTTGTGTGATTCTGGACAGCTGGAGGTGAAAAGATGTAGTTTTTCTCTACAAAGGTTTGCAATCAATGATGCAGGGTCTGGAGACTTGATACTGTACCTTACATGTCAATCCCCATACTTGATTATAACTGTAATAACTTATACTGGGCTTTTATCTATTTTTTTACCTTTGTTCCATTATTGCAAAATATGTGCTTCAGTAAAAACTTGGGTTTTGGCCTAAGTTATAGAATAAACTCTATAAATATAAACAAAATAATTTTGTTCACAATGTACAACAAGTCTTAAAACCAAGATGTTGATGAGTAGTACCAACGACCCTATTTACCAAAAAGTGCCAGAACCTCTCTGCCCTACCGTGTGGATTGGTCTAGAAACTGAAAATGTGAGAGTCTATGCAGAATGGTTGAGTGACCAGGATTCACACAAAAAATTGTCCGACTTTCAGCAAATAATGGAATGAGAATTCAACCCAAAATATCTGAATACAAAGTTTTTGCAACACTATGAGAAAAAATATTTGCATCTTTTTTCTTTAAAACTAGGAATTTCAACAGTCTACTGCAACAGATAATCTGATGTTGTCTGGATGAAAGTAATTTGCTTTAAAAAAAGACCAGCACTAAAACCTAATTTCTTATATTTAGGATTAAAATTCTAAAGAAATTTCAACTGAAGTAGTCTAGTAGGAGGCAAATCTATGCCTTGCTAATCTTGTATCTGAAATTGCATCTAGCTAGAGTTAGATCTTGACTATCAACCCCGCAGTTCATCCTCCTGACCACAGATCTTTTAAAAGTCTTTTCCATCATATATTTCAGTCCCCAGCAAAAACAGAAAAAGTATTTCTGTGTTCATGTCAACCTGGCAATGAACTCTATGCTCCCTCTCTGGTTTAAGCATTAAAAATTTCAAATGGTCTCTAAGCAAGCAAGGAGGCATATTGTGCTGCTCTTTTTATTACAAGAAAAATATGGACAAATCATTCCATTGTTAAAAGAACCCACAGCCTCCAGATTCTGAAATAGCTCTTCATTCCTCAGACACTAAAACTGCTCCTCTCTGAAGAGCCTTTTGTGACACAAACAAGCAGAAAGCCTTCTGGCTGTTTTATTATCTTACAGAGCCGTGTGTTCTTTTGCGGAGGCCCCATGCCCGCTGCAGCACCAGGACCATAAATAAACAACACACTGGAAAGGATGAGCCCTTTCAACAGGCCTCCACGGAGAAAGGCATCTCAGGGCTGCCTGCTGCTTGCAAAAGTGAAGTGTGATGAGCAGCGGGAGAGGGGCAGGCACGGACAGCCCCTCAGGAGAATGCTGGTTGGGAAAGGTTTTTAATTTATCTGCTTCCCTTAGCGATCATCCTGAGGATGTTAGATTTCTGCAAACTGATGGCCTTCCCCTTGGGTGCCTTCCCTCTTTGTTTGCTGTCTCCCTTCAGATGTATATGCACAATGCTGACAACGGATATACCGCTAGGAAGGGTTTGAAATCAGGTAAAGACAAACCTGGGTAACCAGCACTCAGTGGGAAATCATGAGCAAAACCTACCATCAGAGGAGGTGGGGTGCCCTCTTGGGAGACTCACAAAGGTAGAAAGTACACTTTCTGTGTAAGTAGTTTTGCTCTCTTTTTTGTGGCTAAACACTGAGCACTTTCTGCTTGCTTGAACAATTGATGGATTTTTGTCTGGTCAGATAGCAAGACTTGTACAAGTTTAGATCAGAAAATCTCTGATGTGCTGTCATGCATAGCATCCATATCTCCATGCTGTCAACAAGAGGAGGACTTGCAAAGCACAAACCTACAGAGGTGCTATTTGCATTCTTCTGCATGTCTCAGGAACAGCTGATAGAGGTCATCTGGCTCCTCTGCTGCTTAGTCAATAGCAAATGGGATTTGGAGATGCTGTCACTTTATTCAAGGCAAGCCAAGACAGGCTCTGAAAGGTACCATGTCAGCTGTAACAGCAAATGCTGAGCTTCTGTAATGCTGAATAAATGCTGATTGGAAGGAACTTTAAAGATCATCTAGTTCCAACCTCACTGCCACAATCAGGGACACCTTTCATCAGACCTGGCTGCTCAGAGCCCCCCAACCTGGTCTTGAACATTTTTAGGGATGGAGCATCCTCATCTTCCCTGGTCAACCTGGTCATCTTGCCTTGCCACCCTCACAATCAAGAATAATCTAAACACCTAATCTAAACCTACCCCCTTTCAGTTTAAAGAGATTTCCTCATGTCCTGTCACTACATGTCCTTCTGAAAAGTCCTTCTCCATCTCTCTTGTAGGCCCCCTTTAGATGATGAGAGGCCCAACTGGGTCACCCCAAAGTCTTCTCCAGACTGAACAATCCCAATTCTCTAATCTTGTCCTCATAGGTGAGATGCTCCAGCACTCTAATCTTTTTGGTTGCCCTCTTCTGGGCTTGATCCAGCCAGTCCATGTCCTTCCTGTGCTGGGACCCCTGAGCTGGACGCAGCACTGCAGGTGGGGTCTCACCTGAGCAAGGGGGAAGCTTCCCTCCCTTGAACAGCTGGCCACGCTGCTCTGGATCCTGCCCGGGAAAGGATTGGCACTCTGGGCTGTGAGTGCACATTGCCAGGGTGAGTGCAGTCTGTAAAATGTATCACTAGCCCCATAAATAAAGCCATTTGTGAGCACATTGCAGCATCCCTGAGTAGCCTGGTGACATGAGTTCTCTCTATGTAGGGCACAGCTGGTGTCCCTGGTGCTATACATAGCAAGTCCTGCAGCCTCTGCCTGACATGAAAGTGCCTCTCTGGTGTGATGTGGTGAATCCCAAAGTTCCTTTTACTCTCATTAAGGGATTTTCTGCACACAAATTAAATATTTGGTTCATAATCTGTATAAATGTCTGAGAACCTTCCCTTGCTAGAGAGTTAATATTCTTTGCAGACCTCAAGGACTGAAGAAACCAATATTTGACACAATCTTTCTGAGAAGGCTGCCTGACTTCCCTCCAGGGCACCAGTCCTACCTGCCTTCAACCCCATTTCACTGAATCAAAGAGTATTATTGCAATGCTACTGTGTACAGTGGCATCTGTGCAAGAGATTTATTTAAAAAATCAAAATGGATCCATCCCAGCAAGTAAGCTATAACTGAGTGAACTAGAAAAGAGATGCATCTCCCAGGCAAGTAATCAATGAATGGAATTTGTGGCATCCCTGGCCATCTTTTCGGAATCACTAGCAATTAATATCCAGCCAGAAACTACCAAAGAATGATATTTCATTATATTTGTCTTCATGCATGAGATTTTTTTTTTCCTCTGTTCCTGGTTTTTCTTCCCTCTCCAGTGGTCACTTTCCAAAATCATCTGGAAAACTGGATCTCCATTTCTAGTCTGTTGTATGTCTTTCTACCTGGTGGTTCTTCTTTTAGTTCTCAGCTTGTAAGTATTGATGTCAGATCATTCACAGTACACTGCTTCTGCTTCTGTCATTCTGTTAGTACTATTCAGGTCTGATAATTCCTGATGAGAGCTTTGTAAGAATAAATTCAAACAAGTGTTTGAATTCTGTTTGTAAAGAGTTCTTACTTAATGCCCACACATAAAGTAAAAACTGCTATTTTCCACAGTATAAATTTGCTTCTTTAAGCTCCACTGATAAAAGTGAGGGAAAAAAAACCCCAAGAGTACACATTTTTTCTTTTTCAGAACAGTAAAAACATTTATGTATTCAACATTCCTAATTTACTTTAAGGAAGTATGTGTTCATATATACTAGTAAACATGAATACAGCAGAAACACTATCCTGTGTGATAAGTAATACATCAATTATTACTTATAAAAGGGCTGAAGGGAAATTCGAAGATCAAATAGCCAAAACATTATTTTATCAAGCAACTGAAAATTGAAATAGAAATAATGGAACCATTAAGACATGAGCATACTTTACACATAAACTAAATAATATCTTAACAAAAATTTCAATTTAATCACCTAAGTAGATAGTTTA
The DNA here is from genome assembly GCF_014805655.1 of Passer montanus. Classification (NCBI taxonomy): domain Eukaryota; kingdom Metazoa; phylum Chordata; class Aves; order Passeriformes; family Passeridae; genus Passer; species Passer montanus. The sequence goes on from NW_024367037.1 coordinate 9,496,551, forward strand.
GCAGTAAGGATATATCAAAAAGGTGGTACTGAAGAATAAACTAAAAGGTAGCAAATAGGCTGCTTGACAATTTCAAAATATATTTATGCTTGCTAGGTCTACTTATCTCACAACTAATGAGGAAAAGTACTCAGAGGGAAAGGATAAAAAGATAACCAAAATCAAAATACAATTCAATAAAGGAGAAAAAGCATAGCTTTCTTTCTTCTGAAAAGTTTGGTCAAATTCTAGGACTCAGATGTGTAGAAAAGAGACATAGAGCTAGCTGGATGAGTCTTGCAATAGAACAGACTCTTAAATACAAGATCACTCACTTTGAAATTCTCTGATGGCACCTTCAAAATTGGTCTTTTGTCTGTTGTTGTCCCCTCAGAGATGCAAAATATGACAAGTTCCTGTTAAAATCTTATTCTTTTTTATTATACTTAAGATATGTGTAAAGTTCTAGAGAATTTCCTTGCCTGTTAAATATCTTTCCGTTTCACAATGATTTCTTCTTAAAGTTCTGACTAAAGAAAAATGTTTCTTTGACCTCCTCCAGGTTTTGCTGAGAACAAAATTGAGCTGGGTTTCTAAGGTCCTCTTTGAACTTGATTTCACTGCTGAAGAAAAGCTACAGTTAAATTAGGAGCTTCAACAAGTTTCTAAAACTTATATAAAACCCTGTCCTATGGACTTCATCCTCTGTCAAGTTTTAGTTTTCAAACGACATAGTGTGTGCTATTTAAATCTTTTCTTCCTATCTCTTGCAAAGTGTATTATGGTGTAATAGAGCTATGGCAGCAAATTTGTGAGTTTTTCGTACCCATTATTCCAGAAAAATCTCTAATTAATACAGTGATTTTGTGTCTTAGCAGCAATTGTAAATTGTGTGAATTATTGTGAATGCTTCATTTATTGTTCCATATAAAATTGGTACCATTAGTTAAGAACAGCACAAAAAAAGATGCTTTGTTTATCTGAAATCGGAATTTATGGAACATCTAACTTCTCCAAGGAATAAAGTCTTCTTTTCCCATGTGCCTTAGAGTAATCAATAATTAATGATCTCTGTGATATTAATGACTCTATGAACATCCCAATCTCTCTATTTTTAGGCACGGCTGATATTTGTGGAATACCACCAAGTCAAAGAACACAAAGAAAGAAGAGAAGGTATGATTTTTAAATAGGTGGGATCTCTCTTCTGCACTGGAAATGTGACTGATATCTGTTTGTCTGAGCTTCAGATCATCCTCTGACAGTCTGTGTAGAAGAAGTTATTCTGATTTATTATCCCATAGCTTTTACCAGCTCTCAAATTGTTGCTCTCAAGAGAATCATTTCCAAAACACATTTCAGCAGTGGTTTGTATGCAAGTACTTCCTATTCATCAGGAAGCAGTCTGCAAAAGAAAAATCTAACACGTCTCTTTGTATCCTCTGCAACAAGACCCAAAAGACTTCAATATTGGGAATTGCCTATGTTCTGAAAAGTCAATTCCTAGAGATGGAAACTATTCTGCATTTGACATATGATATTGGGACTTGATCCAAAGCTCCCAGAAACTCCACCAGCTACTGCTCTGTGCAGATGGGTAACTTGCACCTGGGTAAAGATTTAAATATTGAGATTTTTGGTTTTAACTTTCAGAAGGTACTGGAACTTCTGAAAAACTTCTGAAAAAAGTCAGAACTTTTTTTTCAATCTTTTTCTCACTTTCAGTTCTAGATCAGACAGTGGTAAGTATATGGGCCTAGAGTTGTGTTTTTCACAATTTTATTCTGGTTCAGTTTAATCAGTCAATGATATCATACTGTTGAATAAAGTGTCTAGCCAAGTCACTACATAGGTTGGTAAAGGATGCTTTGGAGTAGATTATAGGTGAGCTGCAATATATAACTGTGTTCTTATGCAAACTTTGTGTGGATTTTATTTAACCCCTTTGTGCTTTTGCTTCTGGATGACAAGCAAGATGAAAGCAGCAGAATTCCAGGAGGAAAGAATAAAAACTGAGATTAGAGAAAAAATCAAGGAATGACACTTGACAGAAGGAGTTGTGAAAAAAGTATGGCAGAATCAAATTTCATTCTTGGAAGATTCAGAAACACTGGCTCAGAAAGACATTGTGAGGCCTGAGATATTAAGTATTTGGACAAAGACTAAAGTGTCTGTTCAGACACCTGTACAAGAAACTATTACAAAATAAATACTGATAAAATAACACTTACTTTGCAGAAGAAAATAAAATTACAGGTTTATGGTCTGGAAACTGAGTTTGTATGATTCCTACACTAGTTTTTATATTACTCCTCTTCTTTATATTACTCTTCTTCTACAACTGTAAGTGTCAATGGCAAAGTCCAGTTGCAACATAAGAGATTTATTTACCTTCAGCATCTGTTCTACACATTCTGCTGGGAATCCTGAAGTGAAAAATTAATTAATATTTTCTCCTTTTCCATTGGCTCTATCTTCTATGAATAAATAATGCTGGTCATTTGTTAAATATTTGTTGTCTCACATTTCTTGTAACTCACATAATTAAAAAATTAATAACTGCACTATTCATCTCCTATGAAACCTTAGCATCAGTCTTCACCTTTGCTTCCCTGTTTCATTGCCTAGTCTCAACAGCCCTCTTCTTATCTGAAGGTTAAAATTTTTCTAAGCTTCACTTTGACCACAGATTATGTTTTTTCCCTTGGTTCATTAATTTTTTTTTCTCGCTTTATTTTTAAGTACCATTTTCAATCTCTCAAGCATGTGCTTACTTAGCAATATAATTACTTTTGTATATAAATTGCTCTTTCTCTTACCACTGCTTCTGGATGCTCTTGTATAGGTTAAAAGTTCTTCTTTGGATATTTTCTCTTTGTTTTCCCTCCTACATGACTATTTGACACTAATGTCATATTTAGGCAGAATTTGGTCTCTCATACTTGTCCCAGGATTATTTCCTACCTCAGTATTACTGGGGTAGATTTTTGTCTTAATCAATGTAATCTAAGAACTACTCATTTCTATCATCTGCAATATCTCTGGTAAAATATATTTCTGTTCTATTACGTTTCTAACATCCACAGGATAATTTTGAATCACTCTTTATATGTAAGAGAAACTTATCTAACAGGTGTATCTCATTATAGCAGTCTTGCTACTATAGAAAACTATAGCTTTGTAGGAAATTTTATGACATCACAACGTCAAGATAACTTTTCCATGTTTTCAAATCCAAGCCACAAACCAAGAAGGCAGCAAAGAGTAGAGGTGACTGTTTTTTTCTGCAGCCACTTAAACAATCAGCCTATTTCCTTCAGCTGCACAGTGTCCGAAGGCTGAAGTAACAGCCATAGTGGGAACCTCCCCACCTGGAAAACTCCTTTTCTTTTAGTGCAGGATAATTCTCACAAGTCCCACAGTGTTATGCTCCAGTTCCATCAGAAGTCCTGAGAGTGCTTGAGGATCAAGTACAGTTTGATTAGTCCTAAAATTCCTCACACATAATGGCTACCCAAAACACCCAAAAGCAGATCTGTCATTTTACACCTGCTTTGGCAACATCCTTCATGAATACACATCTAGCCACCCCTTCTCAATCCATATGAGCTGAAATTCCAGGTTACATTATAATTACATTTTTATAAGGTATCCTCTGTGTAGTCTTTTTGATTGGGAAGCTGTTGTTGCTATGAGAAATATGATAGACTATCAGCAAATCTACATCTATACTAATTGATCTGATATTCATGTAAGGCAAAGCTGGCTGACCCCATTGCAAAGCCAAGGCAGAGAGAAATCTTGTGAGTCTTTGTAGGAAGGTTTTTTGTATATTTATTCCCTGAGGTGACTTTGGGAAGAGGAGGGAGGTGGGAGTTTTGCTCCACAGGAAAAAAACATCTTTATCACAAAAAGGGAGAATAAGGTATCCAGGGAATGTATATCTTTCCAAATATTTTTAAATGGATGTGATTTTCTGGGTTTCATGATTATTTTATGAAGGGGCAGCAAACTGATCCCATAGATTCTATTCTCCCTTGCACTTTGTTGTTCCAGCAGTTACCCGTGCTTATATTTACAATTTACACTTTTAAATTATAATGCTTCTTTAACATTCCAATTAATTCCTCCACAGTTTCATGCCACTATTTACAATTTCTTGTTTAACGTATTTGAGGTTTAAGCTATAGTGGTCTCCAGGCAAGGGCAGTGCTAAGCAGGCAGCATAACAATGAGTTCTAACTGCTCTAGAATAAAAATAAATCATCACAATTAGGGGATGATCTATGTTGCAAAGAATCATGCAGTTCAGTAGCAGGGGTCTGCCATGAACTCTGGCTCTTTCACTGCAAAATTCCTAATTAGTTTGTTTTCTCCTATAGCATATTTGTTTGAGTTGTATTCATTCTAACCAAAAGGCAATTTTTTTTCTTTCCACACAATTCTCAAGGGAGATTTTAGATCATCTTACTCTGCATCTTCTGAGTTACCTTGGAAAGGGGATTAGATTTAAGCTGTTGGGGCTTTTTTTCTGGAGAATCCTTGATGGGATTCTGGCCACTGCTTGCTGAAATGTTATTTGTAAATCTCTGCTACAAGCCCAGCTGAAGCATTCAAGGTTGTGCTAATTTCAGCCCATGGCTCTGCTGGTGTGACAAGAGAGGTTGTAAAATTCTATTGGCTAAAGTCTAAAATGTGAATATTTACGTCGAGTTTTTCAATTGCCAAGCAATTGCCAAGCAGGTACTCTACAGTTACAAGTCTTCTAAAGGTGCCTAAATGCTCTTACAAAAGAACTGGAACAGGTTTCCCAGAAAGGATGTGAATTTCCCATCCTCGCAAATGTTCAAGGCCAGGCTGGATGGAACCTGCTCTTGTGGAAGTAGCTCATGTGCAAGGCAGGGGAAATTTGATTTCAATGATCTCTAAGGTCCCTTCCAAGGCCATTTTTTGATTCTATGTAAGACAGTCTTGTTACCAAGAAAATAACTCTCAGAAAGCATAACCTCTACATAAACATTCACTCTTTTAATTAAGATATATGAGAATGGAGTGATCCAAGTAACACTTTTATGAATTGTCAAGTATAAAGAGCCACAAATCCTCAAGGCTATGATGTTGGTTTTAGTGAATGAGTCTTGCTGCTGCTGCTAGGATTAATGTAAATCCTAAACACCATAAAAGAAAGGAGAGGGAGAAAGCATATTCTCTTGGGGATCAAAAAATACAGATTTTTTAATTTTTAAAAATATTTCTATATTCATAAACACATACAGATATGTAAGCAATAAAGACATCTAAGGGATGATATTTCTCCTCAGCTGGCTTTGTCCCCTACTCCATTACGAAGCTATTTGAAATGCCACTAGACAGAAGGGCCTCTACTGTCTTTATCAAATACTGAGTCAAGCCCAGAATTACCTTCATAAACATCATTAGCTTAAACAGCTCACAAAATGGCAGCACTGATATCCCAAACCCCAGGCTCCTCTAACTCATTTGTTCAATCAATATCTCCCCTTTGACTTTATCCATTGAACATTTAACAGATATTTCTTTGGGAACTGTGTGCTAAATGTGAAACAGTGACATCCTCGAGGCTCACAAAAAAACTCAGCCTAACAACTTGAGATTTTTATTATTTCTCTTTTTTTATTTTATTTTATTTTTCTGCCCCAAGGACAAGCAGTGCAAACTTTTTCAGAAGAGCATAGTGACCCAACACTTGACAGAGAAATCTTAGTGTTTCATTGCAGTCTTTGTGTTGGTATATACACTTTATTAAATGAGAAGAGGTTAAGAAAAAAAACAACAAAATCTGACTAGCATTTCACACTATTTCTAGTGCAATTCTAAATGATGATTACATGCAGTACAGAAGTATATACATTCTCTGACCTTTGCTTTTAGGGCCATAAAACTCTTCTAGTTCTAATGACAAATGACTGGAGACTGTTCTATTTGGAACAAACACTAGCTACAAGGTGATATGAGCCATCTCTTACTTCTGCCTCTTATAGATTTTCTTTACAATGGTATGCTGTGATAAGAAAACTCTCCAACAAGCAATACGCAAGCAAACAGGTTGACAAAAATAAAAGTGACTTTAGAATAGCCACTTGCATCTAAAAGCTGATTAAGTGCAGAAAAGACCATTGTCATACAAACATTTGAAGTGAAAGACAGGGAGGGAGGGAGGGAGGGAGGGAGGGAGAGAAAGTGCTTCAATTCATCTACCTGTTTAAAACAACATTACACCACCAGCTGTGCCAAAAGCAATTTTTTCTCTGTTATGCTGTCTGCATTAAAATCTATTGGACCAATTCTCACTAAAGCAAGTATCAAGTGAAGTCAATGGAGTGTCACCTTGCAGGAGTAGATACAGATCCATATTTCAAAGTTTGTCTTTGTAATCCTTGTAGCAACAACATCACTTTCCCTCTGAAATTTACCCATCCCTTTTTAAGCACAAAGGGATGCTTGCTGGCTGTCCCTGTGAAAACTGCTTTAGCTCAGATAACTCACCTAACTCTAAAACTGCATGTTCCTTTTCTCACAGTAAACTGTGACCAACAGTGCAATTAAAAAAATACTAATAAAAAAGCAAAGTCATCTACTCACATTTATTGCACTATTGCAGCTGAGGTTACATTGCACTTATATTTAGTTACTCAAAAGATGCATATTGTCTGCCTAACAGTGCTTACAAATTTAGATTAATGCTATGCTTTATAATGATTCACTGTATTTCATCATAAAAGCTACAATATTTCTTCAGCAAAGGAAAATATAATGTCTTTTCAGTTTTAATTTCTTCTAAGTACTGAAGTTTTACAATGAATAAATCACAAAGTCCAAAATTTAGCTTTCTATGTAAATGATACATGAATTCCCTTATTATATCCGTGTAATATGCAATATATGATAACTGCTTTGCTACAGATAGCATAGGAAGATTTTATTCCTGTAAAGCTCTTTTGAAATAAGTTGAGGCCTATGTAAAAATAATGATTCATAAAGATGGCTACTAATTTCATGAACACACTTTCTATTCCCAGAACTTCAGCTGTGGTCCTGGCCAAAAGCCTATATTTTCTGTTTGATATTACTCAATCCCCAGTTGGTCTCACTGTAACGACCCTCCTGAGAGGTCTGGACAGGAAACTCCTGGTAAAAAATTACAGATTTCTACCTCCAGAGATAAATTAGTAACCTTGTTAGATGTAACAGCTGAAGTCTGTTATCCCTTCTGGAAACATGAGCTCCTCTGTGGTTCCCAGAGAGGGATGTGACAGCTGAGAGTTATATTACTTTAATGGATTTTCACTTGTATCTTGATCGTTCAGAAATATTTCTCTTCTTAATCATTCAGGCTGTTACAATTTTTTTGTTTTCTTTTTCTTTTGTACTCATTTATTAGAGCTGGTTTTTCCCACAAAATCATATGAGGAAGGGAATTCCTGCATCAGTCTCTTTTAAGGTGACCCTATGCCCTAGCATCTTCACAAAATATAGCATTAGCAAACTAAGCCAGGCTGTGACTTAGCAAAGTTCAAAGATAATTCAGGCAGTGAAATCACAGTGATAGAGTGTCAAATGTTTTCTTCTGCACTATAAAGGAAAACATTCTCTTTGAACTCAGCAAGGACTTTGTAGGACAGGAGGATTATTTGAACCAATTTTCAGCACACTCCTCTCAAACTGTTCTGTGTGTTGGAGGAAAGCTGCAGATCCCTTGGATGTAAATTGCAAATTGTTTCCCCAAGTCAGATAAAGGACACACACAAGGTTCTCCTTGTATTTATGTGTCTGGTGGTACTTGAGTCTGTGGCAAACACTTAGTCAATAAGAGCAAACATCAATAGCAATAAAAAAGGCTTGTCTTTCCTTTTCCTCAAAGTCAATGGAATCTGTCTCATGTGATTTACTTGCCCCCTTTTGCAGGTAAAATGGTCCCAGGGCTGGAACAATTCTGTTTGATAGGCACATTTTGCAGCTATTTAAATGGCTGCCAATATCATCATCCATCTTCTTCCATCAGAAGGGTTGTCTTGTTAATTTTTTTTTGTTTATCACTTCTGCACTGACCATATGCACATAGGGACTGTATTGATATCACCTTAATTTCTCTAACTCAGAAATTGTATGGCAATTTAGATACCATTAAAACATATCTAGCATTGCTACATCTTTCTAAGATCAACTAGTAAGAATAAACAATCAAGCTCCACATTATCTGTAATGCCCTTTTTTGTTTGCCACTTATTCATTACAGAACTGGTTTCTGTAACTTAGCTTTGTTTGCTTTAAGGAAGGATGATTGTCTGGTAACACTGTGTGGTTAACCAAATACCAGACGCCACTTCCCAGCTTCAAATTTCAGTTTCACTCTTGAAGGAGAGAAACAGAAGAGAATGAAGGACAGTCAGAGCTAACCAATTTCTTTTTCATTTGTCAAAAAATGTGAATGGTGTTATTCTGTGTCACCTTAGGCTGGCCCTTGTCCCTAGTGACCACTATACCTTCACACATTTGAAAGTCTCAAAAAGAATTCACAAAAGGGAATTTGTTAAGTACAGTCTTGCAGAACTAAATGGACTTTGGTAGTATTTGTGTGCTATATCCTAAGCATCAGCAAGGATTCATCAGGCTTCTGAGTGTGCTAAATTGAAAGCACTGTGTGATATATTTTGAAAACAAAGCATTAAAAAAACCTAAAAATACACCAAAAAATGGAAAAGGAAAGTAAGGGGGCCAGTGAAAACAATAAAGCATTTCAAGAGAAGGTGATATTGGAAGGACAGAAAGGGAAAAAGGAAATAAGTAGAACAATAGCAGTGTAAAAGACTCAATGCACGTATGAATATGATGACTCACAAACTAACAATGTAAGTGGTGTCTATTATATGAATTGCATGACTTTTGGGGGTGTGTCTGGAAGCACAAACATTAATTTTGTGGGTGCACATAGCAATTACACCACAGCAAAATTTTACTCCAAAGTATGTTAATCTGGCTTTCCTGTTTCATAACAAAAAGATAACACTTGTCACATACAGTCTGACCTCCCTGAAATGTTTGACTTTCATCATCTTTGCCTATATAACTGTTCAAGACTATTCATAGGGCTGTGCCCCCCCTTCTGTAATAAGTGTCAGTGTGTTTTTTTTCAAATGTCCCTCATCTTTCATCATACACAGAAATGTGATCAAGTCAGGAATTTTTCTTGATCTGAGACATTGTAATGCCTAATTTCCTGCAATGAATCTCAAACAGTTGTATCTGCTTTGTCCATAGAACTGGAAATAATTTTTTATATATTTTGAAGATCAGTAGATCAAAGCCAAATGTATGGCTCAGGATTTCTTAGCCTGTCCCAGCTACAAAATAAAATTATTTCACTTGAGCTACTGTGACAGTGATTATTCAGCATCCTGTCCAGGACACAAGATGGAATTTTATACTCAGTTTGCAGTGGGAGAAATAGAGACATAAAAATTGCTAGTATAAGATACAGAGAGGATATCAAGTCATGAATAGACTGCAGTAAAGCTTAAAATCAAACAAAATTTAATCAGATAGTAAACAAAAAGATTTCTGTGGGTTTATTGCTAGATGTGTAAACTCCCTTTACTGTTTAATTGACATTCCTTTTCAACATCAATAGATGCTGTGGAAGTTTGACAGTGTCCCAAAAAGGGCTCTGAATAGTCCCAGGGAGCATGACTAAGCCTTGAACTTCAGAGAATGACAGATTAGAGCAAGAAGCTCAACCTTAGTAACAGGATTACAACATTCCACTGGTTAAAGATTATTACTCACAAAGAAAAGGATTAGAGATTCTTGTTTAAAACAAAAGCTGACATTGTGCTTTATAGTTATATGTCCCCAAGGAGAAAGGAACAACTGTACCAGCCAACTGCACAGACCAAATGAGCTGAGGTGTTGATGTGGACTGCACCTGCACTCATATATTGTGAAAAAACATCTCTAGAGTCCCTGTGTAGAGGAAAAAAAAATAAAAAGCTTCTTCACAAAGATTCTGGCTTATTAATGCTTTAAGTCTATGCCTATTCACTTAACCCTGTATAAATACACCAAAAGCAGTAGCAATAATGGACCTGCATTTCAATGCTCTATGAAATTTGTGCCACTCTATCCTCTAACCAGGTTTTATCAGGTTTTAATTAGAAAATAATTTTATTTTTCTTATTTTTGTTTTGTTGTTCATTAGTCGGATCCTTGATATTACTCAATAAAGCAGAGTAATAAGTAACAAGACTAAATATGTGCAAGTTTCTCAAAAGTAGTGCAGAATGTGAAGTCTAGAATCTATATATATATAATATATATACACACACACTCTTGCATTCTTGTACAGAAAACAAACTTATTTTAGTGTCACTGACAATCCTAAAAAGCAATTCAGTTTGGAGAAACTGTATGTTTTTGCACAGTCCTCCCAGACTTGGCTTTTATGTCCTGCAGAAAGGTATGTCTGGATAATGTAATTCCAGCAATATAACAATGAAGCTCAAAAGTAGTGCATTACCTCTAAATTACATTAGACATTACATATCTGCATAGACAGTAGAGTGCAGCAACATACTGTACAATTACAATTACATTTATAATTCCAGTTCTCATTATAGTCATGTAGCAGGATGCTCTGCCTGGAATGTGGCAAAAAAATTCAAACAATGACCTCTCTGCAAAGCTACCATGGTGAACTGAGAAGGGGTGTCATTTTGCTTTTGGTGCTGAATTATGTTAAAACCAGTCTGACTCATCAATCCCAAAGTTAAACACCCTGACATCAAGGTGAAGATGTGGCAGACATGGTAAATTACCCTTATCAAAAATGCTGAGCTGGTGCAGCTGGCCTGAGACATACGACTGACAGTCACTTTAAACTCTGAAAGGCCAGTCCCACTTTCAAACAGCAGGTTCCTCTTGTGTGCAGAGATTCCACCCTTGGGTGGAATCCCCTCAAGGCTGAGCAAAAGAGATTTGCCCAATGTCACTGGTATGGGCGAGCAACATCAATCTCTACTTAATAACTGTTTCTTCTTTGCTAGATTTAATATAGCTGCTTTAATATAGTACACTATACTGTACTATGTTATAATAGTAGTTTTAGCTTCTATACTGTATAGTAAATAATTCTGATTATGATCTTTTGGTCTAGTTGTTTATCAAAATCATTCCTTTTCATATAGATATATCTGGTTTGCCATCCTTAATCTTACAGTACAAAGTTGAGCAAAGGTTCAACCATGCTTTCCCTTAGATTTAAACCACTGAAAAAGTCTGGGTCTAGGATTGAGTCCAGCTGCAGCCAGGCTCCTCTCTGAGAAGGCATTTAGAGAGCAAGGGGGTCCTTGCTGCACCTTGTGACTCAGTGGGAGAGCTTCTCTAAACAGTTTTGTCTGAAGCTCTCTCTTCACCCATGACAATGTGATACTATTTGCTGATTTATCTGTGACAGATTTAATGTGTTGGCAGATACAACTTTCATTCTCATGACTGCTCTGCATGTCAGATCTCAAAAGTAGTTAGTAGAAGTCCTTAGTTTATTGTTGCACATGAGCTGTTGTTTTGCACTTTACTCACTGTATGATAACTCACAGTTTGGCAGATATTTGAAAAATATATATACAAAGGATTAAGTTACAGACTGTATTCTGATACAGTTCAGTGTGGGGCTTTTTCTACCTTTTCTCTGATCTAGTTCATAGTCTAATATAAATTGAAATGTCAATACCTTGTATGACATTTACCCTGGCCTAGCAGGGGACCAAGAATAAAATAACGAATGGATTTTCTTCCTGTTCAGCCAGACACTACAGAATGAAGCTCATATTTTTAACCAAGATTTTACTTTTAAATACCAATTTTACTTATTTTTTTAAAGTGCTTTTTCTAGTTTTTGCCACAATCCCCTGGATCAAGAAGCAGTATCTGCAGAGACCCTGGCAGAGCAGTATTCCTGGAAGCACCTGTGCTAAATCACCTCTGCTATGACAAAATGCTGAAAGAGCTGGAGCTGTTCAGACTGAAGAAGAGAAGGCTCAGGAGGATCTGATCAATGTGTACAAATACCTGAAAGTAGGATATAGAGGGGAGGGAGACAAGCTCTTCTCAGTGGTGCCCAGGGGCAAGAGTAAAATACACAAGGTCCCTTTGAGCACCAGAGAAGCTTTTTCACTGTGAGGGTGACAGAGCACTGGCACACACTGCCCAGAAGAGCAGTAGAGACTCCCAGCCTGAAGATGTTCAAAAGCCATCTGGACACCGTAACACCGTCAGCTCTAGGCAACACAGCTTGAGCAGGAGGGTTGGACCAGAGCACTCTTCCCACCTTAAATACTTCTGTAATTCTGTGTTTCTGTGAAATCTGTTAAGATGGGCTGTTCCATAAGGCATCCAAACTAGCACAACAAACCCAAGGTCTTTTATAGAACCTTTACCTAAAGACCTAGCTATCCTCAATTGTATAAGAAAGACAAGAATAAAATTAATAAAGGAGGAAAACAACAACTGGATTTTGAGTCACAGTGGAAAAATGCCATATGAAGACAAACATCAACTCCACAATTAGAATAATATAATTTATAAATAGTTTAAAAGTATTTTTCACCATTCAGGATTTATTTTTGCTGGCAATTAGCAATAAATAGACATCTGTGGACATTATAAATGCCACTTTATGGCTTCCAAGGGCAAAATAAAGTTGTACTTACTAAAGAATAAATACATGAAGATTGCCTACTGCTCAGTGATTTAACTTCTAAAAATGTTCTGCATTTAAAATTTCATGCATCTGAAAGATTTCTTTTTTTTCTTTGTTTTGTTTAACTACCAGGATGTCAATTCATTATTGTAGCATCCTACTGATGATGAAGGATACTTCCTTTATTTATCCATATCACTTTATTAACCATACCTTTGAAGTGCTACATTTCAAGAACTACAATGACCAGTGAGATAAAGTACTTATTTTAAATTATTTACTTGATTTGAAGCTATAGAAGTCCCCAGAAAGGCAACCTGCCTAATGAAACCTTACAGCTGCAAGATGACACTGGGCACACCTCCCAGTTAAATTGAGCTGCATCTCTTCCTCCTCAGTACACATTCAGAGGACTTACTCTACAAAACATGTAGGGATGGTTTCAGAGGCAGTCCTGTGGGTTAAAGTTGATAAATTGTGAATTAGTTTACCTGGTGATATTTCATTCCTGATCTGTGCTGTCTGTGAATTTCTCCTAGCAAAAGTGGAGCTTTTACACTCCCTAGGCAATCTGTCTGCTGCTGAGCCCTCTGAACTCGCATTTTTCTTGGCAACAGGCAGGAAAATTTGTGTGAGTAAAAAAGAACATACTCCCACCTCTACCAGGTAAAGCTAGGAAACACTTTAGCAGGTCCACAGGAACTTCCAAGAGATTTCATTTTTAAAACCAATTAGGAAGTTTGGAATTGGGGGGACTGGGGAAAGCAGTGGAACATGCAAGCAGAAAATCACAGCTTTTAGATTCTCATCAGCAACAGAAGCACACGGCTGCAAGTTCATGGTGTGTATTAGACTATCTTATGGATAAAAATGGCATGCCCTTAAGACATATTCGCAATTGAGCGTGCCGCTTAATAGTTTTTAATTTTGTTGATATCCGTAGCTGCTAGATAGAACGTATTTTCCTTATTACTCTGCGGATGGGCTTTTTCGCTCTTTCTCCTGTTCGAATCCAATGCATCTCGCCGCGCGTGCTGCCGGCGGAGCTGCCAGCGCCCGGTGAGGAATGGTCCGGGATGGATCCCGAGCGAGCGCCGGGAGCCACCGGCGGTGCGCAGCGCCCTCCCGTGGCCGTGCCTGGAACTGCAGCGACACCCCGCCGCTCTCCCGCGTTCGCCAGCGGGGAGGAAAAAATTAGGCTGGCAGGGATGATCCACGAGAGTCGGCAATTTTCAAACCTCTAGCCTTTAAGGAGGCGTTATTACAAGATTAAAGCGCCAAAAGACATTAAAACTAATTGTTTATTTAATGGCATATTAGTACGAAACAGAAACTGGCAGGTTATCCAAACCCTGCCGAGATATTGCATTGTTATGTCCTACTGATCATTCTTCTTGATGCATCTGATTTACAGCCACAGTAGATGACAGAACATTTTCAGAGCTCTTGTTTTTTATGACAAGAGAAGGATTTTTACTAAGAAATATTACATGGGACATGCTATTACAGGGGAAAGTCACCAGGAAAAAACTTCATGCTCTGGTCTGCATCAGAAGGGCAAGTCTACTTTCAGAGAGGCATAGGCAAGGCAAGGGCAAATTGTCTGGAGGCTGCAGCTACCAGCTTGTCAGGAAATTGCTTGGGTTATGTAGCTCCTGAGAGGCCCTTTTTTGGCCTTAATTTGCTCTGCAACAGGGAAAGCAGATTCTGTCACATCTTTGCATAATTAAATGAATTAATGAGACACTCCCACAACTTAAAAATGCACAAGTACACAAAAGAGATGTTTATTTCAAGCTAATACAACCATTTAAATCAAATTCTGGTAAGAATCTACTTACAGGGCACCTGCAGACCCCCTGGCAAGGAAGGAAAGGGTGTTCTCAGGACACACTGCATCCTCATCTGTGCTGGCGCCTCTTGAAATCAGCCTCAGTTGGGGACTTCTTTAAAGAAGATCAAGCAAAAATTACAAGACCACTCCAGTTTTCAATATTCTCACCCTACTTCCTTTTACTCAGGTGAGAGTAGTTTATTTCTGGTCCAGCTGCATTTAGATCTACCTTGTTCCACGGCATCGATGAGGAGCTCTGAAGGGATCCAGTTCCAATAAGCACACTGGCTCTCTGCCTTGATGCAGACATGAGCAAAACAGCAAACAAATGGAAAATATTCTCAGGTTTTCAAAGGGAGTCAGATCCTTCTGCCAAAAGAAACAAACAAGCAAACACATAAAGAATGCCACCTTAATTCATTCTTCATTGGCTGCACAGGATTTTAAAAATGAATACCAAACAAACAAACACAAAAGAGGGGAAAAAAAAAAAGAAAACAACTGAGCAGACTGCCTGAGAAAACTACACTGAGTCCCTTTTCTGCATATTTTGCTGGTTCACTCTCCCTGTTCCCCTTTCTATCTCTACTTTTTCTATGCACACTTTGCCCTTACTAGCACAAAGCTGTACAGAAGAAGGAAAGAGAGCTATATATGCTATATAGGACATCCCAGTTCTACATGGTCCTGCTTTCAGTTATCACAGAGAGAATTTGCCACCTTACAGCAATGGTGAAACCCACTAGTGCCAGCAGAATTCAGGCACCCCCATCAGGCTCCTCTCCACTAAAACAAGCAGTTTCTGCATGTAAGTCAGTAGAACTTTGTGAGATTTGTCCATTGCTACACCCATGGAGATTACCAGTACTTTTTAAACTGCATGGTTCTGAAGACTGCTGCTTCATGCAGAGCATCATCCAGTCTTCCTAGAGGTTGTGTGGAGTGGAATACCACTAGCACCACAATCAGACACAATTCCTAGTTTTCAATACCAAAGTTTTAAAGAACAGATAAAATGCCTGTTTGAAAAAATAAATTTCTCCATCATTCCTCACTTTGTTGTAACATTTATTACACATAGAAACCAGTGCAGTATCCACAAAAACCTACAAATTTTACCTAGTGCCATGTTATAGCAGTCTTTGAATAGTTTAGAACAATTGTATATCTGAAGACTTACAATAAGGAAAGGTTTATGAAACTTGGTATTTACTCTGCTGTTACAGGACAAAGAGGAAATACCCCAGTTATAATTGCTAAACTGTAAGAGAAAATGCTTCCAAACATCCTGGATAATGCATTTATGTTTTTTATTATATACATACTTGATTCTGCAAATATTTTACAACTCTTTGGTTTGTTTTGGTTTTTTTGTTTTGTTGGTTTTTTGGGTTTTTTTAATATGACACATGTTTTTAAAGGTAAAAGTAATGCATTGTATGAATTAACAAACTTGTGAAGCCCAGGATATTTTAATTTCCAAAAAAGGAGCAACATTAAATTCTTTTATATACTCCACCTTCCAGAACATATTTTTAGGTTTATTTAAATGCAAAAATGAAAATTGTAGCTCTCTAAATGTGTCTTATAATTTTGGTACACATTGTCCCAATCTTGCTCATTTATACATCTCCTTGCAGCTTTAAAATTTTCATAATTAAGCTGAGTGCAAATACTAATCCAGTCCTGTTAAATTTATTATTGGGAAACATTTTTAATCTTTATTGTGCAATTTTCCCTTATACTATTGAAGAGGATGTTCCTGTTGCAGTTTACTCTGGAGACTTCTGCAGCGGGTATGGTAAGTTTATTCACCAAATGACCAAAAAATGTTAAACATTGCACAGCATGACAAAGATACCAATCTCTTGGGCTATTTAGCTTATAACTAAAATTATAAAGACTTAGTTTATAAGCATCAGTGTTGATTGCCACAGCTGGCAATGAGGCATGAATGTCCACATGCCTTGTAAAGTCTTGAAAATGCCAGAGGAAATAGAAAATACTGGTTTATCTCTCCAGAGAGATTTCATCAGCTATGCAGACTGGCTAACCATGGATTAGTTGGTAGGTTGGTTGGTTTGCTTAAGTACTGAGTATTCTCAAAGAGAAATTGAAAGCAGTCCAGGAAGTCATCAAGAAGTTAGATACAAAACACATAGGCTACTAGAAAATGGTTGAGAGCAAGAAAAACCATCAAAGGCATCTTTGTATTTCTCTAACCACCAGAAATATTGTCTGTACAATGCATAGTCTACATATATCTTCACAGCACATAAAGAAAACCAACCTTCCTTTTCATTCACTTTTTCAGAACTGGTATTCACAGTGGTGATAGATTCTCTGACAAAGAAAGGAGGCCACTCCAAAAGGATATTTCAGTCTGCTTCCCATTGGTAGTCCATAGACTGACAAAAAAAAAAAAAGTTAATTTTAATTGCAGCTTTCTTACTGAAAATGTATGTAAGTGACTGAGCTCTGAGACAGTGTGGATGCTCTCAAAACATTCTTGATAAGACATTTCATGGAGTTGCAGTCCGTGCCTCTTACCCTCACTTCCCCATGAAAACTCACATCCTGTGTTGCATGTCAGTGAAACCATATAAGTTATTTTATGCTCTGGATTGGGACCAATTTGTATTTAAATTATCACAATAATAAGGAAATTATTTTTATTTCTGCTTTATATTACAGCAAAACAGAGTCAAAGAACAATTTAGGTTTGTTTTTTTTTTTCCAATCTTATGCCAAACAAGTTCAAAATCTGACAGGCAATTACTTTTTGGTAACAAGCGTAAACAAAGAAACAGGAAGGTTTCACGCTTTGTTATACATCTTTAAGTGCATTTATTTGCAATGTAATATGTGTTTAAAAATCTTGCTCTGACTAAATCATTTTTATTCCCACTACTGGCTTAACTCCTGCAGAATGGGCTGCTTTTCACAGGCTAGCTCTCACGTCTGAACAAAAACTCCACCTCAGATCTGAAAAGTCATCTGGATGAAGAGTGTAATAACCCAACAATATTTCAAGGGAGGTGGGAAATCCAGATAATTCAGCATACCTGAAGGGAAATTATAGTTAGATCTGACTATATCTGATTATATTCTGTATCAACACAGTAGGACAGGCACATAGTGCACTTCCTACTAGTCTTGTGCATGAGGTGAAATCCTGCTCCTTTTCTAAATGCTGTCCTTTCCAAGGACATAGGCCATATTTCATCCATCACATAAAAGTTATGATACATAAAAACGGAGAGGTTTCTTGGTGGGCTTTTTTCACATCTCTTTATTGCAAGTTTGTACAATAAATATGTTGTTTAATGTGTCATTTCTCTGGTCTGAAGTATACAATTTTATGCTCTGTGTTAGATTGTTAGAAAAACCAAACATTTCTGGCATTAGTAAAACAAAGACTCTATAAAAACAGAAACATTAATAGAATGGTTCAGAATACCCTAGAAATATGAGAAAATTATTGTTTTAATACTGTTGATCACCAAGAGCATGGTTGAAGCAGTCAGATTTTCACAGAAACCTCTGCCATTACACTAAGAAGTCAGAAGTAAAATGTGTTATCTGTTGCTTCTGGTTTTTCTCATTGCTCCCAGAACCTAAGAGAAATCTAGCCAAAATGATGAATTGTCTAAACTTAAAAAAATTTAAAAGTTACAAAACAAATGTAGCCTGAGAATGCACAGTGTGTAGGGGGGAAGGGACAGATGGTACATCTTCAGACTTGGGAGGCTCCCCATCAATAAGCCAAATCTGTTATCACTTTGTCATGGGTGTGTCAAGAGTATGGTGTCTTTAGACATCTTCAGCATATGCAAACAGAAGAGATCATGTAAAATAAACATAGCAGGTTATTCCTTGTTAGATATACCTGAATTCTAGTGATGACCCCAGCAGGATTTCACTCCTGCATGGAGTTTAGTGCATCTGTTACCATACAGTCAAAGCTCAAAGGTTTTCTTCTCCATCCCTTCATACCCAGAGTGACACTTCAGAGAGCTCTGTTCAAAGGGATTGTTTGTCTGCTAGGAAAAAAAAAGAAAGCCAACAGATAACAGAGAATTATAGTATGAGAGACAAAGTCATTATGGTCAATTCAAAACCACTCACCTCAAGGCAGGTAGTTATTTTCTTTTAAAATGCTCTTTTTCCTACTGTTTCTCACCAGGCTAATTGTATAAAAGAGTTTTATTTCTGGCCTATTGCAGTTGGTACTTGTTGTCAGTATAGATGCACTGGATAAATTCCCAGAGATCATCTGTGACTTTCCAAACAGAGATACAGCAAATAGTGCCATTTGCTTTCTGCTTCCTTCTTCCACAGCTGTGAAAATTACATTTTCCTGGAACGCTGTTGTACAAATTCTGAATTCAACATGACTTCCAAGGTCCTCATGTGTATAGTTTAGTTCAGGGGGTTTCAAAATAGGAGATCCAGATGGATTATATTCTTAGAAATTACTAAAAATGTGTAAGAGAAAACAAAAAATGTAATAACTGGATCATTTGACATAAAATTGTTTCCACTTAACTTACAGGACTATTTGCTCTTATATTTTAAGGACGTGTCAATCAGGAGTTGCAGAAATGCTATTGCTGATAGTAAAGCCTTCGTACTTTTGGCACATTGCAGCACACTTCTCTATGGGATCACAGCCTGTGTTCGCATTCCTAAGACAAACCTCTTAGTTCTGACAACTGTTTTGATAAGCCTTTTCTCATTATAATGGGAGGAAAATTCTTTCAGCACTTCAGTTAACAGTAGCATCTTGATTTAGATGTTGGATCAGGTAGTAGTTTGATTCAAATGTCATTTTATCTTCAAACCAATTTCAAGTCAATGCAGTGATTAAATGCTTTCACCGTGTACTCTTTCTCCAGAAAATAAATATTCTTCCTTCCTGTTAGAAGAGCAGCTCCTTTCAGCATCTTCAGAAGCAACCTGGTGAGAAAATAATATAACACCCTTTTTCCTTCACAGCTTGCTCAGGTATTTTAGGTGTGATGCTCAAGTTGCTTACGACTGTGAATTCTTTCGATGCGTAGTGTTCCATACCACCACTGCTATTTAAATTACATCTCATTTGCTGCTGATTCGAACATTCACACTGATGATTCAGACATCCATCTGAACATCCTTCAGGAAGTAGAAAATCACAAGAAAACGCCATTGCACAGAAGAGGGTTACAAAGAAATCAATCATAGATGCATGCAAAGGTGGATCACTGCCTGTCACACTCATAGCAGCATATAATAGCACGCAGGAAATGGTGCTTAAAGTCATTTTAAGCAGTAAAGTTAATGGCATTTGCCATAATACATTTCATCTGAAGCTTCAGAGCACAGTGCTGCTGTACTGACTGTATTTTAACTGCTAAAGTCAAATGTCAGCTCTTGGTCTGCAATCAAAGCAATGACTATGACACCCCCAGCTGAGGAAATTTCACCCAGCTGATAACAGGAAGCAAGTTTTAGTGTTCATTGAGCATAATCCCACAAGTTATTTCTTGCCTTTCCTTCAAGACTCACTATTCTACTAATTCTGGTGTGTATTTGTTATTTTCATCAGACTGATGATGTATTTAAGACAAATATTCACTATGATACTTGGTGCTTATTTGGCTTCAAGATATGAAACAGCATTCATATGAATAAGCTAATTCTTCCAAACATTAATTCATACATTTTTTTAATCAATAGTTTTCTCCATTCACCCATTCCTAATTTTGATCATTCATTTTATATTATGGTATTTTTACTTCACTGAAAGAATACCAGATACTTTTATGGATTCCTTGTCTTCTCAGACATTGTAGCAACTTACCTCTGTGAGGAAAAACTGTGATGAGAAAAATAAAAATACTCACACTTAGCACTGTGTCTGAAGATTTAAACCTCTCACAGAGGACTGAAATCATTATTGGTGTACAGTGAGAAGAACTCACAATGAAGTGAGAGAAGAAAATGCAGTTTAAAGTGCTGGAAAATAGGTCACCTTCACTACAACATTAAGGACCTACAATGAAAAAAAAATTTTCTGAGAGCTCAGCTCCCTGCTGTACAACAAGAGATGACACCATAAAGAATGACAGTACACCTGAATCCCAGAAACACACTGTCTGTCCTGCAGAACAGATGAAAGGACATTGCTCATCACTTCCACCTGATCCAGCTTACAGGTGGTCTGAGACTGCCACCACTACTTAGGCACTACTAAAACATAACTCCAAAGTGCACAGCACTTTTATCACAAAGTGGTATCTTCATTAAAGGAAATACAGTTGTATTATTTTCAGGTGGAGGGAAAATAGGTGTTTCTCAATCTTACATCCATTTTTTTTTTCCTTCTTAAACCAAGTAACTCTTTCCAAACAATTTTGAAGATGTTTGGTTCATTTTCAGACTGTGTTAACTAAGTGCCTTTTCCTAACAAGAAAATTATTGAAGCACAAATGCCAACTTCAACCTTGCTTCCATCTCATGCATTAATACAAGAAAAATTCAACTCTTCAAAACCCAAAATATGAGAAAACTGAAGAATATATGAAATTTCTGCATCAAGAAACTGTTAAATTTAGCAATCAAATTAGCGGGGATTTTTCCACTAACAACTTTTACTTGTAATGACTAATTAACATTTTATGAGAAATCTATTCAACAAAGTTAGCAATGCCTTTTCTAAACTACTGAAAGTCGTATATGTCTGATTTCTGAGACCTATATAATCACTGCAGAATGCATATTTACCTCTATTTTGATCAATTAAAGTGTCTCCTTTAACTTACTTGCTCTGGTGCTAGGATATGTTAACTAAGTGTCTGTTCTTTAACAGCTTTGCCATAAATAATTCAATTAATGTAACATTCACATTACTCTCTAAATTTTTTTCAGGACATACTATATTTTGGCATCATAAAAAGTATGTATTCCTAAGATTAAAGAAGTGTTACAAGATAGCTGGAAGCAGCTGAAATGCTCACCACCATCTAAGCAGTAGTAAATGGACTGTTACACCTAAGTTCACTTCTAAGATATACAAATTCTCATTTGAGAAATCTTTTTTCCTTTCATCCCCGGGTTCAAAAATATGTGCACTGGTTAGATACTTTTCATATGATACTGACATTTCACTGGGATTACATCATTCATAATACTGTATCAGAGGTGATATGCTATAAAATACTGATTTTGTACATACCATAAAATACAGTTTAAAACACATTACAAGGATACTAACTCTCTACTCATCAAGAATATAACTTTAATATATCAGTGCATTGTCATTTTATTGCTGTTATTAATATGAATGTTTTCTTTCATATAAGTGTGGTGGTTTGAAAATAGCTTGGTTTTTGGTTTGTATTCATTATTACGTGCTTGTGCTTATGCCCAAACTCCTGTTCCTTAGTTTTGGAGTTTAAATTACTTTTGTACATAGAAGTTAAGAGAGTTTTACCTGAATATTTCCAAAATACATTTGGGTTCTTCAAAACAATCATTGCCATAATCCTCAATATAAATGAGGTTTACATCATATAAATATAAATATTTTAGCACAGCAAATATAAAGCTGGATCATAGCCAGTCTTTTGAACTATACCATAAACTTATGTACATAGTGAAAAGTTCTGCTTCAGACCACCTATGAATAAGTAACTGTTTTATCTTCTAATAACAGTTAGTTTTAAACCTCTACAGCCATATTCTACTTCAGCCAAGGCTGTAGAAGTTGGAAATCCCCCTGGGTACGGAGCAGTCATTCCCAAGCAGCTTGTGGGAACATTGGTGTCAATGTGAAGGCTCACAGCAGCATCCAAAATTCAGTTGCTCTCCTACAGCATTTCTGCAGATTTTCTGTGTTGTGGTTAAGAGAACAGGACTGCAACATTTGCAAGCATGCTATTTTGCAATAATAGTTGCAAAAAAAGTTTAAGTACGGAAAAAGAAAAAGGCTAATAAATTTATCAAGAATTTCAATAATTCATTTTCTGACAGTATTTCCTCACTGACATTTTATGCCATTTTGAAATCTTGCTGACCCTGGAAAAGCTTATATTTGAGGAGATTAATACAGATCACAGCAAAGCCAACTGTTTGTGACACACATTGAATTATTTTCACCACATACAAAAACAGGATTTTCAATATCACCAGTCAAATTACTGATTAATTTCTTGACATTGTTCAATAAAAACTGTTTATTAAAGACTTTATGAAATGTTTAATATTTCATGGGATCTTTTCTACAGGGCCCTTTCACTAAACTGATATTAAGCTTTCTCCATCTTGGGTCAACTCTGTCAAAAGTTTTTGTAATTAGGATGGAAGAAAGGAGGAAACTTAAATAAAATTTTGTGTATCACAAAATGTATATTTAGCACTTAAAAATTTCTGTGGACAGAAATGTTGATGTAAAGACAACAAGAATGTTGATGTAAGGACAATAAGAACTTTATGAATACAAGAAGTACCAATAGTATGATTAAGAGAGAAACTGGTAAGGTAGAAAAGTTAATTTAGCTGAAGCAATATAGGGTAGATGTGGAATAGTGTGCTTTTAATTAGGCAATGAGACAGATGAGGTCAGATTCAAGGTCAGGTTGGACAGAGCTGTAATCACCCTGATCTAGTTGAAGATGTCCCTGCTTATTGCAGGGGGGATTGGACTAGATAAGCTTTAAAGATCCCTTCCAACCTAACCATGCTATGATTCTATATAAAATAATATGATAGATCAACAACAATGTGGACCAATCCCATTATGAATGTGATGAAGAAGAAGGGTATCATCGTAGACAAATATGAAATGAAAGTCATTGTTTTCTGGGGTTTGATGCTTTCTACTGCATTGTATTTGTGGCTTTTTCTTTTATAATTGATCATTTTAACAGATTGGAAATTAGCCAACCAAAATTTCTAAAATAGGTCTTGTGGGTAAGGCTCCCTGCAAATGTTTAATTAAGGTCTCTTTCCCTACACATCTTATTTCCTGTGATGGGCCATTCCTGAGCCCATCATTAGTATCATAAGTATATTTTTTTTCATTTCAAAGCTTTACTGATATCTTGAGTAAGAATAGAGGCTTACTGCACAAAGTAGTTAACAGGTCTTGTGTTAGAGTCAGGAGAAAGGAGATAGTAGAAAAATTCTGAGGCTCACTGCAAGATGTTTTTCACAAAAACTAAGCAGCAGGGGTGTGAAGGAAGGGCAGGATTGTCATCTATACTACTGAGACAACAGATTGATCTTACACATATATTTGTACTCCAGGCCTGATGGGCTTCTCAGCTTACAGCTGCTGTGCTCAAATGGGAACTCAAATGGGTCTGAGGTGCGACATGTGACAATGACCAAATTATCTCAGCTTCAATGTCCCAAACAAAACTGGTGTAATCTCACTGCTCCTTATAACCAGCCTATCTTTGGCAAACAAAGCCACCTAGTTTGCTATAATTCATAGATAACACAACCAATCTGTCTGTGCAATTGGCTGGTGTAATTAATTTTATAACATAATTCCAGTCCACACCAGCCCATAGTTAAGATACCAGACATACTGACCCCTTCCTTTCTCTTTTTACCAATAGGAAAACTTCAGAAGCACCAAAAAGCCAGTCCTATGTTCCAGGAAAAGAAAAGCTGATATGGAAGCAGTCTCCTGCTGTTGGAAGTATAGGAAAATCAAGGATTTGCTGCCAGAGAGAAAGCTTGCTTTGAAAATACACAGCTGAGACCATGATAATTTAACAGTTCAGGAGTCTGAAGTTCCCTCTTTCTTTTTTTTCCTTCTGAACCTACAGAAAACCTAAGTTGTAAGAGATCAGGCTCAAAAAATCACCCTAGAAAGCAGCAGAAGCCACCTCCTGGAAATGTCATTTCTTTTCACATGTGTACACAGCTCAAGAACAATGTGGGGATACTGAACTCTGTGAGAAACATGGTATTCTAGCATTATCCTAGCACAGATCCTTGAAAGCAGCTGGTTTTCTTCCTTGAACCCAAATAGTTCTGCACAAGTTACTGAAATTAAGTCTGTACAGCATTATTCATTCATTAACCCTCATTGCTGCTGCTGGGACTATTAATGCCACATTTCCATTAGTAACTAGTATGTTTCCTTCCATGTACTTATATTCACAACTAAACTGGAAATAACCTTTCATTTTTCACTAGGAACTAAAGAGGATATTTGGATTTTATTAAAATAACTCACAGCTTTTAATGCAAATGCATGGGTGACATCAAAGACACTGAAAATCTTCTGAAAGAAATAATAATAAAACAGTGGGTCTGTCTCACAAGTGTAACTGTTAACTTTTCCCCAGCCAGAGGGCCTGTTCTATTAAAACATGGCAAATACATAGCAGCACAAAAAGAATAAAGAGAATTTTCAAGAGGTGATTCCCAGATCAACACCACAAGAAGTTACTGAGTTTGATAAAAAAATGAGACATCAAGGGTGGGGGGACTACAGAGTTGCCTTTCCTCTATAATTATCAGAGAGGGCAAAATGTGCTACAGGGGAATACAAGCCAGGGCAGCCTGCAGGCAGAGTAGTGCTGTAGTTGCAATTTCAGAGTTTCAGACACAAAGATATAATATCCCAATATGGTGAACAAAAAGTCTACAAAAAACAAAAAAAATAAAGGAAGGATAAAAGAGGTAAAACTTCAGAAAGCTGCAGGTGAAGACCAAGCCACCAGAGAGGTGTTAAACTTTTGTGATGATGAACTCATCATTCGAGATTCACAAATATAAGTCAATGCCAGCTGACATTTACTGGTATTTACATGCTTTACTGAGCTTTCTGATCTCAAACTCCAAAATCTGATTCTTTCACACACTTCATGTCTTTCATCTTTTCTTATTTTTTTCTTCATTTCTCCTCTCTAATGATTCCCATCCTACCAGTAACAATTCTATTTTATAAACTTGCATTTAAAAAATAATTCTAGATCAATACTCGAGGGAAAAATAAAAAAAATGAGACATCTACAGGGCAAATATTAATGATCAGAACTTTAAAAAAATGTAGCTAGATATAGGAAGGCATTAATTAAAATTACTAAAATATTTGAAATATCAAGACCATTAAGTAAATATTAATAGCTAGTTTGCTTACTCTTGCCTATCCTTAAACCAGGCAAATCATTTATGTTGATACAGAGCTTCATAAATATTCTGGCAATTAAGTACATCTGTACTTTTAACTCTCTTAAACTAAAAGAGTGGAGTGAATTATTTTGTCACTGGTATACTAATGCATTAAACTCACACTATTCTATAGAATCATTTACCAGAAAATTTTCCAAGACTTCAGAGGATAGACTTTGTTTTTATATTGTTTGCAGATCACAGAATCCTGACAGAGGACATGGAAAAGTTGTCACTGCAAGATCACTTGGTGATCTTTGAACAATCATTGTGACTGAGAATAGTGTCTGAGGACAGGAAGAAAGAAAATTACACTCCCATTTTCAAGCAGGGCAGTAAAATAGACCCAGAGAACCTTGAGCCTTGGAACCCGATGAAGCAAGTAATACTGTAAGCCACATGAACAAGAAGCTCATCAAGAGTAGTTTTTATGGTACCATCATAGGAAAGTGTTGCTTGACCAATCTGCTGATCCCCTTCTGCAGTGAAATGACTGGCTTAGCAAATGAGGAGAGAGCAGAGGATACTGCGTATTTTGACTTCAGAAAGGCTTTTGGCACTGTCACCTGTAAGATTCTCAGAGAGAAACTGATGAGGCATTCACTGGACAGACAGACTGCGATGGATAGAATGGACAGGCCCAGAGACGGAGTGGTTGGTGACCTTGTGACACAAACTCTGGTTGGAGGGCAATAACTACCAGGGTATCCCAGGGGTTGGTGCTGGCTCCAATCCTGTTCAATTAATGACCTAAACAATGGGGCAGAGTGTAGCCTCAGTAATAACCATGAAGAACTTCATGAGGACTAGCAAGTCTGACAGGAGGTAGAGATTAGATGGTGGGCAATGAGAGAGATTGGAAACAGTCTGAGCTTTGGAGCTCTATGGGTTGGGATCAAAAACACAAAATCCAGCTGGGGATCACTTCCTAGTTGCATGCTTGAAGGATTCCTGCTGGGCCATCCTATGTAACTGCTTCATTGACTTGAATGATGGAATAACACAGATGACATTAAAGCAAGAGGAATGACTTGAGTCATTCCAGAGTCATCTTGTCATCCCATTGAGGAGGGACCTCAACAAGATGGAGAAATGGGATGACAGGAAATTCATGACGTTCAACAAACATCAAATCCTGCACTTGTGTAGGAATAGTCTCATGCTCAGGATAAGTGGCAGGCAGACAACTGCTACTGGGTCCTTCCTGACCATAGGCTGACCATGAATGAACAATGCCTCCTCTCAGCAAAGGAGCTAGAAATTACATTGGGTCTCTTAGGAAAAGCCTTTCCCACAGATCAGAGAAGGCACTGATGAGCCCACATCGGAAATGTTAGATCAAATATTGGCCTCTTCAGTACAGAAGAGGCATGGAAATACTGGAGAAAGCTCAGTAAAGGGACACAAAAATGACTAAGAGAAGTCTCCATCATTCTTATCCACATGAGTGTGTATATATATATATATATATACATACATATATATGAGTACTTATATATAGGTACTCATGATGGAAGGGAAGAAGAAGAGGAAGTCTGTAGCCATGATATTTTATGAAAAATCCTCTGCTAGGATTTTTCCCATCCTGAGGAGCTGAGAGCCTCAGGAAAGAAATGTAAACAATAACTATCTGCTGCTGTGGAATGCAACAGGTGCATCTTCCACTGGTCCATGTGGATTGTTTTCAATTAGTGACCAATCACAGCCACCTGTGCCAAGGCTGTAAGCAGTCACAGGATTTTGTTATGCATTCTATTCTATTCTGTTCTTGTTCTTTGTAGCCTTCTGATCCTTTCTCTCTCTCTGTTCTTTTAGTATAGTTTTAATGTAGTATTTTAATATAATACACAACATAATAAATCAGCCTTCTGAGCTGATTTATTATGGAGTCAAGCCTCATGTCCTCACACATGGGGTGTTCGCCGCAACAGAAGTCAGACTCTTCTTGCTCATGCTAAGTGACAGGAAAAATGCCAATGGACACCAATTCAGAGAGGAAATTCTATTTAAATGTAAGAAAAATCTTTTTCACCCTGTCTGTTTTGAAATAAAGGTTGGTCAGAGAAGTCATGGGGTTTCCATGCTTGTAGATATTCAAAATACAACCAGACACAACCCTTAGCAGTTAGTTCTAGGATATGCTGCTTTTAGCCAGAATATTTAGCTAGACCATGCCCAAAACTCCCTTCCAACCTCAGTGGTGCTGTGATTCAAAGTATAAATACCACATACCAGTATTTCAGATTTTCGGAACTAGAAAATATGACTTAAAATAAAGCACCAAGAGATAAAGTTGATCTCTACATTGCCACTACTTATAATACTTACAAAATATTTGCCTTGATAAATGACTTTAAATCTTGGGATTGCTTATTTATATACTGTGCTAAAACCACTATCATTTTAGCCCACCAGTACTGATTTTCAATTTTCAGTTTCTTTTGAACTACAGAGGCAGACAACTTTCTGCTTATTTCAGATGTGCTCAGGTGGGTATACACCAATATTACCAGAAAACTTGATGAAAATAAAGAGATAGTCCTGTGGCTAAAAAAAGATGGTATGCTTTTTCTAAAAAAAACTTTATAAGATTGCCCTGCAGTTAAACTGCTATAGCAAACAGTAATAGTCCATTCACATCTATTATAAGAGCAGTATCACCTGCAGTTTTATTGACTGTCAGAAAACAGGTCCCATTTTGAGAAACAATAAAAATCAAATTTAGTGTAAAATCTCCCAAGGTTGTAGCCTGTAACCTTATAACATCAGAAATGACAGCAGTAAGCCTTTTCTTTCCCTCTTTTTTTCAGTTCAGACTCAAAAAACCCAGAGATTATATTCCAGAGCAGGGAGTCCTGCAGACATAGACATATTACCATGCAGAGGCACAACAAAGGTACCAGAAAATGCTTTCAGTTTCTTTCTTTTCTTAGTGGTCTACATTTCTAGCCAATGCAGAAAGGCATAGCATGTTAGTCTAACACTCACAGGTAAATTTTAAGGACTAAACAAAATATAAAGCATTAACCACATAAGGTGATTTTGCTTTTCTTAGTCTTTAATGTTTCCCCCCTTGTGTTTACACAAATAATTTTGCAAACACAGCGAAAAAGCGTATGAGAAGTGCAACTGAACTCGAGGACAAGGTCAGTGTATTGGGTTTGCATGGCAAAATTTTGGTCTAGGAGGAGCTATGAGAGGTGTCTTCTGTGAGAACCGTCAGACGCTTCCCTCGTGTCCAACAGAGTCAATGTCACTTTTAGATACCTCAGTGGCTATTTCACCCCAAAGTACTCTGTAGCCCCATTAATTTCAATTCTCCATTTCACATGCAAGTTAGATAAAAGTTACCCAAAATTAGATAAAGCATGGAGTAATACAGATTATTAGACACACTTTTAAGGCACTGCACAAAATAGAAAATTGCATGCTTTGTGGAAGAAGGAAAGTTACATTTTACAACACTGGGCCATATTTACATTGGTGACCTATTGCTCTGTCTTTTCAAGGAGACAGAGAGTCTTATCTGTAATGGAAAAGTTATTTTTTAAAAAAGGAGTGCCAACTCAGAATCAAATATTTAACAAATAGTGAAATGTCAGTGTGAGGTGCACATATAAATCTAGAGTAGTCTTTACAGACTTCACACTGCTGATTGCAAGATTGAAATTTCTACCTGAAGATAAACATACAGAATATTACAAGCTTCTGTAATCAAACTTTTCCATCAGTCATGACACAAACAATTAGAGAAGAACTGCATGGGAACAAAGATTCAGACTACCTACCTACTCCCTACATGCTTTTCTTCAGCATCCATTTTGGACAAGAATAAACCTACTTTTCCCTCACCTAATACAGTGTGGGACTCTTACTCCAAAAGCTTTAGGATGGAGTAACATTTTATATCTCAAGTAACAATTAAAATATGGATTGAACACCTAAACATGCAGCTCGGATCATATGCAGCTCCATCAGGAGCCATTTCTTGTACCTTTCAGAGAGAGCAGGCACGTTCCACTGCAGGTCTCTTGCTAGATCCCAGTTAAATGTTGCAAGGGACCTTGACCAGGCAACCAAATAAAAATAACTCAGTATAGAAGATGGGCTCATTTGATTCAAGCAGAGGTTAAAGCAGGTTATCCAATTTCAGGTTTGCCCAATTATCAGTTTGGGCTTTCTTTTTTAGCCCAGCATGAGTTCAGATTTGAGCCTTAGTCGAGTAAATAGCTGCCTCAAACAGGAACTGAACAAGCTATCTTCATTAAAACTTCTCTACAGAGAGTTTGAGTGTTTGGGCAAGAAAAGAAAAGGAAAAGGGGAAAGCAAATGAGGCTCTCAGACTAAGAGTTCCCTTTCATCTAGGCAATGTAATGCAAATCCTTTCTATTGCACATTTTAAGATGTAAATTGGATTCAAGTTGATGTCCACCTGTCTTGAACCAGCAGGGATGTCTTCCCACTTTTATCAAAGCATTTCTCTGCCAATTACTGGATGTTGTGACAGTTGGAGATTTTTTGTGTGTGTGCAGACTTTTACAAATACAAACTCATTAAAATTAGATCTTTCACATTCTGATCCCAAGAAAAACTGTCACTGAAAAATATCAGGGGTCAAGTGATCTGTATAGTCTAATTACATCCTAAAAGGCTTGGAAGCTTATGTTTATGAGGAAAAAAAGAGTCCTATTTTCTTGTTATTTTCCATTTTCAAAATTTTATTCTTTTTAAGAGGGGAAAACATTATGTAATACAGAAAGACATTGTTTACTCACTACAGACAACTACATCTCTATTCATTAAAGTAAATTTTATTTAGTGACAGCAAGCAAAAATTTCCCAATTAATTTAAGTAAATTCTCTGCCATTCCATAGAAAAATAAATGTTCTTTAGAACAACTCTGCAGAGCTCATATACTGGAATTCACCAAATCGTTAACAAGAGACAACAAGTTCAGATCAAGTTGTTATGAT
This sequence comes from Passer montanus, assembly GCF_014805655.1. Classification (NCBI taxonomy): domain Eukaryota; kingdom Metazoa; phylum Chordata; class Aves; order Passeriformes; family Passeridae; genus Passer; species Passer montanus. The sequence continues at coordinate 9,527,243 of NW_024367037.1, forward strand.
GCTTAACTTGTTTAAAAACACAAAATTCCTTTTCACTGGGAAAAAAAAAGATAAGACTATAATTTGTTTACCAGTGAAGAGAAAAAAATGGAACAATTTTTTTTTCATCTTATGAAACTTTTCAGCAGATTTGCTTTAAAAGTTGCTTTGTTTTGTTTTGTTTTGTTTTCACTGGTAAAATTATTTTACTGTAATATTTTCATATGAGAAACATTGGTGACCAATCTCTTGCTAATGTTCTGTATTTGAAATGAGCATTGTAAATATGTTCAATTACTAAGGATAGGCACATAAGTCACAACTTTGGCTACCATGCTCTCAGAACCAGTTTGCAATGTGTTGAGGCAGATGTATTCTCTGCATGCAGCAATATTTGATATACAGATATGACATTGTAGCTATATTTATCATAGATTTCAACTGTTACTTTGGATTATTTTTTTCTTACTAACCTTTTACAGTCTTTCAGCAGAAAACATGCCTGAAAACTGTTCACAAGCAGGTAAAGGTGCAAATGTTAAGGGAAAACTGAAGGCATTTTTGGTACTTGGAAGCACCAGAGGTGGAGAGGGAGACCTTTCCAGGTCTAGAATATCTTGCTCTGGATCTCAACCATGATGTGTGGTACATACATGCTTATTTAAGGACAGAGCTGGTCTACAAAGTCTTCTGAGATGACTCCTCCTACATTTCATTTGGCCTTGTAATTCAAACATACAATAAAATATCAGGAAAAGTTTTGGAAATAGCAAACACAAAAAAATGTACTTGTCAGAAAAGTATGCCACAGAAGGCGGCGTGGTCTCCTTTTCCTCTTTGCATGTACATTGCTCAAACCTGTAGTCTTTTTCTTTTGGAGAGGGGGAAGAGGGGGGCATGTTTTGGTTTCAGGACATGGGGTTTTTTGGTGTGAGGAGGGGCCCACATTCTCTCTCAAACATACAAATTGGTTTTGTACATATTACTAGAAATCATTTATCAATAATGCAGACAGTTTTTTGTTAAGATGAAAAATCTTCCAAGATGGTATTGCCAAGACCATCTGGCACATTTCAAGTTCCTGCCCCAACATGGCCTCCACCACATCTTTGCTTGTCCAAGCTTCTGTACCTCACTCCTCAGAGCATTTCCCTACTTTCTCTCTCACTATGCACTTCCATCGGGACATTAAAGAAAGCATTTCCTGCCAAAGATCAAGCCTGATGGAAGGAAGCTTCTGTGGCTCAGGAGGAGCTGCTGGCAGGTGTGCCTCTCCATGGAGGAGCAGTAGCACCTGCTGGGCTGGCATGGCTCTGGGAGCCAGGCTCAGGAGAGGCAAAGGCAGTGACAGAGTACATTGGGGGAGCATGTAAGCAGGAAAGGAAACAGGCATGATCCAGGAATCCCTTTCCAAGGAGATGGGCAGCCCAGTTTCTTGGACTGTAATTCCAGCAGCTGCAGCATCAGCTGCAGGGTGCTCCTTTGGAGGCCCCAGTCAGGAGAGGACTGTACTGGGAATGAACTCCCGCAGTGCCTGACAGGGACCTACTGGAAGTCATCACAACACACATGCCTGGTGTCTCATACAGTAGAAGTTAGATATCTCCGAAGTTGTTAAGATGAGAAACAGACGTTTTCCCTCATTTATCACATTTCTTCTCAGATTTGTGACCTCTCCTTGAAAAATCTAAGTTAAGGAAATGAAATTCATCTGAACTGAGCCTCTCCTTCTACACTAAAAAAAAATAGTTGCACTAGCTGATCTGCAGTTATATGCTGCACTGTCTGCATTAGATGTTCCCCAGTGCCCACAGGATATTATTTTCAGTTATATAAACTGTAGTGGTCGTGTCTCTTCCACTGTGCCACTCAGACAACAAGGAAATGCAAACACTAAACTGCTATAAAACGGAGATCAAATTAAAGGGCTTAATTTGAACACAGGAGAGAGATATTCAAAATTAAAGAATAATCACAGATACCTTCAAAATAAGGAAGTGATTTGAAAACAGCTTCTAGAAAGGCTGAGTAAGAAACTCTAGGACAGAATATTGAAGGTCAATGAAAGTTTTCCTTAGTACTTTCACACAGTGTTCCAAATCCAGCAAAGGACTGAAGTATATATTAGATACAGCAGAGGAACTGTAAATTTTAACCATGGACCAGGCTTACAGAAAGCAAAAAGAAATCATTAAAACCCTCTTGTTTGAAAGACAGGCATCAGCACAGGAAAACCAAATTTTTTTTCTCAGCTGAAACATCTGTATGTTCTCACAGAGCAGATCAAAATTCCATCCATGTCTCCTCCTTTGTATTTCATAGTCCATTTTCCTTAAGCTCTGAAATGTGGTCACATACTGTTATTTTCAAAGCAGAACAATATTAAGGAAGAATTTTCAAAAAAAAGATAGATCTCTACAATAGGATAAAAAACAGCCATGGAGGAGCAGTAAAGTCTTTATCAGTACATGTGTGTCTGCATGGCAAGTGTACAAATACACACAAAACCTATGTACCTACATACATACATACACACATACAAAAAAAAAAAATATATATATACACAGATGCTGGTATAGTTAAATCCATACAGATATGGATATGGCTATAAATACAGGTGTCTGTGCATACACATATTTTAAAACAAAGAGAAGAATTAAATATGCACCTTCAAGGACCAGAAACTTCAAAACCTCTTCATTCAGGAATGCCACACACTGATAAGATACAGGTTGAAAGAGGTGTCCTGCTGGACTAAAGCGCAATACACATAAATGTTCCCCTCAGTAACTGATTGCATTTGTCCAGCTGCTAGCAGGGCAAGCTGATCAGCTGTAAGTAACAGACACTAGGAATAATATTTTTTACATGACATTATACAAAACAATCAAAATGTCAGCCATAGAGCCATAGAATCTTTTATAGTAATTCACTTGAGATGCTCTGCTGCTTCCTGTGTCTTTCCTTCCGGTGTGCAGAAACACAGGGAAAAATTTTTCTCACTTTGAGAGATCTTTTTACTGTTTTGAGAGTTAGAAATTGCCAAGCAATTCTAAAACACCAGTCTCTTTATTCAGTTTTGCTTTATTTTTCATTTCTTCTTTCTCAGCAGCTAGTCCTAAGGGATTCAGTAGAATACACACATCCTTTTAAAGGATAATTATGCTTCCATGAGGTGACTATGCCACTATTCTACATCTTGCAGTATAGACAGACCTGTTTTACCTACATAAAACTATCCTTAATTTTCCCAAGGAGCATGTTAGATTTGCTATTTACCTTTACAAATTATGGACATTTTTTGATCCAGTGGTATTTTGGAGCACTTAAATCTCTTGCTGAGAGCAAAATGAGGATCACAGAGGGAGCAAGAATGACAGCCCATAAATGTTGTAAATGTTCTGAGCAAAGTTTACTGATGGTTAGACAAAACTTCCCCCTTGTAAGTAGCACTATGGCTACCAAGAAACCTAATTGCCACTAGGAACAAAATCATATTCCTCATCACTACCCACTGCTCTTGCAAGCACAAAGTAAACTTGGGATGAAGGTCAAATCATTAATAGTCATGCCAAGTCAAATTTGAGCAGCAGCTGCAAAGCAGCTTGAGCCAAGGCATTGTAGGAATAGCTGAAGATCACTATTAGAGCAAGAAGATATTCCTTTTTCACTCTTCTTTTACAAACCAAAAGATCACAGCAAAAGTCCTCAGAAAGCCCTTCATTAGTTGTACTCCTGACAGGCAGAATAAGCTTGGACTTTAAGAGTCTAAAAAATCCTCTGCAGAAGAATCAAGGTTCTTTATTGTAATATTTTCTGACATTTTATCTGATAAATGATTGTTAAAAAATTGATTCTTTTAAGGTCGGTCAGTGTTGCTTCTTACCTTTCTTCTAAAGCTTCCAATAATATGCTAGCCTTTTTACTTATCCCACTTACTATAACATGCTGCCAAATTTATTCTTTCAAGAGAGGGGTTTTTTTCCCTAGATATTTTGAGAAGCAAATATTGCTGTACCAGTGCTGAGACTTAACTATGACTTAATTTTCTGCACACAAAAAGCCATGCAGCAGAATGGAGTGAAGAAAGGGTGTAATGTCCCAACAGTTAAGAAGGCATTGGCATTTTAATGTGGCAGATGAAAAATTCGTACACAGAAACTGCAGTTTATTTTTCTAAAAAGAGTGAAGGTCTGAATAAGCCGTGAAAGAATTTGAGCATCTGGCATTAGGGAGACTTGTATCGTTGAAACCAGAAGATTAAACCATTGTGACACACCCTTGAGCAGAAAAGAGACAAAAAAGTGAAGAAACCCATTCAACCACCATCACAGCATCTTTGCCCAGAAAATGAAAATAAAGCAACTCACTAACTAAAGCTTATTAGAACAAAAATGAAAAATTATTTCAAAAACAAAAAGACAAATGTAGAACATTACATAATTTGAAGTGGAAAGGTCCTCTTGAGGTTTCCTGGTCCCTTCTTCAGCTAAAACAGGCCTAAACTCAGCATTAAAATGAGCTGCTCAGGGCCTTGGTAATAAATTGCCTTGTTTTATTGAAACAAATTACAGTAGGTGCAGAAAAGATAACTGTGGAAGATCATATGCAATAGAACTGAATTAATTTCTTATTCTGAAAGCATTTCTGATGGGATCAATTTGTCAGGACATTGGGTACATAGCAGAACTACAGAAAATGACAACAGGATTTCTATAATTCATATTACTGTAGTACCTAGTATCTTCTTCTCTGGACATCCTAAGCAAAAACATAGTAGAAAAACTTAATTTCTGTCCCACAGAGACTACCATCTACATATAAGACACAGCAGATCAATATGGACAGATTAGGGAACAACAGCGAGACAGACTTGGCCAACATGACAGACACAAATCACAGCAGATGGGAGTTGGATCTGCTGGCAATTTTTTTTAGTCATCAATACATCCTTAAGTTGTTGCAAGAGATTTGAGCAGGGACAATGTTTTGCTGCTTTGCACAGGTTTATAAAGCACCCTTCTCACAGGCATTACAGTAAGGTTATTCTTTCAAGGAATCCAGAATTCTTTGAAGAATATAAGAAAAAAAAAAAGAGGAAGACCCATAATGATGTAGTCCTTATTCCAGACTCGAAATTCTTTTCCTAAGGGTATACTTAGAGCATCTTAAATTTTCTCTATTGTCCAAAATGTACCTCTTTGATAGATCCTTTTTTTTTAATGCATGTTTGCCCATATTTGTACAAAAAGGCCCTCCCCTTTAGACCAGCTGTTCTAAAGTCAGGGAGGGGAGCAGGTAAGCAATAGATGGGGTGGTCACAAATTCAGAAGCTTTGAGACAGCTTATCCATTTATAAGTCATGAAGTCACCCCTGAATACCTCAGTTTCATAAAGAAGATATTGTCACTAACTGGAAAAGAGAAAAACAAAAACTGTTCTTAGTTTTGCTCTAACAATGGCTGACAGTCATATGTTGGAGGTTTGGAGGACCTTTCCATGGAAGTTTTGCTCAGCAATTCTGCAGCTTCTGAAAGACCATTCTAGAGACCTGTGTCTAACAATTCATATTTCACTCACTTTGTGTTTTGATTTGTAGAGTGCTCATGAAAGACGAGGGGCTGTGGACAGTGGACTTGTCTGAAAACCCTGGCTGAGAGTCCCATAAGTACAAGGAATTAGGTACAAAACCTGTTTCACTTCAGCTGGTAGACTGTCTCAGCATTCCCGGTTGCTGTATGTTGCCTGGCTCAAATGTAGGACAGCAGCTTCATATACAAACCAGGTGGGAGCTGTAGCAAGGTACAGCAGAGGCCACGCCTAAGAAGACAAGAACCCAGAATAATGGGTGATTTGATTTCTCAAGCACTATATATAAGTATAACCAATACCAATCTCTTAGCCAAAAACAAAACCAAATATATATATAATACACAAGTAGTAAAGTTTCTGTTTATTCATAAATAAACAAACCTCTCCTGAGGTATTTGGTTCAGTTTAAAGTACAATACTGTTATGAAAATTCTAACAGCATGGTCTGGAAAGCATTTCTTATAAGAAAAAAAAGATAATCAATTGAAATTGTTCAGATTTGTTGAAGGAAAGAGAAGCAAGCTGGTTCTTAAATTCTTAATAAAGTAACTGCAAAGAAATGGGAAGAATTATTCTGCCTATCTGGAAAGGACAGAACAAGTACATTTCAGTTCCAAGTAAGGGAAGAAAAGAATGTCAGAGCTTTCTAAAGTTAAGAATAATAACATTTGGAAAGTAGTTAGTGATGGCAAACTTAGTTTCCTGACACTGAAGGTCCAAGAACAGGTTAGACATATCAAAAGTAGGTTAGCTATAGTTAATCCTGCCTAAGAGTAGTGAAATGGATTGTAAGACTTTTTAAGGTCACCTTAGGCCTTCGAATCCTGTGATTTTGATCGTTATTTTGAGTTAGTTTCAGGCATAAATTTTTGGTTACTGAAAGTTACTTTCCTACATCTGACCTAAATTCCAATTAAAATTGATCTTTGAGTAGTCGAAAGATATTTTCCACTGTCAATCATACATCTCAGCATGACCACAATTTTGCCTTTAAGAAGCATCATATCATGCTGAATTCTACATTTAGTTCCTGTCCTACTTTCAAAGTTAGCACAGTGCTTGTTCCTTACAGTTTTCTCTTTCTGCAGGTTAAGGTTATATTGATTTAAATTCAAAATTTGAGGCTGTAGCACTTTCATGACAGAAGTAAAACCGATCAGTTTACCAGCTTGATTTCCTGTATTTCCAAGTAAAGTTCTTAATTTGAATTTGCCTGCAGTAATGGCATTATTTTAAAATATTCCACAAGGATTTTAACAAACTGGAATAATCCAGTTTGTTGCTAAAAGACACTTTGTACATGCCTCTCTCCATCACATCACCAGTAGCATTCTTCTGATTAAATACTGCTACAAACATCACCCTTGATTGCTTTTTACTATATGATAAGAGCAAGTTTGGAAAGTTTTATGAAAGTTTGACTTGAGAACTTAAAGAAACTGAGTGTTTGCTTAGAATAAAAGTGACTGATGGTTCCCTTGCAATATCAGGGAACCATGTGGCTCCTCCACAGCCTGCATTTACCATGATCCCCAGGCTTCCCTGTGACAGACTAAGGGCTTTTGAAACTACTTGGTATTATGGGAAAAGAAGAGAGTGTTGAGTCTTTAGAATTCATTGCAGAGAGTTGCATCTGTAAGTTGCAAGTCCTACAGTTTTGTGACTGAGTTTAACTAATATGGTATCTCTGAAGCAAGGCAAAGAATCCTGGTACAGAGAACAAGTTTGTGCTGGCATCACCCAAATGAGGGATTTTTCAAAAGTTCTTCATGCCTGAAACCAGGACCTCAACATGTGTTTTAATTGGGTTCAAGAGAAGAAACAATACTTGTTGAAAAATGAAGCTGTGGTCATTTCAGAGTCATTTGGATATTCAAAAAATAGGTTAATTTGAGGGCATTTTTGAGGGTTTCATTTAAGGCTGGAAGAAATAATCTTCTGGCTGAAAGATGCAGCATCTGAATCATTACACAAGGGAACCCCAGTTGAATCTCATCTTCACTAGAGAGTCTTAAACTACACTACAGGGAAATACAGAAATGTCCGTGTTGTGAAGTACTCTGAAATAAAATGTTTTCTGTTCCTGCTGTTCACCTTCTTTCACTGTATTCACACAAATGTGGTTTTTAATTTTGCAGGAAATTAGACCCTTGAGAGGTCCACTTAATTAGAAGGCATAAAATTGACTGCATTATGCTAACATTTCTTTGTTAGGAGAAAGATTTCATTAATTGAGAACTAAGGAAGAAATGTATTAACATGCTTGACATCAATATATATACCTAGAACTGGCTTAAAATCAGATATTTTTAGAAAGCCACTATTTTCAGTTGTAATCAAAAGGTAACCTATTACTCTTAATGTTGGACTGGCATAATTTCTAATAATTTAGAAAGCAAACAAATTTGATGGGCTAATATAGCAAACACTTTGGAATTAATTTGAGAAATTTCATGGCTAAGAATATGTAAGTAAAATAAGAGAAAAGGGCAGATATTAGTGTTTCTTTGCAGGTTTTTTTCAGAGAGAAGCTTTAAAACCATCTCAGCCATTTGCCAACTATGTAAGCCAGGGTTTTAATGTTCTGTATTTTTATGTCTCTGCATCATATCTGAGATCATGCTGAAGTCAATTTCTCAGACATAAAATAAGCAAAATAAAATTCTTAGATTAGCATGGAATATTTTTCATTAAATAAATACAAGGGGTTTTCAGCAAGATAAAGCAATTTTAAATCCAGTTCAAAGCTAACTAATCTAAACCAGTGTTTGTTTTGCTTTATTTCCTGATTGGCAAACAGATGGAGAGATGAGTTTTCACACAGGACAATCTGGTGACAGTAGCTCTCCATAGCCACATTGATGTAAAATCCTAATTAAAAATCCAGTTCTGTTCTAGGATGTCCACAATTATTCTTTACATAGCAGTGCATGAAGTAGTCCAGCTAAGCAGTACAGTGTGGGAAAATGAAGGTAGCTCTGATGGGGAGAAATGCAGATCTTGTTTCTTTTTTCACAGTTGCCTGAGAATGATCAGCTGAGGAGTATAGCTGCCACCTGGCTATGGCAAAGAGGCAAACACTAGATAACACCTAGATGTGAGATATATTCCTTCACCATACCACTACCTGAATCTGCAGCAATTTTCATTTTCCTGATTTCAGTTGTTTTGGAAAAGCAATCCAGAAACAACTTTTTCCTTCTTTTTGGTTTGTTGGGTTTTTTTGTTTGTTTGTTTTTTGGGGTTTTTTTTGTTTGTCTTTTTAATATTCTATCTTTAGGCTTGAATTTTCTCTCTTCTGCCCTGTTTTATAGCTTTTTTTATTATTTTTCTGCCTGAGTATCAGATGCTTCTACATAGCTAGACAAAATTTAGACTCCTGTAGGTAATTTCAATTAAAAAGAGAAATTAGTGTTAGATACAGAAAGCAACAACATTTGGATTTCCTCCTCCCACATCTCAGAAAATTACAATAGCCTGCCATCTGAAATATGGCAGACATCACTCCAGTGTTTTCTTGCTCAGAGCTATGAGTTTCTTTTAGTCACTGTCAATCAAAAGTAATCAAGAATGATAACTGACATATTTTGGGATGCCTTCTGTCTTAGTGTTTTCATGTGCTGCTTTTCCCAACTTGGCCCACTCTTCTTTAGCAGTACCTGTCAAAGCCACATTGTGAAGGGTTCTCTATTTCTGAACAAATTGATATTTCTCCTTCATTTTTTTGGAAGATAATAAGGGAGTGCTCTATGGACTATTACAGCTATAGTAAGTGAAGATTGGTACAAAATTCCTCAAAATCTGCACTGGTAAACAGTAAACTAGCTGTGGGAAATTGGGATTTCTGTGTCTCTCTGGGATAGCAGTTCCCTTATTGATCACACAGTTTGGGTGCACTGCCCCAGCACATCTGATCCCATTTCCCAAGAGAAATTGATACTTACTAGCTAGGGAGGAGTTCAGGCAGAACCTGAAATACCAGGGACATTTCAAATGGCTGTGTTGGCTCCCTGATGTCAATACCACTCCAGGTATCCAGAGAAGGGTGAAAGCAGTCATTGCACCACCACGCCTACACAGAGCAACTGGACTGCACTGATGGCCCAGTGAATTCTTCTGGAAAGAAAAGTACACTCAGCACTGGTAGAAAAAACTATCCGTTGTCTTGAGGAAGACAAACTATTAAACAAATCCCCAGAGAAAACACAGCCACGAAAACACCAGCCCATGACAGACTCACATAATGAACAACAATGCACACAGTGCACTGACAGTTCCTGCAGACTCCAAAGGGGACAGAGGCTGTGGAAAGCAACCTTGCAGAGGCCCCTCACACACTGCACAGCCAAACTGAGTGGAAGAGAAGTGGCCAGCCACTTTGCAGAAGCCAGAGCCATGCAGGTAGTATTAGAGTGGCATGAAGGGGGAAAATGGCCTACAGGCCATATCTATGACTATTCCAGAATGTCAACCACAAAACTGTGTTGGAATGAATAAAACAATGGAAATCAGCAAAGGGTGGAAGCATTAGGATAAACACATCAGGCCAGCTGAGGTGTGTCAATGGGTAGTTCATCAGAGACATTGAAAACCAATGTGAGTTCAACATGTCAGTGCACCCATCCCAAACAAAAAAAAATGCAGAAGAACACAAGAATAGAGGTGTATTGGGTCTGACTGAGGCAGAGTTAATTTTTTTCCTCAGTAGCCTTCACAGTGCTGTGCTTTGCATTGGCAGGGTGTTGGTAACACCCCAGTGCTTTGGCTGCTGCTGAGCAGCGCTGTCCCCCCAACATTCCATCCTCCCATCAAAGGCCTGGGAGTGGGCAAGATCCTGGGAGGGCACACAGCCAGGCCAGCTGAACCAAATTAACCAAAGGGACAATCCATGCCCTGCGATGCCAGCTCAGATATAACAGCTAAGGGAGGGAAAAGGAATCGGGGTGCCTTTGTTATTCCTCAATGTTTGCCTTCCAGAACAACCACTACACATGCTGAGGCCCTGCTTCCCAGGAAGTATCCAAACATTGCTCGCTGGTGGGAAGTAGAGATTAACTTTTCCCTTCGCTTATGCATGCACAAGCTTTTGCTTTTTCTTTCTTTCACTTTAGTAAACTGCCTTATCTCAATGCACTGGTGGTTTTTAATCTTATTTTCTCCCCTGTCCCACTGAGAAGGGGAATGATAGAGCAGCTTAGAGGGCACCTGGCACCCAGACAAGGTGAAACCAATGCAACGGAGCCAGTCTGTGCTCCAAGTGGAACAGTGCAGCCAGCACGGACTTATTGCAGGGAAGCACTGGCTTCTTGGCTTCTGGAGTTCTCTGAGTGTATCAAGCAGGCATGCAGATGAAAGAAATCAAGAAAACTGCTTCTAAGTGATTTTTAAAAATATTTCTGTTAAATAAAACAGTTGCCACAGAACTGGAGGGAGGAAAAATATTTCACAGCTTAATATGAATCAAAAGACAAGGCTTAATGAACACTTTTCAGGATCAAGAGGAGTTAGCTGTCAAGTTCCCCAGGGAATTATGCTGGTTACAGCTTCATTCAGTTTCTTTATCAATGAGCTGAAGAAACCACTGTACGGTGAATCCTGCAAGCCTGAAGCCAATTCCACTCTTTGAGGTGGCCCAAAGCCAAGTCATAGACCCAGAATGCCAAAAATTCTTGACAAACTTTCTCAATGGGTAAAAAGGTGGCAGACGAGTTAACAGAAAATGGTACAATAAGGAAAAACTACCCTAAATTTTGCATACACTGTGCTGCATTCATAAAAACTCAGTTGTAACTTAGGAGGATTTTATTCATTGCTTGCAGTTCTCTGAAATCATTGTACTGCAATAAGCTAAAAAAGCCAATAAAATATTGGACGTCAAAAGAAAGGTGTTCAGAGAAGAACATCACTGTGTCATTTTAAGAAATGTTGGCCATGTCCAAATTAGGACTGCTTTGCCTAGTTCTGGTTTCTGCATCTGAGGAAGGACATGAAGCTAGAGAAGGTACAGAGAAGGGCAGCTAGTCAGTCAAGGGACCAGAGAGCCACCTTATGAGAAGAGCTGTGGAAGTCTGTGAGTCTTCAGTATGGGGCTAGAGAGTTTGTAAGGAATTATGAAGGCAATAAAAGGTCTGAAGATAAAACTGTTATTCACAAAATCCTGCAATTAGAGAGCTAGGAAGTGCTTGTTGAAACACTAGTGAGAAGCTTACTGAAGACAAGTTAAAATACTTCTTCACCCAATGAGCGTTATTAAACTTATGTAAGACAGGAAAACATGGTAAGGAAATTGTATCATCACACACACAAAAAAAGAGATAGACTGATTCATGGACCACAACACCAGACTAAACTAAGAGAGGTTAGGAATGTAGTATCTAACATTCCTAATACAATGATTAGGAGCGCTTGGTGACTAAAAGGGGAGTGAATGCTAATTTGACAACTGAGTCTGTCTTGTGCTGCCCAAAGTAGAAGAAATATGAGATATAGTCAATCTTTTAATGTTTTAAAGGTAGATTGCAGAGTATGAATCAACCAACAGATGAGATACATGTCAAAAGTTGCAATACAAATTCCTCCTCCCCATGTCATTCCTTTTCTCTATTAACTCTTTAGTGACATCTGTCCCCATTTTCACACCAGTTTCATGTGCTCTGAAATGACTTCTTCACTACTTTAGGGCTGGTAGATTTTGATTTACTACTACTAATAAAAGCGAAAATAAAAACATTTGTAAAAGATTTTTTTTTTAAATTACAATAGCCCTAAATAAGGTTGTCAATCTATCTTAACCCAGAAATAGATGTTAGTATAAGGGGTTGGAGTTTTCTCAACTCCAAATTGTCAGGAAGTGTTTAGGTGTGCCACACCATACCAAAGCTGACAAAATTTGAAGATTTCATTCCCAGAGGAGATGTCAGCAAAGAGGGAGAAACAGAAGCTGTTCAGAATCCTAAACACAGAACCAGAAACACAGCATTTGCAAATTGAGTCTCTTCTACACTGGTCTGGAACCACTTATACACACCATTTCAACTCTGCCATTACTTTGGCAATGTTTAAAATGGTTTTCTCATAGTAAGTAGAGAAGGGAAACACATGGAATGAGGTAAGAAATGCAGAACTTTGAGGCTATACTGAGACTGCATACACCCTTGCTCTTTTGAGATTTACTGTATATAATATATGAGACTTCAATGGACACGGAAATGAGTAGTTTTTACCCGTATATGCCCCTAATTCTCTGTGAGAAGCCTACAAAACCATCACATACATGAAAATTGGATGTGTCAGGGAACACAGGTACTCTGGTGGTCACCAAAGCCACTGCACACAACCACAGGTCTTTTAGTGGAGAGAAAAAGAGAAATGGTAGGTTGTACACACCCGTCCAAACCATAACATGACATACACTGAAGCAATAGAAACTTAAGTGCTGTAACCCCATTTTCATTTCCCCTAATTAATAGAATTATCTTGCTTTTGACATCTTCACTTTATCAGAGTAAAAATACAGAGATTCATACTAAAGGGTTATGATTTTGGACTGCCTAAATGACATTTCAGCTTTAAGCATGTACTGTCTGCTTTCAATATATAAATCTATTCTAATCAAAAGTAGCTAAGTTCAGCAGAGGAACCTGAATATCAGTGAAAAATGGTGGAATTCAGCCGCCTGTATCAAGCAAGTCTGCTTTTTAAGTGTTTTTATGTGTTGTCTAACAAGATTTAATTATCAATTCTGTTAGACATAATGTTTAATTGTTCTAAAATTTGAATGAAGTAAAACATAAATGGACAGCAGTATAATCTCAACATACTTTTTAAAAAGATCATGTTCAACACAGATTTTCAACATTTAAGATGTTTTTTGTATGCAACTCCCACCTTCAATGCCAGAAAGAAAAAAATAATAATAAGGGCTTCATGTCAAAGAATGAAAAACTGTTTTAAACTTTCCTTCTTTATATTTTAATTTTGCTACAAGCATTCTTGAGTCAATAAATGAGGGTTTGTCCCTCCCCTGGTCTTTTTAATGCCAAAATTAACTTTTAAAATTTAGCAGGCAGGACCCGTAAATATTTTTTTTCCACAGACTGTAGATGTTATAAGGCATTACCAGAATTTTGATGTTCTAATCCGTGTGAGTAAATCTATCAAATGACTTCAGATAAGAAAACAATAAATTTCACCGCGAGGGGGTGCTGAAGGCAAACCAACAGAATTGTTTTGCCTGATACCAGTGTCCTCGTCTGATTTTCTGTGTGAAAAACTTCAGGTTCAGATTAGAATTTCATCCCAAAACACAACAGACCAGACACGTTTTGTCAAATTTGGTCAGCGAAATCCTGAATAAAAAAAATATTGAAATATTCTATACATTTACCTTTAGAAGAACAAGGATGTTATATAAATAATGGCCCAGAAGTTTCTCAAGTGCTGATATACTGTAATGCATTTAGCACTGCTTCTCATAAATGCACATTTACATTTATGCAGTCAACTTAAAAAGAAAGGTCTTTTATTAGTTCTAGGCTCTTGGTGAGTAGGATGTACAGAGGAGGGAGAAAAACGCAGAAAGAGTTTGGGGTGGGGGGGGAATGAAAATAGAGCTTTATTTCTCCCACCAATTTTAGTTTTGGAAGCTCTTTAATACTAAAATTAGGTGAAAGCCTAAACTAATGTAACTGAAGGACACAAAGTTAAGATATTGTTTTATTATTAACATAAAAACTCATCCACAAGAACCAAATGGGAAAATGACTATCAAATATCTAAATAATTCCTGTCAAATCACCAGTGTGGTTTTGTAGATTGCACGTCAGTGAGGAGTGCAGAAAAAGATAAATATTTTAAAACACAATTTCTTGTGAAAGAAGACAAGATTTTTATTTTTCTGGCTTTACCATTAAGATCTTTTTCTAGGCATGCAAAAATTAAAAATCATCTATGTCTTAATTATCTTAGAGTCATTTATCTTTGTTGCTGTAATACTCTTTTCACTTGGAGCTTACAGCCTTCTGAACCACTGACTTGACCTTGCAACTAGTAAGTCCTCATGATTTGGCCAATTTACATGTTTTTTTTAAAAAGGAGAGAAAAATAAACTTCTAACTGTAAACTAGTGCTTTCACCCAAAAACCATGGAAACTTTCCATTGAAATTGAATGGGCACCACATGGTACTGTGAAAGCGGGGCTCACAGCTGAGCTGTGGAGTAACTCTCTGGCATGGCACTGGAGCAGAGAAAGAAGCAAAAATTAGATTATTAACAGATAAAACTGTTTCAAAGCTATACAAGAATCACCAGCTGGCCAAAATTCAGATTGTATAAAAGCCCCTTCAGAGAAGGTAAAGACAGCACCATAGTGGTTTAGGATTTACCACTTTGTCATTTAACCTGTTCCACTTGGCACACCATCTGCTGAAATGGGAGTAATGCTATCCTGGGAAAATGAGATAAGTAGAATTACTAATAATTGGCACGGGGGTTATATGAATATGTATGATCTGAATTCTCTCTGTGTGTGGAAGCAGACCACTTTGGCTGTTCTGGCCATTTTTATCATGATTTGGTAGCAGCAGATAGAATTCACTAAGAAGTCTTTTTAAAATATTGAAGTCATTCCTCTTCCCTGCTGCAATAAAATTTGGAAGTGACATTTATAGTCTATAGGTCAGATCCTGAGGGGTGCAGTCACACACTTGCAAGAATGTCTGGCCAATTCACTGTATGAAGAAAGAGTCCAGTTCCATAAGTCTTGTGGAACTAAAGTCCCTGTCGGGAGTTCCTTTACAATTGCTTTTAAGAATGAAAGGCATTCAAGTTAGATTGGACTAGTCTTCTGTAGGTTTGTAGCTTCCTCTGGAAGGAGAACTTATGTCTGTAAAGCTGTATATCTAAAATATTCCGCATTTCTAAAGCTACCATTACATACTGGCATTTGTATCATATTCTTACGTACATGTCAAATCCACATAGATTTGTATCAGACTGGTTTTCTAGTATAAAGTCAATCAAACTGATTGAACTGAGCCCAGAGAGATCAGCAGTGGCTGGGAAGTTACTATTCACAACTCAGTCATCATTTCAGTCTGCTCAAAATAAAGTCACAAAGTTTTGGTGTCATCAGCTGGACTGGAGCAAGTAATGATATCTGCTATTTCTCATATGCAGAAGGATACAGAAAACTCTGTGCTTCAAAGCTAAGCATAGTCTGTAACTAAGATGTATATGGGCAAAAACTCACCTATTTCTCATAATACTGATAATAGAAAAGTATAATAATACTTTGCCTATCTTTTCACAGCTGATGTGTGTGAGAACATAGGTCTTTCACATTTCTTCCTCTCCTCCTCCAATCCACCCTTCCATTCTGCCCCCATTAGGTGTGCTTCAAAGCTAAGCATAGTCTGTAGCTAAGATGTATATGGGCAAAAACTCACCTGTTTCTCATAATACTGATAACAGAAAAGTATAATGATACTTTACCTATCTTTTCACAGCAGATGTGTGTTTCTTCCTCTCCTCCTCCAATCCACCCTTCCATTCTGCCCCCATTAGCCAGGAATAAAAAGAGGTACAAAGTGTCTCCTTTATTATTTAAAGTTTTTGGGACCTCTTACCCTGTCACAGTCCTTTCTATTGCCCAGTCCCACAAGAGGATTTGCAGGCTCCCAACAGCCCCACATGTGCTGTAGTTCTGCTCCAGGGTTTTCTTAAGAAGGTGTAGGAGTGGGATAACCAAGGAGAGGACAAACACAATTCCCGCCTCCAAGCTGCTACTCCAGCAGCAAATGAGGAAGAAAAGGGAAGAAAGGTAATCTACCCAGAAGAAAAGACATTTGGGGTTTGCAATACTGTGTTGAGTAGTACTGGTAACAACAACGTTAACAATGCTGGCACCTCCTCAGTATAATCTGCATTGGGAACAGGGAAAATATATACTGAGCATCAACAGAATAAGGTAGTTGTATACATCCACACATGAGGAAATCCAGACATTTGAATCACCCTTTTTTCTCATTCCATTTCCATGGATAAAATGTATGCTCTCTGCACTTCTGTAGCACTCTTGAGAAGGTGAAGGGGAAAACTACAAAACTGAAAGAGAGAATGAACTCTCCATCTGTAGCAGGCCTGACTGTAACAACCATTTTTTTTGCTCCATGTCATAAACAAGTGGGATTCCAAACAGATCCCTTTATCCTATTTCTGTTTGTCAATATCTACATAAGTCTGCAAAGGAAGGATGCAATACAACACCTCTTTAGGCTGCTTGCCTTAGCAGTAACCACAGTTACTTTTCCCACTTATATCTCAGTTCAATCTCAAACAGTTAAGTTTAAATTTATCCAATATTCTGTTCATTCTTTGATTTTTTTATGTTTGTAGGATGAAATAAAAGCATACATGATATTATTTCTTTAATTCAGTTAAAAGTAAAAGAAACCAGAGCTCTTTTATTCCAGATGCAAACAATTTATTATACAGGTCTATTAAATTATATAGCAAGTTACATAATTTTGTTTCTAGGATGCATATCTATATGTATTTATCTGATTATTTCTTCCAGGGCTGGATATATGCATAAGAGTGATATGCAAGTGACACAGCAACAAGGATAATTGTTCTTACCTGGTTAGCAACACATACAGTTCTGGCCATGCTAAGCAAAATAATTGTATGGATTTCATCCAGTTTGTTAAAACCTTTTATCTCTAAAGCAGGGTGAAAGAAACAAGACTCATTAATTTCATTCTGCTTTTTAAACTAAAATCTGTGCAGAATTTATCTGCTGGATCTCCACCAATAAACTCTGTCACAGGTGCAGCCAGATCACTGAAAATACTTAAAACCACAGGGTCATACTGATCCAGCCCACATGAGTCACCCATAGCTGCCTTAGAGAAAAATAAGAGAAAGATACCTTGAGAAAACTAAATCAGTTAACCTGAAAGAGAAAATTCTATTCAAAAGAACAGCCAGATCACTGAAAGTACTTACAAACCACAGGGTCATCCTGATCCAGCCCACATGAGTCACCCATAGCTGCCTTAGAGAAAAATAAGAGAAAGATACCTTGAGAAAACTAAATCAGTTAACCTGAAAGAGAAAATTCTATTCAAAAGACCCCAAAAACCAGCAAACCTAAAAAACCAAACAGAAATGCACCCACCCCACTCCCCACCAAAAAAACTCAAACAACAAAACCAGCCGAAGACAATCTTGACTGGGACCTCAGTTGTGAGCAGTATAAGTGACCACATTTGGGTTCATACGCATTCCTCCAGTCATGCCTGTGCACTACAGACCTCTCCAGATTCCGAAACCTGATTCATTCTCATAAAAACAAAGAGTCGATATGTCTGTGTAGCCCCAGTCTCAGAAGTACTTTTAGATCCTTCTGATTAGAACCAGGTTTGGTAGTCAGTCTTAATGACTGGGGAGCACAATCCTTGACTGTCTGCCAGAACAAAAACAAAAAAAAAGAGGACATATTGTGAGAAGTTTGCAATTGAAATTGTTAATGCAAACCTCATTAAATAATTAGGGAGCATTTTGGATTTTCAAAATAAAAAATGAATAATAATTAAAGAGGGAAAGATCATGTGTGAAATCTAAAGACCCTAACAGAAATTAAAACAAAACAATGGGAAAGCTTGTACCAGTAATAGCTGCCAGACCTTGCAGAAAACACAAATTCCACAAGAAGATCAGTACACCTTACCTAGAAGGCAGATTCTTTCGCTTGAACTGCTGTTCACACATGATGGTCTTGTAAGGAGTGCTGCTTGATTTTTGAATCAAGAACTCTTGCTTTGAGTGTCTGACAGCTTCAGGATACTACACCTAAATTATACCTATTCTAGGACAACTTTCATCCTCTTCCAACTTGCTAAATGTACCCCGAATTCAGGTATCCTATTAGACCATCACATCTGGAGATTTAAGAGAATAGAAACCACTTGCAGTGTGTGAACAGTTTTATTCCTTGTGGCTCTACCCTGCCAGAGGCAGCAAGGCACAGTTATATAAAGAGTGTTCTCAAGTGTGAAACAATGTCCTCAAACACCAGTTCAGGCTGCATCTCAGCAGCAGGGGCTCCCACAGCTTTAGTACCATGGCTAAACTGGTGAAAACAGATGACATGTTCAACCAGAAAGAGACATGTTGAAACTGAAAATTAAGAAAAATTGCAACTGAGGATAAAAAAAGGCATAAATTGCTCTCTGATTAAATGCTCTTGAAATTAATGGAGAACTTTTCCCAGCAGTCAAGGACTGGAAGTACCATCTTAAATCCTTTTTTGGGCCTTTATTGTTGCTAGCTTTTCACAGAGAGTAACAAGAAAATATAGAAGTATTTCCAATAATTAATTGAACCTGCTTTTTTCAATACAGTTTCTGTAAGCAATTAATATCCTTGAACATATTCATTTAATTAAATGCATTTATTAGCTTAATTTGCTCAACAGAAGCTGGCAAGAATTATTTCATTTAATCTCTAGGCTGCACACCCACACTCGCTTTCGTGCAAGAATTTTAGATTTCATATCAGAAACCTGAGATCTTTTTACTTGCAGAGGGTCATGAATATTGTTTATCCCTTTTAACTCGCTCCAGTCATCAAAGTGTTGTGGGAAGCAGCTGGGACTGGGAATCTCTGAGGAATAGAAAGGCAGTATTAGGGAATGGTAGCAAATTTACATCTCTGAGTGATTTGAGGGTAGTGAAGACCCTCCTAGGAAACAGAATCCATTTTAAGATGGCAGGCATGCATGCATAGCTGTATCCAGAACTTAATTTCTGAAATGGATATTTTTATGTAACAGTCATGAAAATTTTTGGCATGTACTGTTTAAAGGCTCTGGCACAGGGGCCATTTTGCTGTTCTCATTGTTCCTTGCACAGATACTGTAATGTCTGTCATTCACTGAAACAAGAATTTTCTTTGCGTTCCTGAATGCTGTCTTTAATCACTTTAACAGTGAACCAATCAATGCTGTTACATTTCACAGTTACATTCTGAGAGTATTTTTAATGTTAGTAGAACTTTTTACATTGCAAGTGGTTTTGTTCATTTATTAATTAATTGGCCTCTGCCCATGCCATGGTATTTTAACAGCCTGTTCTGCAAAGCTGTGATATTAGATTATTGGATGATATTTCTAGCAGTTGTAGAAAACTCACATGAATCTTCAGTTAATTTTTGAATACATTTGTTAAAAGCCTTGATTTGCTTGTGATTTAGAAGACTGGTTTGCAGCAGACAACAAGACAGATCAGGTACCTGTAAATGCCTAATAAACATCCTCATGGCTCCCAGAGGAAGATCCATTATCAATAAACCTTAAAAAGGAACATTCAAAGGGCTCTGATGGTGACCTAGTGTGCATCTCACCAGGCTGCTGTGTGGGAGCAGACCTGCTCCTGGGAGGCTGTGTAGAAACCTTGACAGAAGTGGAAATATAAGCAGCAATTTCTCTTCTGCCACGGTAAGTAGCTATGGCCGATGAGATCAAAGTGAGTCCGTAGGACTGCTGCTTCTTATGTGATGGACACAGGCAATGAAGGGGTTACCATGTCATATTTTTTCCCAATTGCTGTAAATGTGGCTGGCTAAGGATTCAGGAAATATTTGCTATAGTTCTATGCCAGCACCTGATTGTGAAAGTCTGATTAGATTGAATTACTGAATGTATTGTCTGGTTTGCATAATAGAACAAAGAAAGGACACACCCTTCTCCTAATCCTATACACAGTCCTGGTGCTGTATTTCCACACTGAACAAATTTGCAGGTTTTCTACATTCATTTACTACCCTTATTGGGTGAAAATATAGGTTGTACTTAAAACGTGTGTCACCACACTAAATATGACTCTAGCTTTAGAGATGTGTTCTTCTAACCACTCCTGAGGTTATCTACCTCCAAGCTATCATGTTGTTACACATCAATGCACCGTTTACTGACCACAGTGTAAAACATTGTTCTCCCTGCCTAGACAAACCCACAGCAGTAGTCCAAGAACACCTAACTAGACCTGAGCCTGGCTTTATTTTACTGTGACAATATTAAATATAGCTCAAGAAGATATTTTAATTTTGCCAACTGCAAGGAAGTCAAAAATAAACTGCAAGACATTCAAAAGACTTTACTTTTTCCACTGGTTGATTTCAGCCTCTCATTCTCTGTGGCATGAGAACAGTTTGAACATGTTTTCACAGAGGAGTGTTCTGTTTGGACTTAGATACACGTGAATGTATTGCACCAGTCCTTACAAACACATCTGTCATGCACTGGGGAGTTGGGCATAAACCTATCAGTTATTTGATGAATATACTAAGCCTGTTAGTCCATCTTGTCGTTCCTGCTGCACAGTGCCCTGCTGCCTCAGTGGAGCTGCTACTTTTGTCCCCCTCATTTGTTTAATATTTCTTGCTTCCTGTCTCGTAAAGGCAGAGCTGTGTCTGCTGTGATAACACAGATCAAACATTTTTGAAACAATGAAGAAACCCAAGCGTGCAAGGATTTATTTTCAATATATGTGATTCACAATCAGAGAGCTAGGAAATGGCAGGTACAAGTGTTAAACTGTAAGATTTGAAGTGTAGCCTGCTTTATATATCTTGAACGCAAATGAAAGATGAAGCTGGGAAGCTGCAGCATCCTGGAGTGAGTACCACAAAGCCAGTCATTTATAGAAGACAGCCACAAAACCATGAATGGGTGGAGACAGGAAGAAAATCCACTGATGTGAACAGAAGAATGATATGCTTTGGGGCACTGAGGTCATTTCATCAGTTCAAGAGGACAGAATCAAACGAGCATGAGAAACCTTGCAGGAAAGTCATCATAAAAATAGGAGCTCCTGTAATGAAAACTGATATAGTCCTGCCATAGTCCAAATGACATCAGGGAAGGAGAAAAGTAAATGGGATTGGTGTCATTTGCCATCAATCAGCTCTACAGTATAATCAATAATTTGGGGGTTTTTATAATTTTTTTTTAATGCTTGCAATTTAAAATAACCACAGAAAGTCTGACAGCCTCACAGAAAATAGAGCTGTACTCTGTGGTCATAATTGCTCAGTTACATGTAACTCTCATTTTTAAGGTTGAAACCAAAAACTTATGGGATAAGCAGCTTCCTACACACTGTGGCAAACCTTGTAATGATACAGTGGTGTTCATCAGACATCAAACTACACAAACCTAGAAAGATTCACAGAATCATTCAGTCTGGAAGAGACCTCTCGAAGTCATCACTAGATGACTTTCAGCTTCTGGCTCTAAAAAGGTCTGCTTCAAGTAGGTCACTCATGTTTTCTCTAGGTGAATCAACCTCTGAAGTAATGGAACTTCCAAAGATGCTTTGGGCAATTTGTTCCAGTGTCTGACCAACCTCAAGATTAAAAATAAATATCTCTATTTCTTACACAGAATTATATCTAACAATCACATCTAGAAGAAAATTCTCACCTACCAACTCATGTCTCTCATCTCAAAACCATGTGTCTGCAAGAGGAGTCTCACTCCATCTTCTACGCTGTCTCCCACTAGGCAGCTCTGGACAGCAATAACAGTATTGTGTCTCAGTATTTTCTTCTCAGAGCTTTCAGCTAAAGGCTGGATTTGCTCAAGCCCAATCCTCTCAGCTTTTTCCTCATACACCTTGTGCTCCAGACCCTTGAGCATCTCACTGGGGAGTCCAAAATGGGATGCAGTATTTCAGAATTGATTTCACAAGCACTCTACAGAGGGGAAGAGACACCTCCCTTTGTTTGCTGTCTATAATTGTGCTAATGCAGCCCAGGGTGCGACTGGCCTTCTGCAGTATAAAGAAACACTGCTGGCTGATGGTCAGTTTGTTGTTCACCATGATCCCCAGGGCCTTTCCTCTGAAGCTGCATTCCAGCTAGTCATCTGCAAACTGTGTCTGTGCAGGGTTATTCCGTCTCACATGCAGGACTGTACCTGGTTTGACTTCTTGCAGTACCTGCATTATTCCAGGCCACAAAGATCCTTCTGGAGAGCAGCCCTGCCCACTCTCACTTGCTGAGATCACAGTGAGAATCTTCTCTGCTTCATCGTTCAGTTCATTAAGACCATATTACACAGCATCAGCCTCAGAACTGACCCCCAAAAGACATGACCAGTAAGCAGCTGTCATATGGACTTTGTCCCATCGATCCCTCTGAGACCCGAACGACATGCCCAAATGAAAAAAAGGGGCAATTATGGCTTTTCCCCTGCCTGTGACTGGTGAGAACATTTGATTGCGTTGGCACAGGCTGTCCCAGGGCAGGAGCTGCTGGACTGTCCAATTCCCCAGCTGTGTGAGGGAATGAATCATCCGAGAATGACAAGACCCACACTAATCATTCATATGATGCCACACTATTCATCCTACAAAACTAGACACAGCTGAAGCAGTGAAGCTTTCTGCAAGCTCTTATCATCTCCCTGGTAGTCATCTCTGATGGGGTGGTCACCTCTGATCTGAGTTGTGTTCCCAGTTTTGCAGTGGATTTCCTATATAATATTAACCAGGGCTCTCGAGTTATTTACTTGGTTAAAATCTATGCAAAAAAAATGCTATCACAACTTTAGCGATAAATCTAGAAAGTGACTTAATAATAGAAAATAAGAGTACTTTTTTCAATGCATGTTCCTCTTTTATTAAATACTATTTATTCTTATTAGTGAACAATTGAGTCTAATGGTATTTGCAAGGGGTTTGAGATATTTGGTGGAAAATGTAAAGTGGTACCATTGTTTCTTAATCAAGTACTGTGACAATTATTTCATGGGGTATTTAGATCAAGGCATTGACAAATCTCCAAACCAACTTCCTCCACACCCCAGCTCTTCCCCTGATGGTGCAGGGCTTGCAGTGCTCCCATCAGCTAGGCGGGTCCCCTCAGCAATAATGAGTGAAGCCATCCAGCATTTCACTTTGAAAAAGGAAATGCATTTTCCTGAATATGTGCCAGGTTCTACTCCACCCCTAACTCTCTGCGCTGCTCAGTTACACACAGTTTAATGGCATGAAAGCTACAGAATTAGTGATCCATTACACTCTATCACCGCATTTTCAGTGGCAATGACTGACTTTATTGCATTACAAATAGAAGTATGAAAATAGGTATAGCAGTGAACCATGTAGATAAATGATCCCCTGAATCCTAGAAGATTCTAAAATTTTCTTTTGCAAAAATAGAGAACCAATTGTTGAAATGAGGTAGGATGTGTTCTAAATATCAATTATTCAAAATAATGTGAAGAACCATAGAAAACATACTCTGTGTATATGGATATTAAAAGAGAGATAGGTTATCCATGATAAGAGTTTTGTAAGCTCTACAACACTTAATTAGTGGATACAGCAGTTAATATGAAAACCATTATATCCAAGGTAGGCCCTGTAAAGGCATACAACAATGAAGTATTTATAAAGATCCAAGACAAAAGCAGTAAATATGAGAGACATAGCTACATCAGTTATAGTTCTTCTGTGTTAGTAATCTTCAAAACAAAACTCAATAATTCTGGAGGGGTCATCCAAATTAATAAGAAGAAGAGGTAGCAAAGGAAGTTACCTCTGTCTCCAGATTCTGCCCTTTATTACCAAACAATTCAGATAGAAGTTTTCTGAAAACACCAATTACTTGTACAGTGAGAGTAATCATTCATTATTCATCAATAATGAATACTATTGATGACTCCATTTCATTTCCAAAGCACCTGTTCTTCCTCGTTACTTCAGCATGATAGAAAAAAATTATACTTCCCTAAATATTTCATCAAATGTGCCATCCACCCTATTTTTAAAATAGTACCAAACTAACTTTCAAAGACAGTGAAAAATTTCATTTGGAGAAGAATGGCATAAAATATTTTTATGTTCTGAATTTCTTCCCCTCTGCCACACTGTTTTTCAGATAAAACTACATGCCAGATTCAAAATTCCTGAAAATATAGCAAGAACTCTTGTACCATCTGTTTTCTGCCCCTCTGATGAGGCAACATCCTTTCTGCAAATTTATGTCAGCAAAGATTATATTAAGGCATATGCTGAAAAATATAACAGCTAATTTTTCAGAGAAGCTAATCTTTAAAAGACTTATTTATAAGAGTAAAATTTAAGAGGGGTAGGTTGAATTTTAGTTGAATTTGAAGTCTCCATACAAATATAAAAGGACTAGTATGGCAATATCCACCTGGGATACCATTATGAAATTCCACTGACTGCGTGTTAGGCATATAATTTTCTGAACTGTGTATTTCCTTCTATAAATAAGGTTTCCAAAGAATAATTGCAGGATAGGAAAAAAACCCCAGAGGAAAAAAATTTTTTTAGTAAAATAACTTTTAGCTAAATACACACAAAAAAGTTATCCATGTTTTTGTTTTAGATGTATTTTAAATTTAAAAAATTAACTCCAGGTTTTTCTACCAATTGTTATCAGAATTCAGAAAAATGGCTATTACTGAAAACTATTTTCTCTAGGCCTTCTCACCACATGCATAAATATTTCTTGTCTTAAGGCTCCATGATTTAATGTGAACTGTGTGTAACATGCTTCGCAGAAGTAATTAATAGGTGACTGATTTTATAATTCAAGACTTAGGCTCAGTAATCCATAACACAATGGGATCAAAAAGAAGACACTTGAAATTGAATTTCTGCTTGGAAGACACCTGAAAGTATGACCCTGTTCAACACCATTTTTTAAATGAAATATTAGGAGGTTTTATTTGAATTTTGTTGAGCACTTAGTTGTTAATTTTCATGCATGGACATTTTGCTCATAGGTTTAAGACTCAAAAGGTGTCCTAAAGAATGGAACTGGAGCTTTCAAGTGGTTTAACTTCCTCAAACCCTCTGAACCAGATTCTGCTTTCAATTGAATGAGGCCATGCTTGCAATGAAATTTCATTATTTTCTCTTTAATTCAGAAGATACAAGGCTACTTCTACCGATTTGGTTTCCTTGGATGTTTCCTCTTCTTCTTCCATATGGGATTTGAGGACTCTGGACACTTCCAGTTTTTTTACTAGCATCCAGTAATGCCATCATATGACATGTTTGAAAAATCTTAGAATGCTTCTCAGATCCACCTTGCTGCAGTGGAAACCTCCCATGTTTATATCTCTGGAAGTAGACATTCCCAGTGATTCAGGTTACATTTAACACAAATCATCTCAGGACTAAAGTAGTAACATCTTATGTACATGGCAGTGGGATGCACGGGCTTTGTACAGATCCTGTATTTCTAGACTTCATTTACATAGGTTTGTATTATCTGTGCTTTTCTCTTGGGCAACAAAATCCTCCATTACCCAGAAAACTGAGTGTTAATTACAGTTGGTTCTCAAAGGAGATTTGGTTTTCAAGCTCACAGGCACAAGAATGGCAGAGCACTGCCTTCATCTCCCAGTGCTTTCATCTCCTCTGACCTTTGCATCCCAGGGATCCAAACTGAGCAACAACATTTTCATCCAAAAGTAAATTATAAATTTGATGTCAATGTTTCAAATTCTTACCCATTTAGATAATTTCACAGCTCTGATTATTTTTTGAGGAAATTAATAGCTGTGGTACATCATGCCCCTAGAAGCACACACAAGGCCTGAGAGATCCCAAGATCTGGATACCAGAGGTTTGAGGCAGCTCTGAAACTAACTGAAAGAAATAAATCATTTTGCAGAGTACTGAATATCACTGCAGTTACTAATAGAAAGATAAAACATAAAAAAGTTATGTTTTTTATTAAGAAGATAAAGTGGTTTGTTGTAACTACCAAGACTCCTGCCACAAAAAGATGTTCTCTGTTCTCATGTCACCAATAACAGGAGACAGGTTTATGACAGCACTTGCCACTGGTTGAAGGGACAGGTAAGAAGAGGTGAAGGGGAGAAAGAGCAAAATATGCAGCTATGGAAGCAATATTCAAACAAGATAGAACTGAAACACTCTTCTTTCTTGGAATTTATCTTTGCTTAGAAAAAAAAGTAGCAGCAGCAAACAAAGCTAAGGTAATTCACAGTAACTACTTTTCTCCTAGTTTTGCAGTTCTCTTTCCTTTCCATACTCCCTGTGAATAAAGCCTACATAAGGCCTCTAAGAAACACTAACCACAGTCTCTGATGAGTGCAGTTATGAATTATAATGAATAATTATGAAGCAGTCTAGATTTGAAGATTTTATCTATACAATCATGGCAAACTACCAATAAGGTCATTGCTAAGATCCTATGTAACTTGATGTTTTTATTAAGGACTTCAAAGGAAGAGAGCAAACCACATAAATTCAGGGATGTCTTAAGCGCCACTTGTGAAAACATCTGGAAAAAGTGATCCAAACAGCGAAAATTACAGTTCTTAAGTGAGAATCAATTCTTCTGAGCAAATATAAGGCTTCTGTGCCCCTTTCCTGATTTGAACCTCATCAAGTCAAACAACTACTGTCCTTACTTCATACTCCTCCTTAAAAAAGTACCAAAGTTCCTACTTTCTTTCTGTTTGTTTCTCCTAGATTTTGGTATTTGCATATAGTCACATTTTTCACTAAATTTATGGGGAAAATTTATGAATACACAGAAGTTTGAACTTTGTCTTTGACAAACCTTTTCCGTGTGATTCCAATAAATAGTCAGAATAATGCCATACTTCACCCTGTAGCATTCAGATAAGTTAATTATTAAGGGAAGATGGATAAAGAAGGCAGGGTTAATCTTTTCTTTGGTATAAAGGAAGTTTTATTCTGATTTTTTCTTCTTCATAGAAAGAAAGGTGTTGTCTTGTTCAGCCACTTTTTGCAGGAACTGATCCCAATCACCCTTTACAATGATTTAGGTGTGTCCCCTAAGCCTGTTACTCTGCTTCTGTGCACAGGGTATGAGGAACCGACATATGTCATTAAAAATTCAACAAATCCCTCTTTTCTGTCATTTCCACCAACTTCCTGCCTAATACTCCTCTTCCTTCTATAGCCCATGCCAGTGCAGCACCAAAACTATACCTTTTCAGTCATGTTTGTGTACTTTCAAAAGAAAAAATAAAATCCCCAGAGAGCACTACTTGTGTTATTGCTGCATCAGCAGGTTCTTGCTTTCTTCCTGTGATCACTAGGCAAGGAACAGTGGCCACAGGCAGAGTAGCTCCCAAAATCAACAAACAGCCAAGCTGGTGGTTAGGATCTGGTTCTAAACTGAGAGCAAAGAACTGAGCTGTGATTTAAGTCATAACTAGTAATAAAAAAAATGAGGAAGATAAAAGGAGAATGGGAATAGACTCAAATATCTGGGGACCGCTGTAATAGCTCTCATTCCACTGTGTATTGAAAAGTATCAGGTCAGCTGATAACAAGAAAATATATTCTAATCTCATTATTGCTGCTGAATATTGAAGTGGGAATAAGCTAGGTAAGCCTGTCTCAACCTTCCCATTTTGTGTCATCTTAACATGTAAAAGACAGAAGAATTAAAGGCTTGTCCTTGAATAAATTACCTCTTCTACACATACAGAAATTCTGTATAGGTTACTGTCTCTCTCATTTTCCTTCCAACCATTCTTCATCACAATCAGAAATCTACAGCTAATTGTCAAATGGCACCCTCCATGACTAATTAACTATCAGGGAAGCTAACATTACCAGGAATAAAGTGTTTGATGGGGTGTTTCCCTCTATTTCACATTCAAAGAGTCTGTTATAAATTGATGATTCCACAGCTGACTTTTCTTTCAAATGCCAAAGCCTTTCCTATGTAATAGAATGTGAATTTAAAGTAGAAAGGCATTATCCTTTATGAACCATATCACTGCAACACCATAAATCACTTTTCTAAATGATTTCTTCATGTTACATGAGTAAAATGCTGAACCTATCAATCCCTCTTGCATTATGAGTCTCAGGACAGCACAAAGGCGTGAAAGCTGAAGGAGTATATATTAATCCTTCCGAAAACTCACGACTCAGCTAATGTAAAGAAGTGAGCAGGCCTGACACTGCTCATTTGAAAGCTACAAAATGAATAACTCAAATGGAGAAGGTAGTGCTATCACGTTCTCACAAGGTGACATAACAAATGGCAATCTACTGAGCATATATCAACAAAATCTGATCAGGCTAGTAGAAACATCTATCGCTGAGCTGTCAGCACGACAAAGACAGTGGGTTCAGAGGAGTCCACAAAATTCATCAGAGGGCTGCAACACCTCTGCTGTGAAGACAGGCTTAGAGAGCTGGGGTTGTTCAGCCCGGAGAAGAGAAGGCTTAAGACCTTACAGCACCTTCCAATACCTTAAGGGGGAGTATTAGAAAGACAACCCTTTCAGCAGGGCCTCTTGTGATGGCACACGGGGTAGTGGCTTTAAATAGAAGGAATGTCAGTTTAGATTAGATACAATGAAGATTTTTTTTTTACACTGAGGATAGTGAAACACTGGAGCTGGTTTCCAGGAGAGAATTCCTCATGCTTGGAAAGTTAAGGTCAGGCTGGATAAGGCTCTGGGAAAGCTAATCTAGTCAAAGATGTTCCTGATGATTGCAGGGGAGTTGAACTAGATGGTCATAAAGGTGCCTTCCAACCCAACTATTCTATGATCCTGTGATCTTCCTTAATATATTTAACTGGATACTCTTGTTTTGTTCTTTTTACTAACTGGTAATTGTACACTGCAGTCAGGCCCTACAGTATTTGAAAAAGCTTATTACATCAAGATTTTTAAATTGCTAACATTTTTACAGTATTACTAAATTTGAAGTGGTTATGTGATAAATTCCTTATTATAGTGAAATTATGGTTATACAAATATTCCTTCCCCTGACAATTACCATCCATAGTGACCAGCCTCAAGGCTTTAGATCACCTCTTTCATCCAGAGGTGAATGAAGGAGACACCCTACACCACCTTTGGTTTGCTGGAGAAATTTGGGATTCAGAGATACCCTTTGGATACAAATCCAAATCTACCAAAATACACCAAATCCAAGTGGCAGTGGCAAAATCCAGACTCCTCAGCCAGCAGCTGTTAATGGTTAGCATACTTTTAAAATATAAATATGCCCCTAACTTCCTCCAAAGAGCAGCCAAGGTTGAGGGAAAGATTTTGCTTTTAAAATATATTGTCTTTAACATCCTAACCTGTAGAATCAGTACTTGTCCAACTGTTGGACTGCTTCACAAGGCAGGACCACTGGTGTTTAACTCCTCCTAGGACTGAAAGAATCCTTGTGTTGTGCCACTTTCATCAAAGAACCAGAAGCCAGAGCTGTAATTTTTGATTGTGTTTCTTGAATAAAATAAACACCCATATATATAAATAAAGCAATGACATGCTGTTTAACAGAGATTTCTCTTTGCACACTACAAAGGCTGTATGGAGCCCTCCGCAGGCATGTAAATTATGACATCCACTGGAGGATGTTATATATCAATAGTTTAGTTTCAAATTTGAAGAGTGATTCCATGTATCTACTGATCAATAGTGATCTGGTAATCTTTCCAAGTACCTGCCCATAGATACTGCCTCTCTGAAGACATATTCCAGCTGCTGAATCACATAAAAAATAAAATAGACTGTACTGTGAAATTTGAAAAAAATCTCAGTGTTATTCTAACCCCTCTGAAGGCAAGATGCTTTTGATTTCAATGTGAACAGAACATGAATTCTCTCCATATTTCTTTCCAAGAACATACAAAAGTTATGACATGGTGAAGTAATGAATTAAGCTACAAACCTCTAAACTATTTCTCCTTTACTGACTATACCATGAGAAACTTTGAAAGCTCTAATTAGGGACAAGGCTGTCTCATACTTTTATGGGGTTTGACCACTTTTAATTTCTTCTGTTCAGCAATCTGGAAAAGTTATAATGATAGACATAGATATCATACTTTAAAATATACAAGTGAGCACGTTGTTTATTGCTTTTCTTCTCACCTCCACAACATCACTAAAATAATTATCAATGTATTTAGAGAAATCACAGTTGACAGAACCTAAGAGACACTAAGATAGCCTAGCAATATAAGAAAAAGGTAATTTTATATTTGAAGTTCTTAGCAAATTCAGGTCCTTTAGAATAAGTCAACATCTATTGGCATTGGAATATTATTTTAAAAAAAACCCTCACTACACTGACACAAGTAGTTTCTCATACTGTCTGACAAATTAGCACTTCTGTTAATTTGGCACAAACATTTGGCTTGAATAATTTCCTAGAATTATATCCATTGCAGTTTGATGCCTGTGGCTGAACAAATTTTTCCCTTGAATAGAGCAGAAATGAGTTAGTATTGACACCCACAGAAATGTAATTGCCTCCAAAATCC
This sequence comes from Passer montanus, assembly GCF_014805655.1. Taxonomy (NCBI): domain Eukaryota; kingdom Metazoa; phylum Chordata; class Aves; order Passeriformes; family Passeridae; genus Passer; species Passer montanus. The sequence continues at coordinate 9,558,159 of NW_024367037.1, forward strand.
TGACTAACAACAGCCTCTAAACTCTGCAATGCCCCATCAATGTTTGTCAGCTTACACTGGCTTTAAAGCACTTTGTAGTTTCTCATCAGAACATTTGTCGTTATATGAATTGTTCCTGATTTCTAGCCAGAAAGATCAAATGGAACTACTTGTCTACAATTTTCATTCAAATTTTTTTAAATTGTGTTTATAGAATACAAAAACAAAATAGGAGTATGCCTCAGTCACCAGTCATTAAGTTATTAATGTATTTTTTCCTTAAGTCATAATAAGAAACGCAGGCTCAGAAACAACTTATGCAATAGTTTAGTTTGCAAGAAAAACCAAAAGAAGTTCACTAGTTTCCAGAGTTCTAGGAGTCATCTTTTAAGCAATATGCATTTCATATCATTTAGTCAAAACTTTAATTTTATTACTAAGCTACCCTGCTTCCTTCTCCAGATGCAGTTTCTTTCCCCAAGTCTACTTAACACAAGAGAAATCCTTTTCAGCTTAGAAGAAACCAAACCAAATTTAAAAACCAAACCAAACAAACAAAAACCCCCGAAACAAACAAACAAAAAACAATCACCCCCAAAAAACCAAAATAAAACCATAAAAAAACAAACCAACAAAAAAACCCCAAAAAACCCCCAAAACCAAAAAAAAAGAAAACAAAGAAACCCCCACCCCACAAGATACACAAAATGCAGAATTGTACTTTATTTTACTTTTAAGCTGCTTTTTTTACTATGTGCATGAATATTGCATGAATTTCAAGCTATTTGTGCACATAGGCGATTACAGAAATTTCCATGCCAAGTAAACATTTTCCTGCATGTTATCATGCTGCTTATGATGGCATGAGACTAATTCACAACTGTAATCACAAGGTCAGGAATGCTCTTTTGACCTCTCTGAACTTCTCCAGCATCCTGTCCCACACAGACACGAATGTGCATAACCACACAGGCACAAAAATGGATGGACAGATCGCACTTCAGATCAAAAACTCTGTGGGATTATTGCTTTGAGTACACTGACTTACCTGGATAGTTTAGGTGATCTTTTTGGAGTCTCATGCAGCCCAGTGCTCACTTCACATCTTCCCCTCAAATTACTCATCTCAAACCATAGTGCTTTGTGCAAAATTTATTTTCCTTTTCCATCTGTATTATCTAGTGGTTTTGTGTTCTTGTCTGGCTGTTCTGCCAAGCTCACTGAGGCTCAGGGAAATTAAACAACTGGTGCAGGGTCACATATGTGTCTGCTCAGCCAAAATTAGCATCAAGTTTTAAAAACAGACATATAACTGCATACAAAATAGGAAGAAAAATATGAATCCCTGTCACTTTGAGGCCTGTTGAGTTTGGTTTGTTTTCTTTTCTACAGATAAGCTTAGGCAAATTATGATCCTATCAAGAAAGATAGGATAGAGAAGAGGTTGTCTTTTCCCCTTTCTCCTGGTAGATGCTTGATTGTGCCATAGAGCCATCTTCTTGCTCAGAAGTAGTAAAGTTCATAACAGTTTTCCTCTTCTTGTATCACCTCAGAAGGACAAGTTGTAGAAATGAACAGTGCTGTATCCAATTTTTAAAAAATGAAAGACATTTGTGGCTGTTGGTACCTTTATTAAACTCTCATCTAGACAACAGAGACCCACTATTGTTGTAATCTTTCTTGGAAGCTAAGAGAAAAACAGTACAGTAGTTCACTAACATGAAGAAAATTAGCCTCTTTTTCTGTCCTGGTTTCTAAACTTTCCTGCTTTAGTCCTGTAAATAACTGCATTTAAGAGAATTGCAAGATGTATAATAAGACAAAGGATTTTATGAGGTAATATTTTCTGTATTAATATTACGGTGTGTCTAAGAAAAGAAGTAGTAGATTTGAAAAAGAAATTCAAGTAGGATCTGTGTGAGGCATGGACAAGCTTCAGTTTGGCTCAAAAGTTGTTCAGATATAGTTCCGAAATAAAGCATGCATTACTATTAAGAATATATGAGGATATAATACTTACCATCTTACTGCTAAGGATAGATGAGATTTTAATAATACATCACCTTTCTATATTCTGTGTTTTACTTCCTGACATCTTCCCAAGAGGCATGTCAACTGCCTGATGATTATTTAATGTATGTTGGTAAGTCTAAGATTTGACACTTGTAAAAGGTCTTCTGAAGAGAAAAAATTCGTGCTCATCCATAATTTCTTTTGTAATTCAACAGCTCTGCAAAATAATTTGTGTTTAAAATCAAACACTGACTATCACCTTCTAGAAAAACCATAAGGTTTTCTAGTCCCAAAAGATTCCTAGAGAAAGGCAAGAATTTCAGTTAATTTGCCAGATTTTCACAACATCCACTCTCTCAAATTAGAATTTGAGATTAGAGAAAAAAAAAAGTAATAAAAATTACTTCTTTTACATGATTTTTCTTCTTACAGTACTATTGACTAGCTCAGTTTCTAATATGGAACATTCTCATTTTCCTTGACCTTGAAATGGAACATGTGATGCATACGCATTTATGGTTCTATATGCATGAGGCTCCAGATTTTTTTGTATAACCCAGCACTTCAGGTTTTTCTAATACCCTTTTCAAGTTCAGAAATCACTCATTATGGACTTATTGCTTTTAATTACTTCACACCACTTGAAAAAAAATCTTTGGTCAAAATCCTTGGTGATTTTCAGTTCTCTCCTCATGAAAAAAACCACCAAAAAAACCCAAAAAAAACCCCTGCAGTATTTGGCATGCCCTTCAGCATTAGTACTTTTGGAATAAAATATGTCTTCCCTTTGTTCGTTATCAAAATCTATTTATATATTTCCATCGGGAAATATCTAAGACTTATAAAGCAATGAGAAAAAGCACTAATCCATTCATTAGCTGAGCATTTGATCTTTTCCAAGACTATTCAGGACAAAAAAATTAGGCTTCATTGTTTTTCCTCTACAGCAATATAATCTTTAATGAAAATAATCAAAATCACAAAGCTGTTTTCTGATAGGTCTTTGAAAAGATAATCTCTGAAACTCTCTGAAAGCAAGATGTAAAATGCCTTTGAGAAGAAATAAATATATACTGGTGCCAAATTATGAAGCTCAGACACTGTACAGGGGTAGCATGACCAAATTCAGCCACACACACTCTGAAGAAAAGTAAATACTAAATCCCTGTAATGTAGTGTTAATCTTTACTCAAGATGTCCCCAACCCCTCTAGTAGTATTTCTTCTCTTTTTTACTTGCATATAAAAATAGAAGGATGAAAGACATTTTCCTCATTCTCCTCCTTCTCTTTTTTTCATTTCCCCTTATCTATTTCATCACCTCAGCATATTAAAACAAAGCAACCTCCAATGTAAGAATTAAAATACAACATTAAATAAATATGTCATTATGTTTCAAATCAATTTTAAAGATAAGCAGGTCAGATTTTCTCCTGATACCAACTGATACACAGAGATTTCTACCATTTTCTGCGCAGTTAAATATGCTTATGCTCTGGCAAACACAGGAGGAAGAATGTAATTTCAGACTTGCTCTTGCTTTTCTTGTTTGCTGAAATATTTATACTACACAGATTCTGTGTTGGTTCAAAAAAATGTCTCTCTCAGATATGATATTTTTCAAAGCTTTCAGTGCTAGAATGAATCTGAAGCGGATCTTGAATTAATTTTAACACTGGCTTTGCACTAAAAAAAGTACAGAAGAGCTTAGTGAAAAATCTGTTAGATGCTCCAGTTGGGGACAATCCTTTACCTTGCAAAGGCCAAATTATTTACTGTTCTGTTTAATGTTTCCTTAAAATATTTTTTTTTAATAAAGGTAACACTTTCCACAATGATCAAGAAGGTAGTTACCCTAAATTTCCCTCTAACCCCAAAACATAGAAATAAGAATTCTTAGACAACATTTCAAGATTTACAATTTCTCATCCAATGCAAAAACGTAAGCACAGGTGTAGAGTCAGACTACAAACCTTCACATCTCAGCACTATATTTGTCCAGTTAGAAGCTAATTCTGGAAAAGGTGACCAGCACAGGAAGTAAAAGTAAATAAAAGCAAGTAAAAAAGAGAAGAAATACTACCAGAGGGGTTGGAGACATCTTGGGTAAAGATTAACACAAAATTACAGGGATTTAGTCTTACCTTGTATAAACAATCTACCCTTCAGATGCCCTCCTAGCCATCCTGTCCCATCACTGCATTTAGGAAAACAGCACAAGTATTTCTAACATATGAACTGACCGTGTTCTTGCCCACACACATTCTTAGCATTTGAAAAAGCATTAGAAAAGGAGCTTCACACCTCAAGACCAGCTGTATGAAGCTCATACTGCTTTCTTTTCAACCTCTTCCTCCTATTTTTCCTTTTTCCCCTTTAGATCTTGTTTTGGGAAAGGCAATGAATCATTGATCCCAGTTACACACAGTTCATCAGCCACCTGCAATAATTCCTTTGTCCTTGGCCAGCAACCTGCATGTTACATCCACAGTGAGCTGGTTGTGGTGACCCTGAGTAGCTGCAGGTTAAAACTCAGGGCAGGTAAATTGTGATTAGCAGCACTGGTGCTAAATGGAAGTTCACTTCTCTTACATATTACACTTATTCTTGTTATGATAACCCTTGAAAATGCTTGTCTTAGACTGCTAAAAGACTTAAGTATTAATTGTGAAAGTTTTCTACAAAGAATTCTAGAAGCTAATAGTTAAACTGTTCTAACCTTAGGATAATTTCCTTCAGGTCGTCAAGCAACAACCACTACCACACTGCTGGAACCAGAGCAGGCTTTAAGCCAGCAGCTTTACCTGGAGCCCCTTCCCGGGGCTGCACAGACCCTGGAGCAGTGACAGCACGGACTTTGCCAGGCACAGGTCTGATGTTTGTGTGGTGCTTCCTCCTCTCTGCCATATGAAGGGATAGAATTGATTTTTGAGTCACATTGCAAGTTTTAATAGGAATGTCCCACGCAGTGAGCATGGAAGAGGTGCTGCAAGGGGGAAATGGCACCAAAACAAGTGATAGAAGCTACAGGAGAGAACGAGCTGTAAGTGATCAGGCTGGGCAAATTGTGGGGAGGAAAACTGAGCCACAGTCCTGAAGAGAACTGCTGAACACACTGGTATGCCCTCAACTAGGTAGGTAGATACATATGAATGTGAAGAAGTGTCAGCATTGTAATTCATAATTCTTCCTTAAAAAAACCAAAAAAACTTTTAAAACATTGTTAATCTTCAAGTAGATTTCCTTAAAACCTCTATTTTATGACAGAAAACAAAAATACATAATCCTACAATCTCCGTTTTGAGTAAACTATAAAAACTTTTCTTCAAATTTTTATTCTAGAAGAGTAAAGCTATTACTATTATAACTGTTTTGTTCCCTTGCATTTCATTGTACATCAAATATTCTATACTATAAAATATTGACAATTTTACAAGGACAATAACCTTCCAATGATTGAACATATTACCTAAATTTCAAGAGAAGCTAATCTCTATGAAACTAAGCAGTTCCTATCTCAGCTTGTGCAAAATATATCATTAACCTTCCTGAAAGTGCAGAGCTGACAATACTGGAAAAAATTCTACCTCTACCTCCACCTCCACAAAAAACCCTCTTAGGTACCATTACAAGTTTAATTCTGATATAAGTAAATTTATATAAACTAACCAAGTAATTTGGGTATTACCTAGGATGCATGACATCTAAATGTCAGTCTCTGTTGAATAAAATTAAAAACTGATACTTGGAACAAGTAATTCACTAAAGTTATTGAAAATAATTTTTATGTATGTTGTAGGTTTTTCTCAGGGTCCTTAAAATTGTTTCTATTTTCAATATATCTCTTTTCTAAGTGACACCATCATTTGTATATTTAACAACTACACCCTAAGGCTTCTCTTGAGCACTGATCTATTTGTATGTGATACATGCCACTGATGTGATTACCTATATATGGGCAAATCTCAAGGGTTTATTATTTTGTTGTTTTTTCACAATTCTTTTTCATTCACACTGTGCACAATGGTAATGTATAAAATACATTGGGATTTTGGGGTAGCTTGAGGCAGGGATTGCTTCATTCTCTTGAGACAGACGTGGTTTTGCCACTGAAGAACAATGAAGTTAGCTGACCTTAGGAAGTTACCAGATCATCTCAGCAGTACAGTAGGGTAACATCAGTGAAAGCAATATTTAGTTCTTACTTTTATTATTACAGTTGGAAGTCCTTTTATTATATTAGAATAATATATTAAATTCATACATTACCACTTGTCGAGACAATTAGTCTTTAATTATTACAACAGCAATTGCTGTTTCTGAAACAATTTTCAGGCTACATTCTGCTTCTTGACTATCCACAGAAAACTGTTCTAGGATTCAATTTAAAATTAATTAAACTTGAAAATTTATTGGGGTCAATGTTAATTTGAAGATTTGACAGTGCCTTTTTTTTTTTTTTTTACATGTAAGGAATTTTTTTTCCCAAATACCACTGTTGAAGAAAAGGTAATGATCGAATAATGAGAGGATATGGCTTTCATTTTAGCAATAATTATCTTCACAAGAAACCTAGATATACAGTAAATTAAGTACCAAATGATGACAGTGAGGTTATCTTCAATTTCAGTATTACATTAACTGATATGAGTGCACAATTCTTTGATGAACACATCCTAACAGTTAACTGGTATGAAGATGTTAATGATGTCAATATTGAAGTTTATGTAACAGCCTGTAATCAGAGAAAAAAAATTCTCCCTGAAAATACAACAATAGTAACAATTTCCATAATTCTGTAATTTTTTAATTTGGATTTATCCACTGAGACGAAAATGATACATGAAGAGAAAGAAAACATAAGGGGAAGTTAGAAAACTTTAAATTTATTGATTTGTAACTCACAGGTGAGTTACAAAAAGGAACATGTCTGCCATGGTCCTGCGCTTTGTTATTTCCTACCTTCACCATAGCCCAGAAAGACGGGAGTTTCTAGAACATTGCATTTCTGAACTTCATGCTCATGAGAACTACAGAGAATCTTTGAATTTTTTGCACAATAAAGTCTTGAACCTGAGACTTTCAGAGATTTCAGCATCATCAGACTGGCAGAAAACGCTGCTTGACTAAAACAGTTCAGGTAACTTTTCCATTGCTCAAAATAGGACTTTTGAAAGAGCTTTGCTTCAGAAAGATCAGGTTTGAGGAAGGCTAGAATGCTCACAGACTTATTTTCTTCTTGGAGTGATATGGGCAGACAGCCAAGGAAGAAAAGCACCCTGGAAAAAAGTAAAGTATGCTTTTCAGGGGAAACAGGCATTTGTATTGTGGGCACAGAAAAGCTTTTGACAAACAAAAACTCCAACCAGAAACTGAACAAGACAGATGCTGTCTCCAGATAGAAGCAGAGAGCTGGAGCAGAAGAAGAAGGGAGGTATTTTATTGGGAAGCAGAACTACCAAAAATCTCTTCAGCCCAGATAGCCCCTTGGTTCCTGTGGTGTGGTCAAACACAGAAGCACCTAGTAACAGTTTAAGAAATTCAAGCTATTTTCCCTTCTTCCTTAGTTGAAAGGTGTTTAACTGAAAAGCCATGTGAATTAAAAAATAGATACAATGATCACATGATAATAGATGCCCCTATTTTTTAAAGGGATGCAGCATCTCTCCCATGAGGAAAGAATAAGAGAATTGGGATTGGTCAGCCTGGAGAAGACTGACCTAATTTTGGCCTTCCAGTACCTGAAGGGAGCATAAGAGAAAGGTGGGAGGCTTTTTACCAGGGTGTGTAGTAACAGAATGAAAAGGAATAGCTTTAAACTGAAGGAAAGTACATTTCGATTAGCAATTAGGAATATTTTTTTTTCATTTGAGGGTAGCAAGGCACTGAAACAAGTTGCTCAGAGAAGTTGTGGATGTCTCCCATCCCTAAAAGTGCTCAAGGCCGGGTTGGATGGGGCTCTGAGAAAACAGGTCTAGTGGAAGGTGCAGCAGGGGTGTTGAACTAGACAATTTTTAAAGTCTCTTCCAACTCCAAGCCATTCTATAAAGCTGAACTAAGCATCTGCCCTGAGGCAGAACAACTCCTATTTCCAAGTCATTCCTCAAAGCCTGAGAAATAGCCATTGGTCTCCACTCCCTACAATATCCTATTCCTATTCCACATGGCATTGAGAGGAACCAATAGCTATTACCTTATCAGAAAAAAAAAAAAAAATCAAAGTGCATACTAATTGTGCAAAAGATGCCAAAATTGGCTTAACCTTAACCTTTGAATAGGAAAAACATAAAACCAAAACCAAACCAAAAAGATGGACTGCAAGTAAATTGCATGTGCTAGGGAAAAATAACAGAATATTGGAATATTGTTTTCTAAGTATCAAGGACTTCCACTAGATCTGGCAGCTTTGTAAGTATTGAGGTCTTAACTGGAAAAGGTGACATATTTCAGACCCTGGCTGCCAAGCCCTGCTTTGGTCCCAGGATTGCATTATTAGACATACAGCAAGATTTCAGCATCAGGCGTGTCTCGTTCCTTCTCTTCTATCACAACTATGAAGTTTGAATGTGGGGTAGAAATAGTACTGTAGGCATAAAATATTCAGCTCTGTCTGGATCAGGAGAATTTTACAGGTGGCTGAAAAATTACTTCTTACTCACCTTTCACTACTTACCATGGAAATATTTGAGATTAAGTTTATTTTTCACCGAATTTCTGGAGTGAATAGAACAAACATAAAGAAGAACACCATGCAAACCTAGTAACAAAACCCCTGCGAGATTCCCCAGGGGAACAACTCCCAGGGGAACAATCACACAATATACTGAGCATAAAGCAATACCAGCAGCAGGAAATAGGAGAATGTGCTTTTCTCTTAAGCAGCAAAAGCTATGAATCCTTCCTGGTTACTGTTGAGGACTTAGGTTACAGAATAAACAGAAAAGTACATATCACTGTGGACCATACGAGCACTAATTATTTGCTACCAAGGCTGGACTTTTAATTTGTTTGCTTAAAAAAAAACCTCCTCAAACCAAACTCACGCCACTACCACCACACTTGGTTATAGAGCAAGACCTAAGGAGTTGCTGCTGGCACTCACTTGAATTTGAGTAGTGATTCCAAGTCCGAATTACATGAAAACATGTGAACAATTGTGCATATCTTCTGTAACACACTGTTTATCTTTGATCTTCTGTTTTATTTGTGTGACTTCCTACCATCAAGTGAATATATGATGAACAATACGATGTCTAAATGTTTAATGTGGAGATACATAAGAAATATGTGGTTACTTGAAAGGCAAGAGGTACATCTGGATGAAATGGAGACTTTGGTTATGAATTCTGTAAATTTTAAATGAAAAAACCCAACTAAAATGATCAAAAGGTTAACTTAATGTAGTATTTATGCATACCTTTCAAAAATAATATTCTAGCTATATCGTGGCAATTTTTTGTTTTGTTTTGTAAACTAGAAATTAAAATAATTGGTATACAGAAATACTTTGAAAGTCAACTAGTAAGGGTTAAAAAATACAAAATAGTAAAAATAGTAACCATTAAAATTTAAATGCTTAAATCAGATACCAAATTTTACAGTGTCTCTCAGGATTTTCTTCTGTTTTAGAATGTCTTTAATGTATAGAAGACTCCACAAACCTTTTTGTGAATGAAATTTTTATTTACACACTGTATCCAGAAGCAGATACATAAATCCTTATACAATTATTTTTCAAAAATGTGCAAGAAATTACTATAATTTTGTTTACAAACCAAAACACATTAAAATCAATGGACTTTGGATAATTCACTCTGTGGCGTGCTTAGTACAAATAGTGCACACCAGGTCTGAAACAGAGAAAAGTGTAAACTACAGCAATCTGGATTGCAAGTATTAATTCATGGCACTCCATCATCACTATAAAAATTCTTTAACCCAACAGGTATTCATAAAAAATTCCTTTAGAATTTTTCATTATCTGTGTAGAATTTAGACCACTTTCCAGGTACAACAATGCCATATTTTTCACATTATGAACTACCATTTTTAATTTATAAAGAATGCCTGTAATTTTTATTCATTGCAGTCATAGAAAGATTTAAGGAACTTAAATTGGCAATCATTAATTCATCTATAGCTTAGCTCAGAATTTGAAAGTTCAGTAACAGAGAAATACTTCTCATCATAACCCATATATTGCTGGTATGCTCTTTTAAATTGATAATTCCAGTATTCACACAGATGAAATGCATCAACAAAAACTGCACAGATTTTATTTAGCCCAGCAGTCAACATTCACAAAAAGAAATTGGCTTTAACAAAATGCAAAGTCAGCTCATCTGAGAACAAAAAGTTTAATTAATAATTGCATTTCTGATCCTTCTGACATAATTACATTTTGATAAAAAGATGGCATTCACTATGTCAACAGCAGGATAAGTGCTATACCCTTCAAACAGATCAAAGAATATACATAATTTTCAGTTGTTTATAACACTGGCTTACAAAACAAAACAAAATTTAAAAAAACCCAGGAAATTGTGCAAATTTATTATTTCTAAATACAAGATGTTGTTTTACTCTTCTAATTGGTAAAGCAAAGTTATCAGTAATGTCAATCATTTCAGCCACTGAAAGGAGTTTTATTTTAAAGTTTCATTTTCAAAAACCTTTTTCCTCAATTCAATTGTATAAAAAGCATACTTTTTGAACCCTTAAACTTTTGTGCTGAATAAATAGCCATATTTCTACTCTATAAGGACCATAGTCTGTTAGCTTTTGTTCCTAGTGTATTTACTTCCAAAGGTGCCCAAAATATCCTCCATCATCCTTCTTTTATTTCTCAAGGACACTTTGTTCCTCTAATTCTCACGAAGCAGAAGTCAACACAAATTTTGTGGTTATTGAGTGCTTATAAATTGACTCATGACTAAATACTACTCTGTTTCCTTTATATTAATCTTTATAATAAGAAATTGTAAGTATCTTTATTATTTTCAAAGTATTTTTCCTAAGTTCATTCTCCTGGCTGGCCAGACACCTCAGTATGAAAAAGTACTGTGAGGTTCTGATTAAAGAAATCTGTAAAAATAAGTATCTGTGTCTACTGATTTAAAGTATTTGGAACTTAGTAGAAATATCACCACCATTTTTTATTCGGAAGCAAAGTGCTCTATGGTTCTTACATCCTAGACCTCAACCACTTTTAAGTGTTCCTTTTGTGGTAGCTTTATGGCAGGGGAAATGACAAAGTTAACTTCACCTGATTAAGTTCACAGATGAACAACACAGCAAGGAAGGCAATTCAAAAACTGGGTAGCTGTTTTAAAACAGTTTTTTTTTATTTTAAAAAGCATCATTTATGAGTGAACAACTGAAATTTATAAAGGCATGGGCAAGAATTTGAGCATGTGTGTTCTTGCACATTTTTCAATTCCACAATAAGCCAGGATATCATAACTTCAAATATTTAGGTTTCAACCCAATGACTGCTAAATTAATGCATGTGGCATAGTACAAACATATGTTTAATGTATTCAATAGTGGTATTAAATGACAATGAAAATATTTCATATACTATAATCTTTCAAAGATTCTGTAGAATGCATAGGCCCTCTAGTATGGGGAAAGAATTTTTAAAGTGAAGAAAATGCCAGAGGTTTTCTTCCAAAAGTATGCATCTGAAATCCATAAAAATGATTTTCTTTTTCCTCTCCACAGACAGAATCAGAACACTGTACCATACAATAGGTTATTGTGCCTTTTTGAATAAAGTTAGTGATCCTGATTCAGGGGAGGGGGAATGGGACATGACTGGGTATGGGGAGAAGTCAGTAGAGGAAAAAAAAGAAAACAGAATCCTCCCTTTCATACATATATCTCCATGGCAGAGCCAACAAATGTATAGACTGCTCTAGATTATTTTCTTTTTTAAGTTTAAAACTTTATCAGACTAAAGAGGAAATCCTTATTCTCCCTCCCTTAAAAGCAAAGGCAGTCTTTATATACCTTTGATTTTCTTTTTTTATTTTTTAGTTAAACATTATGGTCAAAAAATAAATTAAAAAAATATAAATTTTGTCTATCAATTCAGGCAACCCAAGATGTAGTGCTACTGCACCACCTTGCAGCAATACTGTATTCACTTCTAAAGACTCATTTTAGGGGACAGAAATGCTAGATTAAATAAGAAGAAAATGACCCAAACAAGAAAGATGTATCAAAGATGGACTTTTTTCCTAAGATGATCCTTATTCATTAGCCACTTCTACCAGAGACGGGCAATATGACATTTTAAAACACAAAATAGGGGGGCAGAGGCATGCAAAGCAAAGCCTGTCAGCAATGCAGAGGCAGCCTTCTTCCCAAGCCAGCTATGACCCCTTTAGGAAGTAACTCATAAAAGTGATAAAAACATGGGAGAAAATAAAACCAAACTAAAATAAAACAGGAAAATGCCATGGATTAACCTTGCACGATGAAAATATTACAGTGTAGAACCTGTACTCCCCACTGAAAGTCTTTTTTTCCCTACAGAAGGTTAGAATAACTGTAAGCTTTCCAAATGCCAGAATCTTTGACAGATATCATAAACACTTACCTAATTGATTCAATATTTCATATGTCAAAACATATTTCATGACAGCAAACTGAAACATATTCTGCGGTCACTGTATATCCAAACATCTCTTCCCAGTAATTTGAAAGGCTAGGAGAATAGCACTTTAGAGATGCATTTAAACATCCTCCATATAAAATGTTATCAGTCCTGTTCCTTCCTCCTCAAAGGATATAGAAAAAAGGGGAAAATTATCCAAAAGGACATTAGTGTATTACTGTACTTTCTGAAGAGAAAGAAAAATGTAGAAAAATGGAAATGCTAAAATTTCAAGTAGCTTGAACATAAATATGGTAGAAATCATCCTATTAGAAGTTTTACCCCATCCCCAAAATGGCTTACAAATTTACGTTCCCATGACAACAATTCTTAGAGTCTTCCCACAAATCCAGGAAACTTCCTTCCCTTACTCTGCAGGAATAGGCAGTAGGGAAAAGGAAAGAGAGAGTGGACCTGGTAGATGTTCATTTATTAACTGATGGCATGATTATAAGTAACATTTTGCAAGACCCCAATACCACAATTTTCTTCTAGGTACTGTACATTGACTTTCATAGACTGTTTTTTAAAGGCCATTTTTTGAGGACAAAACACTGAGACGAGAAGAAGGCTGAACGAACCTTCTCAAACACAAGAGTGTACAGACTTAGTACAAGGCTTAGGAGGAAGGCTTTTTTTTTTCCCAGAGATATGCTGCATAACCATGTTCCTATCACACAGCTCTGTCTATACATTGGGGCATATCTCTACAGAAATGTCTAATTACAACACTAGGAAACATTTTACATTTAGATGTAAAATCAGTAATTTAGAATACCAATATGTTATTTATCCATGATCATTTTTTTCCAGAGGTTGTTTTAAAGGAAAAAAAAATTCCATTCAACAAGTTTCATTTGACTTTTACTCATCGTTGAATACACATGAAATGTGCTTTCAATGCATAAAAATCACAGTGGATAGCAGCAAAGGACTTGGGGGAAATTAAGGAGAATTTGATCATTCACATTGTGATTAATCTGCACATTGATGAAAGATAGCTATTTCACACTTCTAAAAATAAACTTGAGATCATTCTTTCCAACAAAAAAAAACAAGAAAAAAAAGCCTCCCAAAATACACAAACCCCCCCCCAAAACAAACCATAAATCCAAATGCATTACTTTTCTTTTACAGACAAAAATGAAATATTTCTATGGCAGCAAAAGATTTTGATAATAATGAAAGTCTGTAAACTGTAATTCAATCTCTTTTTGTTGTTGTTGTTCCCAAAGTGCAAGATGCAAGATTCCCGTAAGCTTTCAGTAGTGCTTTTCCTGTAAATAATCCTTCATTTTGTTTGGCAAAGGCAGTTTCTGAATCAGGTCTATTCTGGTGTACTGACGTATTACAAAACGACACAGGTACTGTAAAGAGCGCACCTGCATAAACCGGGACACTGGATTTGTCAGTCTCACTGGGTAAGTTGCAGATCCTGGCAGCCGGGATCTCGAATAGCAGAAAGCTCCATTTTCAGAGTCCCTGATTGAATGTTCAATTAAGTCAACTATAGACGTATGTCCCTCCACATCTGGCTGTTCATAAAAACTAAACCTACCATTTGAGTGTTCAATTCTAGTGTGAAGAGTTTTTCCATGGGAACGAAAACTCAAACTTAAAAGATAACGATCATCAGAACTATCTCGAACGAGAAACGAGCCATCAGGCACATTAGCTAATTTTCCCTCTGCCTCCCAGCGTGTAATGGGGCCCCAGTACCATCCTTGTTTTGCAAGTTTTTTCAGTTCTTCTGTGAGGCTTGTAACAACCATAGGACCGCTGTTCTGTACAGAGTCATAAACTCTTCCAACTCCTGGGGCAGTGTTAGGATCAAAATTCAAATGGCAGCGCATACTTTCAGCCACATGGGCATCCGTGCCATTTAATCCATTGAAGTTCCTTTGGATTTGATTATTCTGCATTGGAGGTAGCAAAGGTGAAAGTGGAGGGACATCACTATGATTAACTCTTGGGCTTTGCAACATGACTCCTGTGGTACCAATCAACAAACCATTCACCGTCTGGTCCACAAAGATATCCGGTGCAACGACCACGTCCTGATCCACTTGGCTCTCATCTTCATGGAAAGCATTTCCCCCCACTTGAGAAGAAACAGTCGAAACTTCCATGGGTGAGGAACTATCCAGACAGTAACTACGTGATCCTTCCAAAGGATACATTCCCTCATCTAAAGGCACAGTATACTGAATGTAGTCCTGAGGCATTAATCCAATAACTACAGGCACATGTTCATCAATATGAAGATGCAAGTCCCCGTTCTGAGATTCCGTATTTTTTAATGCATTTGTTTGTTCCTGGAACACATTTTCTGACTGCAAGTCATGGAAGTCCTTTCGAACACCATTCAGTGCTGGGCTTGGATTAGAGGAATGGACCAAGGCCTTGACTTTCACTTCCATTTTGATGCAAGTCTCTTCTGAATTTGTAGGTCGAAGTGGCCATGGAGTTGGGCTGTAATGGTGATTACGGAGGGAAGTGGATCTCAGAGGTCTTTGAGCTCGCACATCTTTGAAGGTTATTGGAGCAGATGAGGAAGAAAATGTGTCATCATCTGCAGAGCTTACAGATGGTGTGCTGCCTTTGCCTTTCTGTTTTTGTTTTGCTGAAAGCCTCCTTTTTAACGTACCCATTAAACTTTCACTTTTTGATCTATTTTTGCCTCCTTTTTCATCTTCACTATTGACTTCACAGCTAGCCAAATCTTTACCATAGCAGCTGCCAAACAAGGAGTCATCTTTTCCAAATTCACTTAATGATGGCTGCTGAACCACTACAAAGTCACTTTCATCTTTACTTTTATTTAAGTTAAAGGACTTGCGAATTGTTTTGAGACTAATTTTCTTCATTATGACAAGTTACCAAATCTGGCTGATCAGCGGTGCTTGCGGTGATATAGCCCTAACACACGAAGAGCAGCTTCTGCTTCATTTATGTTTTGATCCAGCCTCATTTAACTTCAAGAGCCATTTCCTGGAAAGAAAAAAAACCAGTTACATTCACAAAATAAAAATTTCAGAAATTATCTATAAGGGTTTCCCCCTCTCCAAGCAGAACAGAAATTGCAGTAATTTAACAATGGGTATCACATAAAAGTAAAAACAGGTTGCTGACTTCGAAACAATTAGGGTCAAAAAATGAAACTCCTACATTTCCAGAACTTCATTCTGCTTTCAGCATGGTAATTTTTGAAACAACCACACACTTTATATTACACTCACAGGCAGATATATTTTATTGCATTTATATATAATTTTGAATAGTCCTCTCTTTCCAAAGACTCCTAAAAAATCCCCCCACAAGTAACTACAGAAGATAAAACTACAGAAAATATTCTAATCAACAGAATTCCTACATCCAGGTTAAACTGTGATTGATCCCAAAACAGGGTCTTATAAGGTTATACTTTCTCTACACAAGAAAGTTGAGTAATATTTAGAAGGTTACATATTTATAGGAAAACTAACTGCAGCGAAAATACAGATTTTCCTTAACAGCAAAGTAACATATATTTACTGCAAGTCCTCTCCTGAACTTCTGTGGAAGAAAGGATTTCCAATCTCTTTTAGCCACAGGAAACAAAGTCACAGCCTCTTATTGCCTAAAATCATTAGAACTTTTCTTCCTCCAGTATTTCTGCCAAGATCTAGTGGACACAACTGCTCCCACCCAGCATCTTGCAGAATCAGGTACCCACAAAATTGATCTTTCGGATTGTTTTTTTTCCTCGATTGAGGTTTGACTGTGTTTTGGGGGGCTTTGGAGGGTCATGGTTTGTTTTGTTTTAATTTTAGCTAGACCTCTTTACCTTAGTAAAGAGCTCTGGAAAGAGAAGGACAACGCATGAGAAAGAGAAGAGAGGGAAGTTGCTACTCGCACAGAAGTAGGTACTACAATTAGTAGTAACTGTTATTCCACATACCTCCAAATACATGTGATGTTAGCAGCACAACCTGCAGGAGCAAGCCTGGCTCCAGGCTAAGCATGGCAAGCTGAAGGAGTCTAAGAATCTTTCAAGAAATCTTCCAACCTTGGTGGACTGAGGGGAAAGTAAAACAGCCCTTATATACTTCCCACTTTTCTCCCACAGTATCACAATATAAGCAAACCGAGAAAAACAGTGCAACAGACTGAATTAAGTTTTATCAACTAAACAATACTGTTTTCTTAAATAAATATTCAAAACTGCATAAAAGCATGGAAGGACAATGATTATTATAACCAAAAAGCAGTCCACTGCCTACTGCTGTTGCCCAGCCCAACTTCTGTGGTCCTCAAGTATACAAAAGGTACTATCCAAAGCAAACTAAAAGGCAATGTGAAGCATCTACAGATTCTGAACTTCAAAACACCTTGAAAAATTTTATGTAAAACTCTGCTGCTAGAGGGGAGGACACTGCTCCATAAAAAGCAGAAGTAGTAAAGACGGATTTACATGGATTGTATCCCAGTCCTATCTGCATCAACCTATTTCAAAGACTGGTTCTGTGTCCTTGTCATAACCTCTGATATTTCCCAAATTCATCTTTAGATCATTCAGATCTTTCCATTCCATTTTCTTCATTACCAAACTAAATAATACTTTCCTTTATTTCAATGGGGAAGAAATAAAAGCTTACTCCAGTCTCTAAACTGATTCACTTTCTACCAGCAAAGAACAAACATGACCAAAACGCTTTCTAAACAAAAGCCTAAGAATAAATTACTTGCTATAAATGAGTATTAAGATTTAAAAAAACAGAACCACTCTTTTATGATATGTTCACTAGTTATTTTCCACTTTTAACAGGATACCTGTTGTATCAGGAGTCATGAAATCCTAAAACACCATCGTCCAGTTACACAATGTGAACACAATCCTGAGTTATGGGTATGAATTTTCAAAGGTTAAGACACTATGTTTACTTTCCTACAAGTGCAGATAAAGGGAGAATTACATGAAAATTAAAAGGAGACTCAAAATGTCATTGACTTTCTAATCCTAAACCATTTGGATTTTGCCACCGTTCCAATTTGCAGAACTTTTTGTCATACGTAACCAAATTAACCTACAATATGAGTTAAAATTACAACTTCAGGATTGCATTGCTTCTCCTAAACTAACAAATCAGAGCATTCATTCATTTGATAAAATTAACTCTGCTTTTGTGCACCAGAATCCTGGGAACTATCACATTAGCTCCACCTGTGAAATCCACAGTGCTCTCCAACTGCTTCTGACATCCACAAGCTGATATTATTTCCACTTTTCCAGAAATGTTCCCCCCTCCTTGTGGAGGGTACTGCATGCAGATACCAATCTCATCACTCTTGTGACCAGTACCAGGACTCAAGGAAACAGCAGGAAGCTGAATCAGGGGATATTTAGGTTGGATACCAGGAAAAGGTTTTTCACACTGAGGGTGGCTGGGTACTGGAACAGGCTCTCCAGGGAAGCGGTCAGAGCACAAAGCCTGACAGAGTTCAAGAAGTGTCTGGACAATGCTCTTAAGCACATGATGTGATTCTTTGGTCTGTCCTGCACAGAGCCAGGAGCTGGACTCAATTACCCTGAATGGATTCATTCCAACTCAGTATATTCTGGATTCTATAAAATGGTTGGTTTATTAGTTGTATTCTTGTAAAAACTCATGTCAAGATATAAGAAAGGTTTGATAATCAACTGTAAAGCCCATAAACAACATGCATCTATCCAGAAGCCCAGTTCATTCATGCATGAGAATATGATGAAAATCTAGTGACAGTCCAGGTCGAAGCTCTTCACAGTAAACTGAACACACTCATATCATGAGAGCAAGGCTCTAAACAAGTTGTCCATATGAGACTCACCCTACAATACCTCCTACACATATTTTATGTAGGACAGGAGAAAACAAATACACCCTGAAGTCAAATACCCTAATTGATCCTGATACTCCTCTTTCTTTGCACATACTTAAAAAGCACCAGCTAATTCTGCATTGCATATCAATGTGTTTATAAACGCTGTATAAACAGTCCTCACTATATGATACACTTGTATGCTTGCAAGTATAGAATTCATTGCAGTCTTCATTTAATAAAGCTGGAGCAGAAGAGGCCAGGCATACACCCCTTCCTGGAATACATTAAAATGAATTATGCAACTTCTTCACAACCCTCAGCACAGCAACAGCTTCACTAGTATTTTGCGTGAATTATGGCGTGACTGAAGTCTCCCACCGATGTGCTCTTTCAGTGCCATCTGCTGTACAGTGAATTAGACAGCCTAACAAGAGACAACTCTAGTAATTCTTCTGGCAGATATTTGCAACTATAAACAGTCTTGAACTCTACCAATATATTCCCAAAGCCTGGTGACTGTATGTGCAGAAACACCTGGAACACACAGACTGAAAATGAGATTAATCAAATCCAGAAAGAGAATGAGATCTTAATGCACAGAATAATGTGGATGAATGAAATTCAAACTTAAGAACTTCCATCACAAATTCTGTATCTCAGAATTTTTACTATTATGCAGGTTAACAAAATACAAGCCAGGTCTCTGGATGAAAACTACCAGCTTAATACCCAGTAAACACCACGTCCCCTTTTGCACATAAAAATAATGAAAACTAAATTTGCACCTCACTTGGAGGAAGAGAAACATTTATCAATCACATACAAATGTGAAATTACTAGTGAAGATAATTAGGACTAAAAGTTCACTTTACAGGCTGCATCTTGGAAATATGAAAAGCAGGCCATGCAATGGTACATTAATTATTATGGTGGCCAACACTGATGTATGAAAAATTAGGAAGTTTTAAGTATATATTAATTTCTGCAAATCCTGTTTGAATATTCCAACATTTCAGAGTAGTTTCAGTTTAATGGTACAAAATGGTTTCAGTAGATTAGAATCACATAGCTAACTCTAAGCAGTGTTTGTAAAAGTACACCAACAAAAAAGTTTGATTATACTGTATTCATTAATTTCTGATCTTTTTCACACTTTTATGTTAGGCATACTCATTTCCCAAGACAAATACTATAAACAATGCTGCCAAAATGCACTACAGTAGAAATAAACGAGGAATAACTTTAAGGAGTTAGGACAGAAAACATCATACTGGAAACATACAGCAAAATACAACTCATCTTTGAGCAAAGAATTGTTCTTAAAAAGTTTAATAAAAAATTCATCACAAATTACACTTCAAATTATTAGTTAATGTTATTTCAGAAAACCTTTCTAAAATAAATGTTAATCTGCTTATCTATTTCCATAAAGTGAAACAGTTGAGCATTGAACTTGATTTTGTTTTAGCCCATATCATCCTGCATCATTCCTGAAAAGTCTGTCTTTCACTTAGAAATACATAATCTTTATTTTATGCTGGATCATCATAAGACTTTCATCATTTACAATTTCAATTTATCTTATTTTAACATATTTATATTAGGAAAATAACTAAAAATACCTCAGAAGTGAAAAGTTTCTGCATTCCTGGGCATGACAACAACTAGGTTCTCATTACTGTCAGCTAATGAAGCCTATTCTAATCTGCAGAAGTGTAAGTTGCCATTCCCCAGCTTTCCCTAAATTGTCACTGAAATATATTCATGCATTCTTTGGAAGGGCATGTCAAACACAGCTCTTAAGGTAATGCAGATTTCAAGTGCTGTATTTCGGAAATTCCTGTGTCTACATTTTCTCCAAAGTTACTAAATCTATTAATATGAATTATTAAGAAGTTGGTCTCCATGCACATTCCCATCAATTTTACTTCAATACTGAATCTGTATAACTGGAAGTTTTTCTTCAAACCGGTATATAAAGTACTGACTTGAGGAATTTCCCACTAGGTACTTAGAGTTTCAGGCTATATGCGTACAAAAACTCTGCACAAAATACTCATGATGTAAAGAGAGATTCAGTATCTACTTCAAACATCATCAATTTCTAAAACAACATCCACACTACAAGGCAACTTTTCACTTTTTCTCTATACATGCCATAAGCACACTGAAGATGGTGAGTTTTTTCCCTTTGCTGATCTTCAAGTAAATTCCTACATTATACTCCTTTTCAGTAAGGAAGAAGAATCTTTAAATTAAGTAATCTAAATTCCATTGCATACTCTTATACCTTGAAAATGACAAAAAAAGGTAAATGGTTTTAGTAGTGGCTTCCTTGCTAATGGATGAACACTCCCCTAATATGATCACAAATTTTATAAAAGCCCTTTTGACACACACTGCTTTTCTAGTGAGCTCAGATGTACAACTTCACATAAAATTGGGAACAAGGAAAAAACAGATGAGAAGCTCATCTGACAGTACATTACACTTATAACAATTCAAGAGTACTTAAAGCCTCCTATTTTTAAGCTAACTAATCAAACACCTGAACCATGAGTTATTCACTACAAATTTTAAATTTATACCCTCTGTGAATGGAGCAGCTGAGGAAAGTACCATCAACCTCTCTACAGGGCAATATAATTGAACAGGTTTTATACAGATTACAATTTAAAACCAACCAACCAAGAGTAAGTCACATTATTTAGTCACATCATCTCTCTCCTATTTTTTTCCTCCTTTTACAGAACTTAAACATAAAACAGTCCATGGGCACTACTGTTCCAACAGAGGATAGTGTAACCCTAATCACTACCAACCTTTAGCAGAGAATAACCAAGGTACACCTTTGGTAATACATAGAAAAGTGGAGTAAATTAATAATGAAAACTTGACACAATGAAATTTTTCTTTGTCACTTCTGATTATGGGAATTAAAAGTATGTAAAACCAGGACACAGCCACTGCAAAAGTCCAAATACCTTGATTTCTTTTCCCTAGCCTGCTGTTGAAAAAGAATGCCCTTTAACATTCAGATTTCCTTAATTTTAATTTTTTTTTCATTTTGTTTCTTTGAACACCATTTAATCCATGAGTGTTTGCAGTAGGTCCTGTTTTTTCCCATATTTGGTTGCGGAATGGAATATTTCTATCTGATTGGTGATTTTCCTCTGGGGAGTAACTTAAGGGTGTTAAATGGCATCTCTATTATGGTTCGTATGTGTATATACAGACTTGTAACTATAATAATTTCATCACTGCAACAGCCAAACCCAGTTACTAATATTAACAGTCCTCAGCCAAGGTTACATCTCTGTTACCCAAGGATGGCTGGCTGGGATCTGTATCTGCTCCCGAGCCACCATGGCACACTAACATGGGGGTGTTAAACTGAAGTCGGCACCAGTTGGTGTCGGCTCAAGAACACACAAAACATTGTGATACCAGAGCTGCTGTTGGAGGAGGAAACTCCAGGGAAGCTGGGTAGATGACAGCCAGTAACCACTTGAGCCATTCCTGCTAGATCTCTCACAAACTGAGAATCAACACCCAAATAGGGAAACAAGCAGACTGTACTTTGCATACATTTACTAAAAGACAGACACAAGTACCACCTTTCATCACTTTCTTTCAAGCAAACATATTAAGCAAAGCATACTGCTAACAAATTGTTTCAAGCATGTGGAAAAATTACCAGGAAAATGAAACCACAATTTGGCTCTAAGACCCTGATTAACAGCAAGGGAAAAAGAAGCAAAAAAAAAAAAAATTACTCAGCAGTTCTATGTATGCCAAGGTGCTGAAAAAGAGAAAAGAACATTTTTGATTAATCAAATGGGAGAAGTCACTAAAGAAATCTGATGTGTTCATGTGTTTCACTGCAGAAAATCCCATCCATTGACTGCAAATAAACTTTTGCTTTTAGTTTTCACACAGCTATGCAGAAGCAGATGAAGAGTGAGAGTAATGCTCAGTCAGGCTCTGCTTTCATTTCTTAATATTTTACAAGAATGCAGCAGCCAGCCTTGAAGCAGACTGTCAGCAAAAATTAAGTCGTTTCATAAGGAAAGGTTAGACTTCCTGGGAGATAATGCATGAGAATTCCTTTCCAACTAAGGGTCCATCCATCACTCCATCCTGATAGAAGATTACACCAAAATGTTTTCCTTCTGTTGTAAGGTATGGGATAGCCTCAGCTTGATAATGAGGATTTATGCTTATCCAAGATATTTATGCAATCCTCTTAAACCATAACACAGTTATGAAAAGCTGTAAAATTATAATGCTCTAAAAAACAGCATTTCATTTTACAATACAGACCGACATCATATTCTGTAAAAGGAATCAATTTTGAAACATTTTTCCTCTAAGATGGCAAAGAACAGATTCTGTGCCTACATATTTGAGAACAACATAAGTGTTTGAAATTAATACCAGGAAAATGAAAGGAAGAATGGGAAAAACAGAAAAAAAAATTGCATTTTTGCACTTATTTTCATTGAGAACTATACATTAATGTCTAAATGCTGGGATGTATGCTGAAAAGAACATAACGTGTAATTGTATGGATGCGGGTACTAAAACCCAATGCAGTTTGGTTTCTGAATCCTCAATTATGCATTTCCAAACATAATTTTAGAAATGCTATCCATCCTTTCAAAGCATATGCCAGAAAGACAGAAATAACAAAGCACACCATTCTCTCAAAGTGATTTTTTGTGGTCAGCACTAATCTGACCACTCTTCATGTTAGTGACAAAATAATATAATTGTGAGAAACACTTTTCCAGCTCTTCCCAAAAAAGGAAAGAAAACACTCAGCAGACATGCAACAGCTAAATAGTTCCACTTCACATTGACTTATATTAATTTTGGTTTCGCTTTCAAAGTTCGGGCTGGTGTTTCTACAGCAAGCACAGAAACACTGTTACTGTGTACAGCTTCCAAAACACAAACCAAGACAGCTGAAAAGGGCCTGCTGCAAAAAAAATGTTTTGACAAGGAGACATTAAACAGGTAGCATGAATGATCTTTTCCTACTGTTCTATCAGAACAGACATTCAACTTCTCAGGCCAAACATCTGTCACCAAAGAACCCCACAGTACGAGGAGCATGACCAAATAGGCAAAACAGAAATACACCTCTCAGTTAACACCTAATGCTACATTATGTGCTTGTTTCCTGCTTCCAGGGGGAAAAAATCACTAGGAAAAAAAAAAAAGGGGAAGACATTGTAAGGAGAAAGAGGAAAATACAAGAAAATAGAAACAGAAGACTCACACCATATGGTACCATTACAGAGATATCATTCTAGGAGTTATTGAAAAACATCTGGAGGACAACTCAGTCATTGGTCACAGCCAGAACACTGTGTCATGAGAGGAAAGTCCTGCTTGTTAAACCTTACTTCCCTTTATGACAAGGTAACCTACCTAGGTGATCAAAGGAAGCAAACTGATGTTATCTTTTTGGATTTCAGTACTTTTTGGTACTGTCTGTCACAGGATCCTTCTGGACAAAACGTCCAGCACACAGCTGCATAAACACAGCATGGGATTGGTGAGCAACTGGCTCACAGGTCGGGCACAAAGGGTTATAGTGAATAGGGTGACATCAGACTGGCGACCTCTCACTAGTGGGGCTCTGCAGGGCTCCATCCTCAGCCCTGTGCTTCTTTCAACATCTTTATAAATGACTTGGACACAGAACTCAAGAGATATTGAGCAAATTTGCAGATGACACAAAATTGGGAGGAACAGAGAGGTCCTACAGAGAGACCTTGACAAGTCAGAGGGCTGGGCAACCACCAACCATCCAAGTTTAACGAGGGCAAGTGCCCAATTCTGCACCTGGGATAGGGCAATCCTGGATGTATGGACAGACTGGGGAATGAGATGCTGGAGAGCAGTGCCACAGAAAGGGACCTCAGGTTCCTGGTCAGTGGCAAGTTGAATACGAGTTAGCAGTGTCCTGGCAGCCAGGAGGGCCATGTCTGTCCTGGGGGGCAACAGGCACAGCATCACCAACCGGACAAGGGAAGGGATTGTCCTGCTCTGCTCTGCTCCGCACTGGGGGAAGCCTCACCCCACCTCAAGTCCCTTCCAACTCAAAATATTCTGTGATCATTTCTATTGAAAATTATAAGGGTTTGTACAGCATCACTACATATGTCACTATATTACAGATTTTTAAATATTGCCCCTAAATTGAGTTGTTAATTTGTTATAGTCATCTTTTTTTGCTTCTGCCTGTCCCAGTCACCTGACATGAAAATAAAGACAGAGGAAGTAGTTTCAAATTACTATAGGACCAAGCAAGCATGACTTGATATTTTGCTTTCTTTAAGGTGCAATACGGGATACTCTCTTCTTCAGGAGCAAAAAAGAGAAAACAACATATCAGGAAAGCTATGAAGTCACATTCACAAGGGAAAAACAAACCAAAAACAAACAAACCCCAAAACACAACAAATCCAAAACAAAGTTAAACCTAACTTTTAAACACCTCACTTGCCACACTATGTAGCCAACATGTGTCTTCATATCCCATGTTTGCAAAACAAATATCTTCACCAGTAAGTGGCAAACTGCTCACCTTTCCACTTACATTTGTCATTTATGCTTGCTTACCTGACGGACAACCAGGACCATATGTAATTGGCCTTTATTCCTACAAATAACATCCACCTCGCATCAAAGATATAAAAAAAAAAAAAAAGAAAGAAAAAAAGAAAAAGAAATCTGCACAAATTATCTCCAGGTAATATGATTCCTTTAAAAATATCCAGATGGAAAAATACCACCAGCCTTTTGAAAAGTATGCCAAAAACATAGTAATTAAATTCTTCAAGCAATAATTCAAATTTAGTTATCTAATGTATTCCAGCAGGAATAAAAGAAATGTTGTTAAACTCTAAAAGATAAATATATTTTATAGCGATCTGTCTACCAAACACACAAGCTGAAATGAAGGCACCTGAAACAAGTTTTCAAGATAGTGACTGGCTTTATAAGTCACTACACAGAAAAAGAGGATTTTGTTTTTCTGCCATATGCAGCAGTCATGTTCTGCAATTGGAGAATGTGTAATTGCATGAAGACTCATTTTCCAATTTTTCAGCTCTTCTAGAAGGCCCAAACAAACAGCAATACACAACAGCCTTATACCATCTTGTACCATTCTGCCTTGGATCTCATGACTGAGGCTGACTCCAAATTAACCTCCTCAGTACAGTTTTTCATTGAGACTGAAGGATCCTTTGAACCTGTATGACCAGGTAGAATCTCCAATGTTTTTACTGTTATCACCCCCACCTGCTTCATTCAGGGCATTTTTAATAAGAATAAAAGCCTTCTTTCCTTGGAAGATAACACTGTCCTCTCAATTCAAGCTAAGATGCAGAAATTCTTTGAGAGACAGTTAACCCTCTACATAAATGGAAGGATTAAATGAACTCATTTATGGTCTGACAGGAAAGAACACAGTGCCTTGATTAAAGAGAAATAAAAGTGGAAAGATCTTCCACAACATCTGTACAGAGTTCACACATGCAGAGAAATCTCCAAGCATGCTGAGGTGTAAGCAGCTAATAAGCACAATCCCCAGAATCACAAAGAAAGGACTGACCTCTGTTTTGGGACTTTCTTCACTAAATTATTGGAGAAATGCAATGTATTTGCTACACAGATGTCACAAAGGTCCTACCATTCCCCTCCAGACCATATAAAAATGTTTTTAACTAAAGACAACATTTTTCCAAATCAATGACCAATTGTCTTACTACAATACATATATAACATACACATAATTTGAAAGTGTATGCATCCTTTCAGTAAAATTCATTGAAAAGAGAAATAGATATTCAGTGAACTATGACAGACCTGGGATGAAAAGGCATTGCCTACATTTAGGCAATAAGTATATTTAGTCAACCAAGGTCATTCTAATCTCTGCAATAACAACACATTCATAAAATACTGCAATAGTGTGTCTCACATAAAGTAAGAGGCTTCTATTCAAGAAGCCAAGTTCCCTAGTCACTTCTCAAAAGTTCAAGGAAAAAAAAAAAAAGTTCAAGAGTTAAATTCACATTCAGAGACTATTGTTTGTTTTAGCATTACTTCCCATAGAAAGAAAACTCAACCATGCAAGGTTTCTGTGTATGCCCTGAAGTCCCTTGAGGGCTGCCCAACCAAGTTTTATCAAATAAGCAGAAAGGCAGTGTCCCAGCTAAGAGAGCAGCCATGGCAAAAATTCATATATTCTTACATATACAAAAATCCAAGGGCATTTCTAAACACAGGAAAAGCTTTATCTGGAATTCAAAAGTATTTTGAAAACCAAGGAAAAAAGTGACATGAAACATCTCCATTTCTCGGAGAGATGATGTTCACAAAAACTGTTTCATTGTAACATAAAAATGTTTACCTCTGACCTTAAAGATACCACCCACGTTCACTAGAAGTATTTTGTTACTGTGACCTGTTTTTCAATTCTGATCAACTGTTAAAAAGCAAAAAGCTTAGTAGATACTTTTTATATCACTGCATTAAGAAACCAGTAGCACAAAATATTAAACCTTTAAAAATCATCTCTAAGTTCCACTGACAATTTTACTTTCTTGAAAATTTAAAAATTATCAGTAAAATAACCACAATCAACTTCTCTCAGCAAGTAAAATCCTTTGTGTTTTACCTCTCGAACAGCACAGTGAGAAAAATAATTTTATATCCTTTATCTGAACCATTTATAGAGGAAACATAGTAGACAATTTAATTAAAGTTCCACGTCTAAGAACTCGGAAGTTGAGAAAAGCCAGAAGGGTTTCCTAACCAATCCTCTTTCTTTTTTCACATGTGGGACAAAAATGTTTACATTAATGCCGCTCTCCAACATCCTTTAAAATGTATAGTTCTAACATTTACTAACAGGACACCAATTAAACTCAACATTCCAGACAGAATTATTGACTTCATTAGTGACATTTTTGCTGTCTTCATGTCCAACATTTAAATGTTAGTGCACAGGTACTCAGTGCTCTATTCAACACTTCATGAGAGTCAGAACATAGAGAGATTAATTTCCACTTTTTTAAGATGCATTCATAAGCTGAATAACATGCACCATCAGGCAAAACTAAGGTAGTTTAATTCTGAAACCTAAATTTTGAATTCATGTAATGTGGAGTTATGGTGAAAATGAGTGAGAGCTGCTGGAGTTTTGAGAAAACACCTACCCTACTAAATCTGAAATCTCCCACACTTGTCTAAGATGGCAGCAGAACTAAACAACAGCAGCGCCAGGAGTTGATTGCAACAGCAAATTGCTGCAAGAGATCACTTAAACTTTTGGTCCCTTTCACAGGTTTGCTGACAATGGAGGAGTAAGTATACCAAACCTTTCAGTAAACCTTCCATCACTGTCCTCTAGTCATGATTCAACTTCCCGACTTCCTTTAAAACATCACAATTCAGCAGATATTTTACAGAATTCTTTCAGCCCAGTTGTTTTATTTATCAAAGCAGTAAGCAAATGCCCATGTTACAGTACACCAAGATGTATCAGGTAGCAGGATGAGGAGCAGAGGATCCATCAGTGGTATGTAGCTAAAGATGTTAAAAAGATGCAGAAAAAAATAAAAGCAAACCACCAAAGTTATGGAGAATGGTAACAAAACAAACAAAAACAAAAGCAAACAAACAAAAAAAAAACAACAACAAAAAAAAACCACCCCAAAATAAAACCAAATCCCCTTCTTCTCTTAAAAAAAAAAAAGTGCAGCAAAACCCAAACACCTTTCAAGGTTAGCTCTAAACCCTTAATTAAAGTGATTGAAGTACAAGCCACAAAGAAAGCTAATTCAGACTAAAAAATAGGCCAAGACCCAGAGTTTAAGTTTTGCATGATACAAGCTCTGAATTGGCTAAACTGGTGTCACTAGCATGGCACAAAGCATTCTCACAACCCCCACTCCATTCTGCTTCTAACAACAGATCTGAGGTTGACGGCCTGCTTTCCAAAAATACAATTGAAAGCAAAGTACATTTTGACAAACTACAAAGGTCAGAACTGCAACTACTCTTACCTAAAATAAAGAAATCTGGCTTTTGTCCAAGTTAGGATTATTTTTTTTCAGTATCTAGGCATAAGCAGTCCCTCTAAAAATCTACAGGAGCTGCAAGTACTTTGGGCATACTACAACAATCAGGTTCCTTAAAACTTTCACAGACATGCAGATCTTTGTTGTTCTTGAAAATCTTTCACATAC
The DNA here is from genome assembly GCF_014805655.1 of Passer montanus. NCBI lineage: Eukaryota > Metazoa > Chordata > Aves > Passeriformes > Passeridae > Passer > Passer montanus. The sequence continues at coordinate 9,586,922 of NW_024367037.1, forward strand.
AGGGAGCAGCTTAATTGAGGAAGTATCAGAATTTCAGAGATTTTTTTTTCTTTTAACTAAAAGCTCCTCAGTAGCCTTTAGTTTTATTTTTTGTAAAAGCAGAAGTACTTAGTGTTAAAAGAACAGTATCAGTGGCTGCCCTGTGGTTGACACCTTTATCTACATGTTTAATACTGTCTATCATCACCCAGAATCATGCCATATAAAATTCAGTGGCAACCACTTCTTTTTATGGACATCATGAGAAGTGGAAGCATGATCAAAGAATCCTTTTGGATCACATACGGAGCTTGCACAAATGGAAATCAAACTACAAAGTCTAATTAACTTGGGCAGTGGTCCTAGACACCACAAAAGGAGAGTTTCACTTAATATATCCTATGTGCAGCAACAGTTTCAGATGCAGGATGAATTGGGAGAGAAAGTCAGATGCAGGTTTTCCCTCTCCAAATCAGTTGCTTACTCCACCAGGACGAGAAAAAGCACACTATCTAGATCGTTTTCAGCTCTGCTAATCTTCTTCAGAATGGCTTTAGAAGAAGGAGTAGAAACCTTTTCACACTACAGAGCAGCCAAAAGGCTGCTGTTCAGAGTAGTCCTCATACAGAAAGGACAGAAATGGAAAATTACTATGGCTATCTTACATTCTGAATAAGGGCTCTACCTAGCAAGCTGTTATATCCTATATTTTTATATCACTGGGAAATGCAGCCTGTAGCTGCTTGCAAACTGTGAAACCTATACATGCAAATAACAAGGAAATTTTTAGCTACATACCTTTGTATTTAATTTCATATTTCACTGCAGATACATTTTGTCCTTCACAGAGATGATATGCCCAATATCCACCTATTATCGATGGTCCTAAACAAATAACAGTGACAATAATCCACTCACACACTTGGGAATCCATTTTAAAGGCAAAGGAGCATCTAGTACAGCATAAGGAAATCACTCTTACATAGTTGCACCTCAATTCTCTTCTGGAACACACCTACTATTTCATGAGATACAATTCAACTGATATCGTCAAACAGTATCAGCTATTGTACGATCAGTCTTTCATGGCCAGGAAAAGAGATCCAATCAGCAAAACAGAAAATAAGGTTTATTTTACAGACAAGTCAGCACAACACAACAAACCAGAATGCAGGGGGTGAAGGGGCAGGAACAGAAGTTCCTTCTCCTTGTTTAAAGACTGGGGGGATCTTGAGTCAGGTGGTCCCCAAGGGGCAATCATGCTGAGTACCTCTAATTAAGCAGTCTCTCCTGGAATATGCTCCAGTAACACAATCTGTATCAGTCAAGCACCAAGCACTATGTGCCCACTAATCCCCCCATCTGTTTGGCCTCGCTGACCCTCCAAGGTCTTAGGACCCACTGCAGAGAGTAACCCAACCTCAGCATTTCAGAAAATGAGAATGCAAAATACAGCTTATTTAAAATATTTCCCTTCCCGATTTCCCTGGCAGGAGGCCCAATAAGAATAGAGTAAATTAATCATCTTTATGGTTTAGAGTCTTTCCACACATAGGAAATAGGAGACAAGGCTGTGCTTAAAGTACTGTCAAATACACCAGGTAAACACACCTGTAGAAAGAGTATTATCTCCAGCTAATATCACAAAAGTACTTCAACACTTTGTTTCCCCTAAAAAAAAAAGGTGAAACATTAAATAAATTTCTAAATTCACCCTTTTAAATCCAAGGGTGCTTTTAGGAAGGCACATACCATTACACTGCACAACTTGCACGCTGACCAGAATAGGAACAGAATTTTGACTGCACAGGCAAAACTGTTCAACCATCTTTTTCATAAAGTCCTGACTTGTCAGAGTAAAACCCTTTTACAGGACTAGACCAGTTCTGACAAAAGTTATTCCACATGCAAATTTTCTCATTTTGGGTCAAAATGAGAGAGACTCTTAATTATTCATGATTAAGATCAGGAAATTTTTTTTTCTCCTACACCTACACTCTCATCACCTGCAGACAGAAACAGCTCACTACTCCAACCAGTGAATCTGATGGCAAATATATTAATGGCAGTTTTTAGACAGACACTGTTTTGTCCTGATGCACGCTGGAAGATGGTTGGTTTGGGTTTTTTTAAAATAATTGCCAGTAGCAAAAAATCATTTTACATTTGGTCCTAAACTATCTGATTTTGCTAATATTCTGTCCTAACCCAACAAAGATTAATTAACTGTGAGCAGACATTTAACTCAATGGGACTCCTCACTGTACATTGTATTCAGCTTGCACATGAAAAAATTGGGCCTTACACTGAGCAACTTCACATCAGTGTATAAATTGTTATACACAGACAGGATCAAAGATAAAATTTTCACTGTCTGCATGAAGTAATGTGCTCTATCAGATTTACACAAACTCAAAGCCCTTAAGATAGCTATCTCCACAGCAAGGTCAAATTTCTGCAGAGCCAGGAGTATCGAAGGCTGGCTGCAAAAGCTAGCTAAGCTTCAAAGTTCAACCACAAATAAAAGAGTCATGTACATGCACACTGACTTTCTTTTCTCCCGTTCTGACATTAAATTTAAAGACACACTATAAATAAAATGAAGAAATAAAAGTATTAGCCCAGTTTAAAAAAAAAAAAGACAGTCAAGGAGATACATACTTTTCAATGCTGATACATAGAACTTAAGTTCTTTTTTTTCCTCCCATCAAAAAACATTTAAAACACTGTAGATTCCAAAAGCACTTATTTTTGTAATACACAGGACATACAAGTCAGTACTGATATTCAATGTCTTCTTCTGATCATCACTGGATTAGACAACAGCTCAGATAAGTGCTGTTGGTGAATAGAGTCTTTTATCCCTGCAGTAAGGGACCATGGAATATTTACATTCACAGCAAGTATTTTCCCAAGTAACTGGATTTTTTGCACAAAGTAATGCCAAAGGCTAACGGCTAGTATTTTATTACTTCTCAGCTTTACTTACTAGTACAAACCAGCAGCTCCTTTCCTTTCAAAAGCCAAAAAGAGGAAGAAAGTCAATGTTTCAGTGTGCATTGATCAGTGCTGGTTTTGCCTCTTTTCCACTGAAGAGAGAACAGGGAGGGGAAGGAATAAAAAAGCCACCAGGCACCTACCTTACACAGACTGAGACTTAAGCTCTTACACACAACTCAGTGTACCTCTGAATGCACAAACCAACTATTCTAGAGCCAGTCTCCCCAGGCTGACCAAAATTCCACCCTGGAAAACTCCCCCAGCACGTTTCACCCAAACCAGTATCCCTGCACAAACAGCTTCTGTTAGTGAATCCGGCGAGAATTCCTTACTTGCCCAGTTCCCACCAGCTCCTGAAAGAACATCCATCTGAAAAGCACCTACCCTGTTTTTGGAGTACAGCTTCCACACAGTTCATCCTAGAAGGCACACCTTCTGTAATCAAAAACCTTTGCCCTGCTGACATTTGTCTCTGTTTCTCTATTTTATTAAAACGCATAATCTGATACCTGATTACTAACCCAAAGGGATTCCAAGGGTATTAAAACCCATTACTGATGTCAAACCCAGTCAAAATTACAGCCTGTAACTGCCCAGTCCTGCAGCACTTACTGAGGTAAAGCCAGGAGAGACAGAATTCTCTAAATCAGAAGGAACAAAAAAAGAAGGCAAGTTTGACCACTGTGTTGTAGACATTATGGAATCGAAAAGAAACATTTGGAGTAGCCTACTATGTTCTCAACCTATTTGAGGAATGCAGACTGCTTTGGAGAAGGAAAAACAATCACCTACTCAAGACTCCTACAAGCTACTGTTTTAGCACATTTACCAGAAAATGTCAAGATTAATTAAGAATAAAACTACTCAAGAAAAAACAAGAGATCACACACTGTAAAACCAAGTCTGACTGGAATCTCACTTCCAACAATGTTTTCAAAGGTAACACTCTATGTACTGTTTTAAGCAATACAAAATATCCTCGAGGAAAAATGCAGATTTAATAACTTTGGTAACCTCAAATGCTAAATTAATCACTTTATCTCCTAGCTGCATTCACCTGATGAACTCAAGATCATCAAAACCTAACACAACTGCTCTTACAGGTCAGTGTCATATACATCCATGTTAAATGACACAAGTACAGCTGCTGATTACACAGTGCAATAAGAAGCAAAGAACAATACCATATATCTGTATGATTTACTTAACAATATGCACAGGTTCATTTTCATGGTTTAAATTTTTAACTTCAAACTACTTAAACTCTCAGAAAAAAAACAACTAATAACTACTATCTATACCTTCACATCCAGAGAAAATGGCTCTCATCCAAAACTATTTTACAGCAGTTTACAGCAAGATTATTTAGTGTTTACAACAAAAATCCCCACACTTTACAAATCTAAGATTTTTTAAAATTGCCAACTTATTGCACTGTTTCCCAGAAGACAGAGCATGAGACGCTATGTGCCCGAAATATACAAAAAAGGAAGCAATGTTAGGGGAGCAGCACCTGGACAGAAATGTCTATATACAGCATTCTTTGCTTTACCTGCAAGAAAGATTTGTTTCATATTCCTTCAATGGAGTTTAAAGTCAGAGGCAGAACAAGTCAGCAACTCTACTGACATCCATGCTAAACAAACACCTATGTTTAACTTGCATAGTTTTCTTGGTGATGCAGCAACCAAGAAAGAATTTTTTAGGTAACGTGTGGCCTCATAAATGAGGCCAACTGAGTTCCTCAGAGTCCAAAGTGTTATGTGAATGGTTAAGAAGACAGAAAGGGACCAATAGTTTCCAAAGTATTTTATCTTAATATTTTCCAGAAAAAAATTTCTTGAGAGATAACAGTTTAATTAATCTTTTAAAAATTAAAAATATGCAAAGATAGGTTCTTAAATCCACGTTACAGACTAATGAAGAGCAGTTAGATTTGCAAAGCCAAACACCTCAAAGCCTTCTGAAATTGTCTGGAGTTCCAAATGCTTATTGTTCACATGCCTGTACATGACAAAAGAAGACCACAAAAACTACCAAAACAAAATATCCAGAGTAACTTTTATTTAAGTGAGCTTAAGGACTTGAAGAGCTAAATTTCTAATGCTTTGATCTGAAAATTTTAATTCTCACAATAAGCAACTAAGCCAGATTTTGCTCCACATTGCCTATTCAAGTTCAGTCTGTGTAGACTCTAGCAAAGTTTGTGTACCCTTTCTCATAACCTTGATGTATCAGTCAACACTTTACATAGAGTCAGCTTTCCATTTTCATCCAGGGCAATAATTATAGGCCAGTTTTCTTTCAGTTTGGTTTTATTCAGGAGAGGCTGAAGTAGGCAATAGGTTTTTGTTTCACTAGTTTTTTCAATTCAGATACAGGGGGAAAACTGCAACAAAAAACAAACAAAAAAAACCCAAACAAACAAACAAACAAAAAAAAACCCAACAAAAAAAACCAAAGCCATGAGTTTCTAAATGTTTCTTTCAAAAGTAATGTAGCTATTTTTAACACAGAAATTTATTCAACTTGCATAGGACAGTGTTTTAATTCAGAAATCAGTTATTTCAAGAGGAAAAAATAAAACAATAATAAAAGAAGGAAGGTACTGTGTACCATGAATCTTTATATATTGTGCTGTATCAAAAATATATTTGAGTGGTATGAAGCTGCTTTTTAATCCTGGACAATAAATATCCCATTACAAGCACAATCATCTCCTTTTCTACAAAAACATGTTGTATGCAACTTGACATCTGAAATCATCAAGAATTATTTTTTAAAATGTTTTTCTTAAAGGATACTTCCTTCTCTACTGCTACAAATTTATTGGGAGGGACCAGGACAAATGTGATAAGAACTTAGGACCTTTGTCTTCTGAAGACTGATATTTATTTCCAGAAAACTAAGTGTGTAAGAAAACAGAATGCAAACAAATTTTGGAATAAACATAAGGACAAGGAACATTACAGATATAATTATTTCTCTTCTGAAAAATAAAAAAATAAAAAAGAGTAAACTCAAATTACTATATTTGCTCTCAGTGTAATACTTTACAGTACAAAATATACAGTTACATGGCATAAGATATATCATTCTGTTTTTCATCCTACCCAATTTATATTCAAGCCATTTTAGCATCCGCATTACATTCCCTTTTATACTATTTGTATCTTATTTTCTTCTTTGGAGCATCAGAACTGCTTGAGCTACCCTCTCTAATTTGTTGCTAACACACATTAAAGCCCTATCAATAAAACAGTGAGGCACACACCAGCTGAGAACAGTTGTCTCCTTCCTATCTATTTTATGTTATTGCATTGTACTACCCAAAGACTACTAAACTCGTGCTGTGTAGGCCCAAGAGGGCTGGAAAGAAAGAGAAAAAAAGGCACTGGAGTTAGGGATTACCCTGGACTATGGCCCCAGTTTTGCCAACAATAGCATAGCAAATATGTAGTGAACTCAGGGCAGCCCTACCAAATGAAGTCCTGCAACTCAAATTACTGTAAGACTATAAAAATCATAAGAGCAGAAATAATTTACTTGCTTTGTACGAACAACTTTTTGTTAAAAGTTCACTCTCCCACTCCATCAATTCATTATGTTAAGGAGAGTCAGAAGTTGTAATCTACTCACAGAACAGTAAGAACCAGTTACCATTTCTTCAAACCATCCCTCTCCAAGAATAAGCCAAGGGTACTGACCAACTTCACAATCTAGGATCAAAGAAGTTAATAGCATAGTATAAATTAATACACAGCTGTTTTCTAGATTTCAGTACCTCGAGTTTTTATGAAACCTAGAATTACCCATCACATCTCCTGAATCCATGCAAACACTTTGATGCTGCAATACATGCAGCACATTAAAGTGATGCTCATGAAACCCCTGGAAACAACACAGAGCTTCTCCCTAACTACTCCATACCCATGCAGCTATCCAGGGAGTTAGCTAATGTGGGTATGTCTGCATAACAATACACTGTCATCACTTAAACTTCTAAGTATTAAGGCTTAATTTCATTAAATTTTAACTTTTAAAAAATCTACTTAAATCTCAAAACTTGGGATAGAGGGAATGCATCCCTGATTAAGCGTACAAGAGGTGAACCTGTTTCAAGTAAAAGCTCAGTTCCAAACACAGTGCAATGCCACAAACTCAAGAAATCTCGACTAGGAAGTGAAAACTCTGATGTTTAACACATCAGAAAAGTAAGCATTTTGAAAAAGCTGAAATTGTGTTTCTTAAGTTACACATAAAACTGTGAGTTATGAATACTGTCTTATTGCAGAAGACTCAAAAAATATCTACACATTCTCTAGTTTAGAGTCTTCCAGCCAAGCTAAGTAAACTATTTTATAATTGCACCAAAGCTTCCATGTTTTCTACAATCCCAAGATGTATTTATTTGCACAAACAAAAACTAGAAACAGAACCAGTTCTGGTTTTTTCCACCCAGAGCAGAAATGCAGATGCATTATTCCTTGAGTACTTGTGCAGACAGCAACTCTTCAAGACAGGAGGCCTGCAGCAGGCATTTTTAAACTAAAAAGGTGTATTAAGCGGATAGACATGGCATAAACGTTCCTGGCCTGTAGGAAAGAGTGGTTGGGCCCTCACAGTGAAAGAGCACAATAATTTTTTAAGGGGAAGTCAGTTTTCCTGACTAAAGCATATTCTACGACCAACTTCTCTAATGCAGTAGCCTACTCCACAAGAAAAAAACCCCCTGTGTTCCAAACTAAGATGATTTTGAAAATATAGGAAGACAAAAATAAAGAGGACAGAAAGACATAGCCAAAGCACCCTCACATCACAGAAGTATCATCCACTGCATCTCTCAAAACCCCGTTGTTTTGCAAAGGCTTTTTTCATAAGCAAACGGGCTGGCATGGGCTAGTTGTTTTCTAAGAGAAGTGGCATCATTTGGGAAAGAGAGTGCAAAAAGCAGCTCGAAGAACAATGAAAGCGAGCAAAGTTTGCGGATCTGGTAATGCTTTTGTTAAAGTCAAGTTCTTAAGGGCTGCCTGTCACAGAAAGGAGCCTCTCTCGCTCACCCCTTGGGGAGCCCTGGGCGCACCCTCACCTCGCCACATCCCGGGGATCCTCCACGGCACAAACCCCGACACCGGCTGCCCAAATCGCCATCTCCGGACACCCGCCCCGCCGGAGACAGGGACATAAAAGCCTCTACTGAAGGCGGGTTTCACGGCGGGGTAAAGGGAAATCAGCCCAATTCCGCCGCCCCCCACAATGGCACCAGTAGGCTCGGGGTGCATTCGGGCAGCGGCCCAGGGTAGGAGCACGGGAGCCCGGCGGGCCCCGCTGCCGCGACTGGCGGGCACGAGAGGCTGGCCTAGACCCCCTCCTGTCACGGCGGGGGCTGGGCAGCGCCTCGCCGGCCCGGGCCCGGCGCTGCTTCCCTGCCGCCCGCCCGGCCGCCTCGCAGGCCGCGCCGCGGCCCCGGTGCCTCCGCAGGGCCTGGCACCGCCGCGGGCTCGGGGAGCCCAGCAAACAAAGGGAGCGGAGGCCGGGGCCGCGGCCCGGGAAGAGGGCGGCGGGCAAGTGGAGAACCGCGCCGGCCCAATCCACCGGCTCCCCGTCCACCGCAGCAGCCCTCCGCGCCCAGCGGTGACGGGAGGGGGGAGCGGGCCGCGGTGCGCCCGTTGCCCCGGGGACGCTCACCCAGCGGAGGCCGCGGCGTCCCGCTCCCGGCGCGGGCCTCTTCCCGGGCACCTCAGCGGTGCGGCCCGGCCTCCGCCGGCTCCCGGGCTCGGCGGGGAGCAACCTCCAGGGGTGGCGGAGCGGCACTCACCGAGGAGGAGGAGAAGGAGGAGCTGGCTCTGCTGTTGCTTTCGCGGGGCCCGGCCCGGCTTCGGCTCTGGCTCCCTCCCTCGCCGTGCCGCCGCCTCCCTGTTCCTGGCGCCGCCGCCGCCGCTTCCTCCGCCTCCTCTGCCCCCACCCCTCCGTCCTCGGAGGGGCGCACGGGGGCGGCGAGCCCGCGATGGCCGCCGCCTGCCGCAGGCACGGCTACGGCTGCGGCTGCGGCTGCGGCTCCCGCGCACAGCCCGGCGGCGGCAGGAGGGCCGCGGGCATCGCCGCGCCGTGCTCCGCCTGCCCCGCAGCCCCCGCCGCCCGGCGGACTCCACCAGCCCTCTGCGGCCCGTCTGCCCCGCAGAAACCGGGCCCCTTCCCTTACTCGGGTCCGGGCGCCTCGCCCCGGGCTCGTTCCCGCTTGGCGGCCGCGGGAAACCCGCGGGGGGCGGCCGGGAGCCGCGCTGGGATGGAGGCAGGGAGGCGGTCTGGCTTTGTTAGCCCCGGCCCTTTCCTCTCTCCCCCATGCGCTCCGGTGTGTGACCGCTCCGCTGAGCTACAGCAGCTCATCAGCGAAGTCCACAGGGAGCTGCCTCCCCTATTCCTTCTCTCCCCAGGGAGCTGCCTCCCCTATTCCTTCTGTCCCCAGGGAGCTGCCTCCCCTATTCCTTCGCTGGTAGCGCCCGGCCCTAGGGGTCCCTCAGCCCCCCCCGCTGCCCCGCCGCGGAGCGCCGGCCATGGGCGCTCCCCGCCAGGCCCGCTTGCGCTGGAGAGGGAGCGGGAGAAGGAGGGAGGTGATTTCTCCTCCGCTTCACCTTCCCTCACACCTCTCCTGGCGTGAAAGCGACGCGCCAGAACAGGCATTACTTTTGTGCTCAACTCTGCTTCACAGATCTCCTCGAGAAAAGTGACACTAAACTTCAGGCATATCAGCTGCGCTGCAGCAACTTCAGCCAAGCAGCCTGCTTTGATTGCTTGTTCTCCGGTCTCTTTTTAAAAATAAAATGCTAACTCGAGAGCAAGAAAACAATTCTTAATTTAGGATGTGTGAGACTGATGGAAGTGACTAGCAGGGTGCGAAGGATTAAAATCTATGGACTATACGGCTCTTAAAAGTTGTCGTAAGTCGTGTTTGCTGACTGATGTGGAGCTAGTAAAATACTACCTTCGTTTCCTGATTGTGGTGCATATAACTGATGCAAATCAACAACAAGATTTGCACAGATAAGCGTCATTCGCTTACCTATGTAGTCCCATGACAGTCAGAGTATTTGTATGAGTTACTATGAAACAACTGACTTCAAGGTTAAAAAGTACCCATTGAAACTCAAGATTGTGAGACTATTCATGCACATTCTGCTTGAATTCCATGAGATGTGAGGTGTTTGTGAGCTCAGGTCAGTGACTTGTTTAATTGCCTAGGTTATTTGAGGTCAGAGTGTGCCCTGATTTCATTCACATTTTTATATACCAGGCATTTATAGAGAGTTAGATACTTTCCTTGAGTCTCATCCAAGGGTCGTATGCTTCCTTATGTGTCTGATCAACCTCAGTTTCTGGCAGGCCAGGACCATTTCAGGAGATGCTGACTCTAATCAGAGTTGCAGAAAGAATTATTTTTTTTCCAAATATAAAGTTTGTTTTTTTCATTTATAAATAGAATGATTTATGTTTTTATTAAGTGTTTTAGATTAGAACTGTTTGTTTTACAATTATGATTATATGTTATCAGTGGTATAACAAAGCTAAGAATCACTGCAAGTGGATCACAAGAAACTTTATGGGTTTTACATTTTGTTTGTAAAACCAATATTGTCGAATTGTTGATATGAAAAATACAAATTGTTTTCTAGGTTGGCAGTGGTGTTCAATGAAAGAAAGAAAATTAAACAAGTAATAAAATGCCTTTTTTTTTTTTTTTTACACTGTAGAGGGTTTCTTCTCCTCCTAGATGAACTGTTGTAAGTTTAGCAACCTAGTTAAAAAAGGGAGTAAGAGACAGCGAGAAAGGCATTGATGGAGAATGTTCTTCTTCATGTATGTGTGTGTATGTTCTTACCTTCTTCTCGGGCCTCCTTTTCCTTGCGATACAAGCATTTGAGCAAATAATTATTTTCAGGATCCTGCTGGCATTCGTGCTTGTCACATATATGTAGTATTAAGCTGGTTTAGTATTCACTTTTCAGCAGCAGTTGCAGGACAATGGCAGCAGTATGTGAAGAAGCCAACTGGGCTTAAAATGTTTTTCTTTCATTTTTCTTTCAGGGAGCTTTTACCATAGGCAATCTTTGCAGTAATCTACATTGCATATGAGATGAATGCTTTAAATCATCTTAGAAATCTTATTCTACAGTCTCCCAAACTATTAAAAAAACTGTTGAGTCTGGATGATAAGGTTTTCCAGCCCATGTGTTGACCAAAGGTTTCCATGTGTATGAAACTGCCCCTTGTCAGTCTTGTGAGTCAAGGACTTAGATTTTTGGAGAAATGGGACTGATACACAACAGGAAGTTTGAAGAAAAGTAATGCAAAACATTTGGTAGCTTTTTTCCCCATGTCTTCCATACTTTAAGATTCTTCTCAGTAGGGATGATGTCCAATATGGTTTAAATTAGCATCACTACCCTAAGCACTCACCTTTCTCATTTTCTCTCCATCTCCTTCCCTCCTCCTGCCCATGCACACCCCTCACTTTCTTCATGGTGGCTCCAGGCCTCATTGGTCCTCTCTAAGCCAGCTCAGGTGGCAAAATCTCTTGAGGTTCATTTTCCTAACAATAAATTGTGACATAAAGAACTGATGCCTCATTTCTCATATCTCATTCTTTTCCATAGGCTACCAGTGTGCTCTTGGCTTGTCTCACCCTTAAAATATAGCTTCAGGTTTAGGATAGACTTTTTCCCATCAAAATGTGGCAGCAGGCAGCTGTATCCCAGTGAAAGCAACAGTTTATCACCAAGTCTGAATTCACGTAAGTGTGCTACTATGTTGCGTCTGGGATGGCAGAGAAGGAGAATGCAAGTGGGATCACTCAGATAAGTTTTTCTTGGCTTAAAAACATGCATTGAACTAAATTGAGCTGTTTGTACACTCAGGCATCTTGTCATACATTCTCTGTATGTATGACCTATCAGACTTGCCTCACAGTTGCTAACTTTTTTTTAAATGACAAGAAATAGAAATTTGGTCTTAGCAATAGAAAATCCAATTTTTTCCTATCTGATTTCCTATATTTGGGGACTTCTAAAATCAGTTTTCTACACCCAGTTTTAATGACTTTGGTGTTGCATGTTGACGAGTTCTCTATTTTGATATGCTCATGCCTTTTTTCTCATTATACTTAAAAGTATAATGAAATCATGAAAGTATAATGAAATAATGATTTCATTATTTTTGAGATCAAACTGTGTATATACAAAACTGTAGTTCAGAGGGACAGGTCAGAAACCTAAATTATGAGTGTTTATTTACAACAAAGCTAATAGTTATGTCCATTATATCTATTTCTTTCTTATTGCTACCTACCTGCCTGGCATAGGTTATCATCACCTTGTAACAACTTCCCTGGCCCTGGCTCTTTGGCCTGAATTGTGGTGGGGGGTTAGTGCCTTTGTCTTATTGTTCTTGCAGGCATGTAAGTGTGATTTTATTTTAAGGACCCAAATGCCTTACTTTCCTGTTCTGTTCAGTATATTTCAGAAGGAGAATTTGTTGTCATTTTACTAAAATGTTTAAATTATCCTAATGCTTTACAGGAACTTGATGTTTTAGATTGTAAGTGTTCAGATGGCCTTGAAAAAATGTATGATTTAAGGAAAGCCATATATCCAAAATCACTAAATTGCTGGTCATTTTTGTAACTGTGGCCTAATTTTCTGGGTTTTTTTTTATTCTTGTACTCTTTTTTTATTATGTAAATTTATGTATTCCTTTATTTGTGTTTTTAGATAATATTGTATATTTATATTCCTATGTTCTAGTATTTTTAGAAGTACTTATATATCACATCATCATATAAGGTTTCTAGACATTATAGGTTGTTTGTAACACTTCATTTTGTCTTAGGTTCTTTCAAATTTTGTGTTGATAAATTCCATTTCTATTATAAAAGTTAATTTATGTGTTTTGGGGTTTTTTTCCCCTAATTTTTGGAGAGCCTTCCCCTTCCACCCAGTTTAATAGTATTGTTACAAAAATAACCCCACCAAAATGAGGTGAAGTATACAGGAAGTTCTTTCACACAGACAAACCTTTTGTCTCAGATTGGAGTTAAATTGGCATTATTTACTGACACTGATGAAATTAAATGTGTAGATGGCATTAAGATCTCTTACAGCTACTAAAGAACTATCATACATAAAAATGATGTGCTACATTTTAATCAGAGTACTGCTATTGCTTCTGCTTCATGCTGTGGTTATGACATGATATGCTATATCTCTTATAATTTTGGATAAAAACCAAGTCCTTACTTACTTGGGTGTTTTTCAAAATACACCAATTTTGAGTGCCACTCCCACCTCTTTCATTTAATGTCAATTTAAGATGAAATATACTTCAAAATTATTGATGAGCACTTCTGAAATTAAGATTCTTACATCCACTACAAAGCTTTCTGCTGATGATAGTGTTTGTTCATTTTTTTAGCAAGAGTGCAGCTCAATATTTATTTTTACTTTCAAAGTTTTCCAACAATTATATTACAGTAGAAAACAAAATGACACCTCTAGTAACAGCACAAGGGGACTAACTTCTAATCTGTTGAGTAAAGGAGAAAGGGAGGGGACATTTTAATTTTTTATGTACCAAAACCAGAATGGTCGGGTAAATTGAGCCTCAAAAATTGATTCCTGTTAATGTCAGAGAAATAAAATACCACTTTGCTTCTTGACAAAGATGCATAGAAAATCATGACTATAGCTGGCTGCAAATAGCTCTATACAGTGAGGTTAGTCGATGTATCTTATTCATTGATTGCCCATATTGCCTGTACAGTCACTTGTAATCTGCATTGAGTCATGTAGATGTGGAGATTCAGAACAAAAGGCAAGGTGGAGAACTCGTCCCAGCTCAGACCTCATCTGTGTAATCACTGATGACACAGACAGTCTGAAACTCTCAGCCCTGAGGACTTTGCCCTGGAGCAGGACACAGCCAACAAAGACAATATATATGAAGGCCATACTCTCAAAGCCAATGCATTGGTGCACATATGCATTGTTTCATCTGCTTGCCCATACTACTTCATCAGAATAATATATATAAAAAGCCACAGTCGTGTATTTATCTTATAACAGTCAAGCAGAAACTTCGCAGAGGCTTCCTTCTTCAACTTGTAGTGTTTCTTCTGTTAAAATGTAAAGCATGTATCCAGTAAGAATGTATGTATCCATTTTTATGGCAATTGGTGTAATTCCTTTTTTTTTTTATAAGAAAAAATAATTATGTTTGGAACATTATATTCTCCCCTGTAGCCAGATTTATTATATTCAATGCCTTAATTGTTCTTTACAATGCAGCTTGGCTGTTTAGGCTTTACTTCAGTATTCACAGCTGGCCTAAAGAGTACACCCAGAGACAATCATTTTGGAAAGCCAATGCCAAAGACAAATCAGAACAAATTCAAATATCACTTTACTATACTTAAACATTCTGAGCTTTGGATCATGGTTTTGCCATAGGTCTGGAGGATGAAATGAGATTTGTGGGATTTGACTGAGATTGTGACAAGGGTGTGTGTTGCTCAGTTTTCTGGTTTCTGTTTTTGAAGAAGTGAAACTGGTCCGGAAAATGTTGCACTTGTACTGCTTTTTCAGAGTAGAGCTCATGACAAATATGAGCCCGAAAATTTTCAAATCTAAAACTGGTAATTTAAAAATAAGCAATTTTATTTTTCAGTTTATTGTTCTTAAGCAGGACTACTTAAAAGGAAAACAAGCTGTTGTTTATTTTGTCATCTTTAAGGGGAAATAGAGGAAGGAATAAAAAAGGGAAAAATATTTAGAGGATGACTTACTCTTTCCTTTTACAGGCATAAATATTTTTTAAAACTTATGAGGTAATATTATTTTTGCATTTTTTCTTCAGCCCGCTCCTGTTAGAGTTATATGAGGACTAAGAAAACAGATGTAGCTAGAATTTTATTGAAAAATCTAAATATAAAAGTTTGTTGACATCATCATACTTACTTCATTAAATCATATAAAAGGACACAAAGTGTAGATGCTGGCTCAGAATGCTCACAACAGAAGATTATAACAAATTTGAAAATGTCTGAAAACACTAGTAGCAGGTGTGCCTTGAAATTAATGTTCCACTTGCTGTGTAACAACTAATTGTTCCTTTTGGCTTTAAGTGTTGCAGCCATTTCCTTAGTTATGAAAAAGAAGGTCAAAAGGGTTCTTTTCCGTCCTACTCTTAAGAATATCCTTTTAAAAACATGCATAAAAGTGCAATAAATACTCAGATCATGGGCAGAAGCATATTAAAAACCAACAAACAAACAAGTCTGCCCCTAAAATGGAGGAAGGGTTGCAGGAAGTCATTTCACAATACCAGCTGAGCAGTTCTTGTTGAGTCTTGATTGTCCTTCCCTTCCAGTTCACAGAAGAGATCCGCATTTATCCCAACACTGTAAACTCTGCCTGTGAGGCCACGAGCAGTTTCCCTTGATTTCTGAACTCCCTCTGAATTCACCTAGATCCATGGCTCCTCCAGTATTCTCATTTCTCAGTGCTTATTCTTGCACTCTTAGTTAGGTCAAGAATGACTCTGAAATTCTTGTTTCTCAAGGTCTTATCATTAGAGGGTGTATCTGCAGCTGCTAGTTTTGACATAGTTTCTAAATAATTTTAATCATTTTTTTATTTATAAAGCAAAGTACAATAAATTTTAAAAGAAGAAGACTTTGGGCTGTATCAGTCAAGCAATAAAATTCACAGCATTCTGGAAAAAAAAAATTACTATTGTTGAAGAAACAATGTTTAAGTCTAGATGGCTTACAGAGGTACATATGGAACTTCTCACATTTAGGTCACAAGTTCAAACATGGTCTTCATTAGCTGCAAATTAAAACGATCAATAACTGACATCTGTTACACAGCCAATATGGAATGAGTTGCTTTCTGAAGTGGATAGCTCAAAAGACATAATTGGTGAACTTGTTTCTAGATGCACTGTAAGCATGCACATTTAAAGATGTTCGTTCTCAAAAATGAGTAATTTTATCTCTCAGGAAGAAGTCAACAGTACCAACCTCTACAATTTGGCACAACACATTTATTATTTCTGTAATTGCAACAGGTAAAATACTGATGTTAAGAGCTCCGTTGTACCTGCAAACTACTTTCTCAATGAAGTCAGAGTTTTCAATTACAGTTCTTTACATATGTGCTGATCTCTCAGTAGAGGTGAAGCTGATTGGCAATGCAGGGTGGAAAAGCCCCTTGCTGTACTAGGCATTTTCTGTAGACCTTGGTCCTAAGTCAGATCACTGTGAAATCCTGAAATGGCATTGTGTGCATTAGGAAACAGCCTATTGTGCCTCTACATATCATTTTCAAAAACATTCCAAGAATATTTATGAAGATGTCTATGCCAGTGTAGACCATAGTGAGCCAGTTGATTAAATTTAGGTTATTTTACGGAAGTAAGTTTGTAAAATTCATCACATAAAGCACACTGAACATTTGAAAAATATAAGAATAAGATTCAGAAAAAGTGAAAAATTCTCATACAATGATTGGGTGTCTAGGTTGTTTTCAGTATGTAAAACATGTCTAGGTTGTTTTCAGTATGTATGTATTCAGGAAATACTCTGTCAGCTGATCTGCCTGCTACTTAGTGACCCAAGACAGAGTTGCACTAAGTGTATGATCTTTTATATAATCCTTGTTTTCCACAAAAACTTTTTGGATCCCTTAAGGATTTCACTGCTTTTTATTTATGAAGCAGTAAATTTTGTTATTGTTGATTATAGCGTAGCAAAACTCTTTTTAGTCATAATATTCTGTTCTAGGTTAATGTAACAGGAGGAAATTTGTGGAAGCATCTTTTGGAAAACAATTGAAAGAAGGAATCAGTGACTTCGACATGCTGAAGATCATATCACAGCTTCCTTTAATGCAGGAACTTTCTAAAAGAAAAGAGCAGCACTGAATATGCAGTGTGCTCTTCAAAAGCTGGAAATTATTACTGATGTAAATAACACTGCAGCATCTTCTTTCCACTGCATATGTAGTATACTTTAATGTGCATCTTACTACATGACAAAAATCAACATCAGTAAACCGACCACAAAGAATTATACAATCCTAAACTCCAGGATTGAATTATTTCAGCTGAAACTGACAAATAAGGCTATTCTTTCAGGGAAAAAAGGAGGTTAATATGTTTGCTAAATATGCCCACGATAGTGAATACACACACATGGTCTCTTTTGTGGGTAAAAATCAGATTTTAGCTGGCTATCAAATTTTGCTGCAGAAAAGAAAATGCTTTGATGGAAGAAATGACATTCTACTAAATAGCATGCACTCAGGGCAGATTCTCAAAGACGTGAAGGGCACTTAGATACATCAGTTAGGTGCCTCATGGATCTTCATGCCTTTGAAAAATCATCCTCTCTTGCTCTGTTAGGATTTTCTTAATGCAGAATTTCTTTTATGACTCATCTCTATAATTTCTTTGCTGTAAATAAAACATGGTCTTGGTTTTATAAATATGTTGATAGGCACATGGAAAATATTAATCATTGTAAAGCTGAAGGATACTTAGCAAAAGTGAACTGCATGAACTGAGAAATATTGTTTTAAATTGTATTCAATGGCTACAAAAAGTTCTATGCAAACACACTATTTTCACACCCAGAAAGGCCATTTTACCATATAGGAAAAATAATAAAATTTCTATTTTTCTCATCTGAAAAAAAAAAAGAAAAAGCAAAACAAAGATATTTAAGAACATATTGTTTAGCACTAATATTAAGAAGTTATAGAACACATTGACAAATATAGAATACTACCTTTTTTATAATGATAACTATTTTTCATAAAAATAAGAAAAGCTTAAATACTGGTAACATGTAAGTATATACCTAGTGGGAGCAATTTTCATATGTAGATAAGATAGATCTTTACATATCAATCAGAATTTAATTTTTTATAGGTAAAAATTTGAAACCAAGTCTTTATTCCATGTGAATCCTTAGCAAGGTTGGTGCTCACTTCAGCATGACTGTGGCTTCCTCACTCCTTGTTTAAATGCTAACTAGAATGGCAGTTTTATATATACTACTGAATGCTAAATAATTCCTGTAGCAATATGAAGACAAAATAATTGGGATTTCACTTTAAAACTTTTCAGCTTCAGATTCAGAAGTTGCACTACTTCTCTTTTCTGTTATTAAAACAAAATTAAAAACCAAAATTAGCTAAATGAAACATCAAAAACAAATTAATATAAACAGAAGTGATTATTTTTGTTGTATTAGAAGAGAAAATCTCTCAAAATTGCTCTTGTAAAAGTGGTCTATTTAATACTTTAAAATTTTGAGAACTGTTTTAATATTATTGATCACTACATCAAGTTATTGTTGGCTGTTGTTCATTCTTTATTGTACTCATATCAATAAATACGTATTGTACAATTCTGGTTTTTTGTCCACAGCATTCAGGTTCAACACTGTAAGTGAAAAATTGCCCATTAATCCAATGGGATTTAATATACTTATTATCACCACGTTTTCTTTTAAGTATATTTAATCTCAATCAAGAGCTTTTTTAGAACAGTACTATTACATTAATACAATTTTGCTTAGCAGGAAAACTTGAGATGCAAAAAAAGTTCAGTTAATTTGGTGAGACCCATGTGTCATTAAGATGTTTGGCAATTGACCACATTTCTCTCTTTTTAGTCTTCATTATCAAAACCCAGGCTAGTAATTTTCTGCAATTTTTTTGCAGTCTTACTGAATACAGAGGAAAGCTCTGTGTCTGATATGTAACATGTATGGCACTCAGGGAGGGGAAAATTTTCAGATTTCAGTTAGTGATGAAGGCAGAATTTTAGGATTATCTGTTTAAGTGAAATGAAATGTATTTTTTTTTTTTTTTTTACAAAAATACTGCTGTAACTGTGTCTGTATGGTGGACTCTGTGGTGTAGTGTCTGCAGCACCTTCTTGAGCTTGCACTTGTCAGGCTGGGAGGAGGGCACACTTCAGGAGATGTGGTTAATTTAACTTCCAGCCCAATCCATATTTTGTGTAATGCAAATCCAAGACCCATAAGCAAGGCTGTAATTTTGAAACTAGTTAGAATACTGGGTGTGATTTGTCAAATATATTTCAATCGGTCAAATCCACAAACATCTCTTCATCCTCCACTCCAGGTAGTGTGTTCCTGATACTTCCCTTGCACATAATAAGATTATGCTGCTGCTGCAGGATCAGATCAATCCTTTATCCATACTCAGACCCTATCAGGGAAGGAGATGGGATAGTTTTTCAACAGTTCAACAAGCTGATCCAGCTCATAATGATGTATTTCCTAGCTCAAATTCAAGGTTGAGAAGGAAAAGGCAAGTGCAGGACCACTGTACCCCAAAAGTCCATAGTCACACCAGGTCAGTGTGAGTTAGAACCACATCTTTAGTGCATGAGTGCATGAAACCCCTGATTTACTGATACTACAATGTGAATAGGTAAGACAACCAGAGGATGAGTGGAAGCTTTGTGCTTTGACCAAAATTCAGTAGGACTGAAGCAGCAGCAGACAGCTTTTCAGAGTGTTTTTTCAGCTGACTGTTGTTCTGGTTCTTGAACTTATCTTCAGTTAAGAGCCCTAAAATATTTACAAGAAAAGTCATACAAAGATTCTAGAAGGGACCTCATTCATAAATATCAAAGTAATTACTGTAGATGACTCAATTTATGCCAGATGAAGTTTCTCCTGGGAATGCTTAGTGATTTCAGATTTTCCAGTCTACTTGTGGCTGATCTTTGATGAAAAAAAAGGATTAATTTCAGTGAAATTATAGTGATTGGTACTACCAGAAAGTCTGTTTCTAGCCAATCATTTACTAATTACTCACTGGTGCAACAGAAAGTGAAAGTATGCTTTGCCATGAAAACTTTCAGGTTACTGGCACACAAGATAATCACTATGGTGACTTTATTTCTCTGTAGCAATTCATACTGCTTTACATATCACTACCCTGTGAGTAACTAGATTCTTCCATACCATATTGTGACTATTTATATGCAGCGAGTTCTCAACTGCTCTCTAAGGACACTCTTCATATCAAAGTTTAATTGGTATATGATAATTCACTGTTAGTTCTCTTAGCAAGATTGCCCTAAGCAAATAGGCAACGCATCCTAAAAGGGTCATTTTTCTCAAAGAAATTTAATTGAACATTACTTAGACTTTAACATTCATCTGATAATCAAAACATATTTCATTCTTCTTATTTTTAGATATCATTAATTCAAAGGGGAAACTTGGATGTTTTCTCCAGTCTGTAACTCTCTTACACAGATTCAAAAGACAAAAGTTGTATTGTCTGTTTCTAAGGAAAAACTGCTGGAGGCAGTTCTTTTGTTTTTCTAATGAACACCATATGAAAACAGGCATAGAATAACTATTTACTTACATGTAGTGGTCTGCTAGGATCTCTTACATGGTCTACTTTCCTCATCATGACACTGGTCAATCTATTTACAAGACTAGTCTCTTATTCGCTATTTTTTGCAATGTAACAATTTGTTTATTATTTTGACTTGAGTTTTTAATGAGGCTGCTCTATTTAAGGGTGAATGATATTATTAAGCATAGTTTACCAGACTTGAACACATCAAAGAACAATAGTATTTAATAGTTTTAAATGTTACGGAGTCAGTCTTGCTCATTTCCTTATTTCAAAGTTCAGATTTACTGTTCAATAACACCACAACTTTTATTGTTCCTGCTGTTAGAAGTTTCTCATTTGTCTGGTTAAGGATGATTTGGAGGGCATGTTGGAAGAGAAATTGATGTTTTTATAGGCTTTCCTGTATTAAACATTGATGGCTGGATGTGGTTTTGGTGATCAGCTATAATGATTTACATATTTTCTTTCCAGCCCAGCATTTTCTGCTGCATTAGTGCCATACCAGGCAGTTTGTGTATTTTCCTAAGCCTACTGACATAACAGCACCGGCCACGTTGTGAAATGTGTCGGACCTTGGCCTCCACCGTTCTGCTGCCAAACAGAGGGAAACAGTAGCTGTACACTGTAATACTGTTGGATGGGAGTTTTATCCCCTCCCTGTGTATGCAGATACACACACTGAGTTGGATACAGCACTCTAAAGATCATCATTTCTTTGCAAACACAGTACAGGTACAGACATATATATTTCCCACATATGTTAATTTCTCTGTGCAAGTTATTTTCTTCTTGCTGCATCATTAATTTTCTTAGAGAAGAAAACCTGATCTACTCATTTTAGTAAGTATAACTGTGTTTTATAATGAAAAGTAACTTTTAGAAAACATTTATCAGATAAACTAGTTCCCTATATTAAGCCTTGTTTGAGAAATAAGAATGCACAGTCCAGGAGAGACATGCTGAACAAAAGCAAAAGTATAGAAATTGAATTGCAATTTTCCAGTTTCTCTGAAAGTTTCAGAACAACTAACCACTACTAAAGATATATAGCATTCATTCTGTGAAGAATGACCTGTAGAAAACATGCATCAAAAGCCAATAAAGTGAGGCAATGATTTATGCGCATCCCAGTATCAAAAGTGACTTTCAAAGGTAAGAGAGGTGTTCTGAAAAAATTATTGCCCTTGCCTGGAAAAAAAAAAAAAAGCTTTTTTTGGAACCGATTATATTAAAGTGAAATGGATAACAAATATATCTGAAAGTAATTGCACAAATATTCAGTTCAAAGAAATCATAGGTCACTGGTAGGATCTGATGTGGTCAAAGGCTTTTTTTTTGTGAAAAGCTTGGTAATTAAAAACACAGTTTGTATGGGATAAATAGCCTACAGTTTTTCTGAGTTAAATTTATTGAGTTAAATACTTAATTTCTATTAAATAAAAATAATGAGACACACCTAACACTATGAATTAAGAAATAGCACTTACATTGTTGAAGAGCATTGGCAGAAAAAACATTACAAGAAAGTTATTTTAAGTCTCGTTTCTCCCTACTTATACCTATTCTGTCTAAAACTGTAACTAATGGTGTGACATCTGGCAACCACATTACCTCAGGCTGTGACCTTGCCAGTTCTTACAAAACTGTGGGAAAAGTTTCACAGAGTAGGCATCAGGTTTGGATATTTTTTAACTGTCTAGAAGCACAGAATCAAATATAGATACACGGTATTCAGCTCTCTAATTTCTAAATAGCTATACCTGCTTTCCTCACAACAGATTTCTTTCAGCTTTTGGTCAGAGCAGTTCTTAAGTCTTTAGAAGAAGCCTATGTTTTTCCCAAATTAATTTATATCATCCAACTTAAAGAAATATATAACAAAAGAGAGCTGATTCTGCAAAACTGTAAAATATTATCACAAAATCTTGTAGCCAGGAAACTTTGCAAAGTTGTGCATTTTTCCTATCTGTTTGAAAAGGATGCTGTTTTCGTTACTAAAATGGTAATATCAAGATTTTAGGTGCATTGTTATCTGACCATGTTAAAAATCATATTTGTAGTTATAAATATTTTCTTTTCCACCTGCTGTCAAGATAGAAATGAAAAGAAGATAAACCAACATCCTCAGTCTGCTTTCTGGCAGAGGTCACTTTCTGCTAGATGATGCTCTTACAGAGTGAGTTTCTTTGTTCAGTCCCTGGAGAGCTTGTCACAGTATTTCCTCATTGCATGGCAATGATCACTGCAGAGCAGTTTTTCATCTCAGAGACCATCATGTTGCATTAAGCACTGTGAGGAGTGGCATCTGGAGAAAGCCTATCAGTGTAAAAATGAAAGTGAGGAGGAACATTAACATCAGACACAAGTATGAAATCATTGGTACCACAGAAGAGGAAAGAAGTCTTGGCTGAGTTGGTAATCTCCAGCTACCCAGAGGCCATTTGCTCTCTCTGTTTATCAGATGACCATTTCATAGTGTTTTTTTTTTTAACAGAACTTCTCATGGCTTCTTTAAAATTGTCAGAGAAAATTGTTCTTTTGCTGAAGAAGCTTTCTCAACTTATTGTTTGCCCCACTGATAAAGGGCCTAAGGCACAAGGTGAGGATACAGCTTTGGAAGAATTTTAAGACAGGAACCATCAGTTAGAGAGGAGAAATCCTGTACCTCTGTATTTCCTACAGTGTTGAAAACACAACACCATGTTTTTTTCTTCTGAAAATTTGTATAAGTAATTTAAGAAACATGTCTGTACTATGTTTGTCCTTTATCAAAGACATTATCTAAATGTTTAATCCTTCTACTCACATCACACATTTTCTTGAAAATTTCTGCCACAAACTGAAATTTTCAGCACCTTTGTGTTTTTCTTTATATAAATTGGGTGATAATAAATATTGAAACAAATAAAGCAATTCTCTTTGCTCCTTAGGATCACATATACAAGGAAGATAAGTATTTTACAGAATTTGCAATTCTCCATATTCAGAAAACCCACAGTTTCATCCAAGCATCCTTTTGGTAATGACTTTAATGTTCGGAAGCTACCAAAAAGCTTCCTGTATTTTTTGATATCTAAAAGCCCATTTAAGCTCTGCATGCGACTTTTGCTGTAATCATAGGTCTGGGTTAAGAAGTTCTACACATTACAAAAGATGCAAGTTACTGAAATAATGTTCATATTTTGAAAGTATGTTCCACTTTCAGGTAATGTGAAAAAAGCATCAGAAATATGTGCACCTAGAAGCTGCATATTTCTTCAGAAGGCATGTATCTTAGCACAGAAGTTACCTTTTATCTAGAACCATAAGCCATGCCTGGATCTATGGGATAAGATCTTGTACAACATACACAGAGAATGCTAGCACTGTGGTACTCCAAAAGAAAACTACAGTGGCAAAGTAATATCCAGCATTCCTGCAAAAAATAGTTCTTAAATGAAAGTTAATGAGTTACTGTGGATACAGACTTCTCTGACTGCTGTGGTGGCTTGACCTTGGCAAGCTGCTCCGTGCCCATCAGCTCCTTTCTCACCCCCTCTCCTGGAGAGAGGACAGGAAGAGAAAATTAGATGAAAAAGTTCATGGGCTGAGGAAAACACCGGGAGATTGCTCACCAATTACTGCTATGAGCAAAATAGACACAAGTTGGTTATTATCAATTTCTTTTATTGCCTTATAACAATAGAGTAGAATGTTGAGTAAGAAAGACAAAATGAAAAACATCTACCCCTACCCCTTCCCCCTTCTTCCCAGGCTCAACTCCTTGACTCCTCATTCCTCTAAATCCTCCCCTGTTGCCAGAGGGGG
This sequence comes from Passer montanus, assembly GCF_014805655.1. NCBI lineage: Eukaryota > Metazoa > Chordata > Aves > Passeriformes > Passeridae > Passer > Passer montanus. Next base: position 9,611,173 of record NW_024367037.1, read on the forward strand.
GATCAGTCCATGACAGCTCCTCTGCTGCTCCTCCTTCCTCCCACTCTTTCCCTGTTCCAGCATGGGTTCCCTCCCATGTGACATAGTCCTTCAGGAGCTTCTGCAGCATGGGTCCTCTCCAATCTTCAGGAAGATATTACTCCATCATGGGTCCCCTACCCAGGCTGCAGTTCCTGCCAGGAGTCTGCTTCTGTGTGGGATCTCTCAGCATCCTTCAGGGTATGGCTGTTTTCTGATGGGGGACATTATCCACAGGCTGCAGGGGGACAATCTGCATCACCATGGTATTCTTGGACTGCAGGGAATCTGACCCGGCACCTGGGACACCTCTTCCCCTCCTTTTCTGATCTTTGTGTCTGCAGGACTCTTTCTCTCACATTTCCTCTTCTCTCTCACACAGCTGCTGTACAGCATTTTTAATCTTTCCTTAAACACACTTTCGTGGAGGAGCCACTGTCATGGCTGTGGGGCTGAGCTGTGCCCTGTCATGGGTGGGCTGCAGCCAGCTGCAACTGTGTGTGTTGTGGGGTTGCTCATGTTGTGTTCTCACAGAGGCTACCCCTGCAGCCCCCCAAAACTGCCAAAACGTGTGCACCTACATCCAACATGATGCTTCAGAGCTCCCTTTGATGAAAGCAAGCACAAGCTGGTGCCTGATGCACAAGGGGATCAGTGGCACACAAGTGAACAGATCAGTGATATGACTGAAACCTGAGGAGAACAGCCATTGGTGGTGTCAGCTCTGCAGGTCTCACATGAGTAGTGAAAGCATGGTACTTGATAAGGGACTCCTCAGTTTGGGCACGAACAGCTTGGAATTTGGATAGTACTTGTGACCAGATTTGGAGGCATCTCTGAGCATCTCCAACCTCAGGTGAAGACAAGAGGAAGAACGCACAGATGTTCAACACCTGAAATTCAGACACAGGGAAAGTCAGGATAATCATTCAGACTTGCTCTCATTTGAAGGTACTTCTAAAAATATTGCCCTGGAAGAAGTGAAAAACAGCAACAGAAAAAAGGCTCAAGTCATAACACCTCCATGGCTCCTGTAGGCCTGTTTGGGGTGGCAGAGAAGCAGCCAAAGTCCCATTCAGTCCAAGCTAGAGCATGAGCCAGCCTTCTGCCTTTAACCAGCTTGTTTTTCATTCTGCATGTGTGAAATAACTCATGTCCCTCACCTGCCTCTCAGCACCATGGTGCAATTTTAATAAAAAGGACAGCAAATTCATACTGTGTGTCATACCCCTCACTATGATGCAAGTGCTCAAGTACCTGCTGGAAAACCTTGCCAAAGGAATCAGTGCCTGTGGTCCAGGTACCATTTCCATTATTAAACACTGATTTATTTAATGTCAGTATCAAAGAGGATGCTAATAGCCAAAATTTGCCCAGTCATATTTAACATATTAAACAGAGGTAAGCTTCCCTGTTGTTATCCTTAAATCCAAAGGATTTATCCATAAATTCAAAGTAAATTTAAAAGCTTCTCAGAAAAATCAGCTTTCATATTGTGGGATCTAAATGTTGAAGAGACTAGAGAAGTCCTCTCTCTCTGTCCAATCTACATTCTCTGTAAGAAAACAGGAAAGAAAAGGAATGTCCACATACCTTAACAAATGTAATAGAAAAAGCTAAGTCAAAGACCATGGAAAAATCTTTGTAATAGTAATGTACAAAATAAAGTCCAACACTATCCATGTGAAACAAGAGATATCTGAATTTATTACATAAAATCAAAGATCTAATCTACATAATCATACAGATGATAAACAAAATGTTATTCTATTTCACTTATACAGGAAAAATAAGGACTTAATCAACCAAGTTACAATATAAATATGCAATCTTACAAACCTTGATATTCAAACTTAATTTTTTATAACTGGTGATTCTTAACAAAATTTAGAATAAAATCTTTTGGTTAAACCAAAAATTCTTGAAAAAAATGTCACCTATTTCAAGATATCTTAAAGGCAATGTATGAAAATGAACCTTTTTTCTTCTATCAGCAAATCAAAAACTATAAATTCAGTGCAGTTCACCAACAAATCCACAAATTTTTGAAAATTCAAAAAATCTTAGATTTGTTCTGAATTTTAAGTGTCTCTCAGTCAACTTTGGTGCTAAGTAGATTGAAATTTTTGTTTCCTCAGTATTGATATGCTTTGATAATTACAGTTATGTCACTGACTATGTCCTCTGATGTTCAAATTCTATAAACAATTCTACAAACTGCAACTAGCTGTCTATGCTTTGAGTAATAGAGTTTCAATTAATATCAATTCAAACTAAAAAAGTATTTTCCCAAAGCTGTCTGTAGAAATTTCTCTAACAATTTTGTCCCTTTTTTTTTGTTATTTTCTATTTTAAAATCTCAGTTGAGACAGAGGTTCCAAGTCAGAGCAGATCTTGGTTGCAACTTGCACCAATGTAACCAAGTTTTGAGAAAATGGCTTACAGAACAAACAAAGACATAAAGAATCAAGTGTTCTCCATGTAACAGTGGTCTAACAATAGTTTCACTTTATGTGTAGAGCTTTTGTTTCTGGATCTGGGAACAGCATATGGGCAATTCCACTTACCCTCGGAGGTCAGATTCCATTATATCTGACCTCCACATTACAAATTAGCAAACAAAGCCATTTGTGAGCCTTCACTGCTTGTTACTGTTATTCATGCAAATCTACTGCAATGTGCCATTTAGGACAGTCCTTGTTGTAGCCCAACAACACCACGATCTATGCCAATGGCCAACAGACTAAGATACAAAGAAAGAAACAAGAAGTTAGCATCGATTTTCCCAGCTGTCCGCACCTGCTGGTGTTAACAGCAGAAGTATCTAAAAATAAATGAGCCAGTCATTGGTGGAGGAATGAGGGTCTTGCCCCCAAGAAACAACAGAGAGAGGCCTGCAGAGAAAAAGGAGAAAAAGGTGTGAATTCAGTTTATCAGAAGGTTCAGAGCTGTTAAAGTCACAGATTGGGGGGAAGAAATGAAAAAAGATAAGATGACATTGAGAAGCAGGTATATTTCAATTAATCCTTCTTAGATGCTAATTCATGTTTTATTTTTTCATAAGGTATATTTAAATACAATTAAATATTATTAAAATAACAGCATTGATTGCTTTTTATTTAGAGTATCTTATTTTAGGTATTTTTGGTTCTAATGTTGTAAAATCCCAGGATCTTCAGAAAAGGTATATGCTATGCCATGAAGATGCCCATTTAAGCCATATTTAATGGGGGTAAGCATGTAGAGGGATGCTAGTTGTTTTGGAGTTAACCTGAAATAGCAAAATTTTAAGCATGGTTATTATATCCACTTAAATGGAAAATCTGTAGTAGGGGGAGTCAGACTACATTAACTCCTCTTTTTGATGATAACAAAGTGTCCTTTACTAGAGAGTGTAAAAAACAGTAATGTAACAGCCAAGAGATGGGCTGTTTGATCTTGCAAATTCCTTCTGTATATAATTTACATAATTTTCTGTGACTCAGCAGTTGTTTATCAAATAGCTTTCATTACACGGAACTTCATAGATTCTAAGCCAAGCATCTTTGTAGCATTTATCCCTTCAAGTTTGACTTTAAATTATGGACATTTCCATGTAAAAGAAAAATTAATCTATTTTATGTTATTAATCATAAAGAGAAAAGTTCCAAAATTTGATGGCACATTGGTGTGTGTGTGGGGGACATGGAGTACTTTTGCATAACAAATGAGTTACATAATCTGTAAGGAAACAAATGAAGATAACCACATTTCTGTTTTCCTGGCTCTTCCTGTCCCCAGGTTTTGATGTTTTTCTCTATATGTGTTTGGGAATTACTACATGTAATATGTAGTAGAGTATAGGTAATAAGTCTCCACTGAAAGGATTATAACCAGTTTCCTTACTGCCAGTATTTTTATGTCTTCTCCTCTTTTGCTGGAAAAGTTTAAGGTAAAAATCAATGGCAACTTTTTCCTGTTTCAGTTATAGAAATGTAGTTCAGTAGAGTCCTTGGGATTTACTATTTATGACCTTCCTGTGTTTTTAGGATTTCCAGTGGAGATTTTACAAATCATAAAATTGCAGGAATTTTAGAGTATTAATTTCTATGTAAAAAATAGGAAAAGGAAGAACAAACATTAGGACTTTTTATTTTTAAAATATGTAAAAAACAATTAGCAATATAAGGAAGTATATTATTATAAATATGATTGATCACATATTTATCTCCTTTTCCTCTTTCTTATGTTTAATGGCCAGCCCTTCCAGTGTTTCAAGTCACAGTCCCAGCAATTTCAGTGATGCATGGGGATAAACCCATCCACACAATTGTAAACCTGCCTCAGTGTTTTGGCAAAATATACATCTATAAAAGTATTGTATTTCACACCTTCATTGAGGGTCTCTATGCCAGCCAAGGGTCAGACCTTCTTTAAAAATTTTACCTTTAAAAATTTGATCTGTATGAAAATAAAATAGCAATTTAGGCATAGACATTTTTTATCTGTTTTAGTTGTAATTAGATAGCTCACAATTCCTAAGAGGATATTTTATTTTTTCTTAAATTGTGAAAATATTATAGCCAAACTACAAGTTATAACTATGCAACTTACTACTACACAATATAGTATATCTGAAAATCCAAAGTACCTTGTTGTATCTTTTTACATTCTACAAGAATTTTTTCCATGCCATTTGCCAATAACAAGCACTAAAATGCATCCTGAAATGCTGCACTGTTCATTGTAGCCGTTCTGATACACTGCTGAGCTAAACAATCTCTAATATCAATACCTTTTCTTTCCAAAACTAGCCACATCCGGGTACCTAAGAGTGTTTACTTCATCTGGGCCAGTATTTTTTTTTTTTTAAGTTATGAACAATTTTCTCAAACAAGGAAGTTCTATTAATATAAATTTACAGGCAAGAAGCCCATGTCTAAGTTCTTCTCTGACTCATCTGTTATCAAAAGAATGAGCGTCAGCTTTAGAACACTCTATTTTACGATTGCAGCCTGAAACTTCAAAACTGTTTAGAATCTTTCAAAGTCAAAAATGTGCAATGTTAACATCTCAGATTAAACAAAGACTAACACAGAGAGAAAAATTCACTAGCTGTATTTGTCTCATGGAAAGATACAAAGACAGGATTTATCATACCTGATCAATAGCCACGGGAACACCCTATCTAAACCTGGTAATCTATTTAAAGCTTTACCCAGTGTGGGATGCTTCATCTACAGAGGAAGTCTCACTACTCTCTCAAATTCCAAGTGAATTGTGTAATGCTGTTGAAAGCTTAGGAGATGCAAGTATTTCCTAAATTGACCAAATATTGAGCTGAGCCCTGAGGCTCCCCTTAAAGCTCAGGAGTCTGCCTGAGACCATAGCCAGGATGTGGTTCCCTGGCAGGCCCTCAGTACTTGCTCCCTGTCAAATACACAGCCAACATCTGTATTTGACTCCTCTCAACCAACTTGAAGCAGAGGGAAGTACTAAAACAATTACTTAAAAAAAGTAAAAACTAGAAACAGGAAGCTTTTAATGAAAAGCCAGACCTAAGGGTGGAGGACAGAGTGCTGCTAGTATAAAGCACCTGTGACTCTGTGTCTGCATCCTGCAAGTTTTTACTTAAATATCTTTCACACTTGAGGATAGTGTGTTCTAGAAAGGGACATTTTATTGCTGCTGGATGAGATAGCTTGCTGTGCTAACTATGAAAACTGTCATAGCTATAACAAATAACTTGTGATGAAATATTTAAGTAACAGGATCTTTTTGGATTTCTCGTGGCACTCTTTCAGAAAGCACACAAGGCTGCACAGACAAAAAAGTCAGTGGAATTTCTTCAGTAGTGAATTACTGCTCATTTTCTCAGAAAGAATTGTAAATGTAGCTGTATATTTTATTGTAATATATCATTTTATCTTAGAAGTAGCAGAACAGCTGGGGTTATCCCAGTGTCACCCTATTTAGCTCTACTTTTTGAAGCTGGTGATTGTCAAACAATTTCAGCATGAATGTTTATCATATAAGGCCTCAGATCTGGAGAATATTTTCTAAGTTAATCGTAAAATATTGCTTAAATTATTTCTGACTTGATCTGAATAAAATATAAATCAAAAATATTTTGGGACTGAGTAGTACTGAGGGATATTTTTCTCCCTCTGTTCTGAGTCCTAGCATTTTGATATGGGGATTTGACAGTTTTATTTTTCTGAAAGGCCAGCAAAATGATAAAGAGGAAGACTAAGATCCTAAGAACAAAAAACTAGGTTCTTTTTGAAAAATAACCAATATACACCTTAGGCTGGTATGCAATTTGCAATGATGTGAGTGGGCTTGCATTTTTATGTACTACAGCTTGAAAAGCACCTTGATTAATCCTGATTTTCTTTAGAGACAGAAAAACTTTTAGAAATGGATGTTTTAAGAAAATGAAAGGAATACATATAGAAATTGCACAGGGGAAGAAGGTTTGAGACAAACAACATGCTACCCAGCGATAAATATATATAGGGTGTTAGAATCAGAGTCTGTTGTCTGTCAGGAATGAAAATGTAAGCATGTAAAATGGAATGCAGTGACAAAGATTTATCTTTACTAAGAATTTAAAAAGTAAAAAAAAAATTTCAGCATATTTACAGAAGTCAAACAGTTGAAATAGGCCAAATAAAACTCTCATAAATACTAGAGAGTACATTTTTTTCTTTAATGCAAAAACGAACTGGAAGACTTTCTAGACTTTAATTCATTTGTAATTTCTAGATGAGAATATTGCAATAGTGCCTAGCAACACTGAGTGTCCAGTCTCTTTTTGTTAACAGGATGGAAATACCTAGCTCTGTTAACTTCTTATGAACACTCTGAGTCCTAATCCATCATATTGTGTTTAAAAAGAGGCTGTGTTAAAAATCTACAGATTTTGAGGAGCTAAAGGATGTTTCTGTCCTCTCTTTTGTTACTGTTACATGTCATGCATTGCTTTCTTCAGTACTTTGTCTTAAGACAGTTATTATACCAGTGAAGTAATTTACTTCATTAAATTCCCTCTTAATATTCCTCAAGAGGACATGCAGAAAATATTTTTTTCTTCTTACTTTGGACTGACAGTAAATTTTATGTTGCTCTTTACCAGGTGTCCCACGTTTTGCTGCTTGCATCAGTGATGGTCAAGTATAGAAGGAAAAGCAGGGGCTTGGAATATGTATCAGGTATTTTGAAAAACTATTTTGAAACCTTGCAGAATGAACTAAAGATAATTATTGGCTTAATAGATGAGAAAAATATTTTCAAGGGATAATGACCAGCTTCTGGGGGTTTCTTTGTTGTTTTTTCTTTTTTCCCTCTTCATTGAAGACAGTCAGATGTGATAACACTCCAATTAACCAAACAGAGGTTGATAAGGATCCCTTTGTTTCTGAGTATCTTCTGATGTGACTGTTAAATCATGCTTCTACCTTTGCACACCTGAGTCTCCCATTTTCCCAAGTTGTGCTTCTGCTGTACTTCTGTCCTCAAGGCAAAGAAAAGTAGTCTTGTCCTGCCTTGAAAGTCTTTTGTGTAGTGGTTTGGTTGCCCAGAGGGGTGCCTTACATCTCTCAATTTTTAGAACATTACCTTTAAAAAACATAACCAACAAGAAAAAACAAACCAAAATTATTTTTTTTTCTAAATTAAAGCCTGTTTTCATTAGTTGGCATGCACTGAAAAGCACATGTCAGCTAGTGGGTGTGTATAAACACAGCGGTGAGGCTGCAGCTGGTCTTTAGACAGAAATATGCTGCTGCTGAAGCAGAGCAGGATCATGTCATTTTGGAGTGTACAACCTATCAAACAGTAATTTGGGGCTAGATTGCAGTTTTGACCTCATGCTAGCAGTGAGGAAGATGAGTTGTATGCTAATAGCAGTTCCCTGTTGTGCTGGGAGTGCACACACAGCAGCTGCTGCTGCCCTCACCAGAGCTGTGCACATCCTGTCCCACACCAGCCCATCTCTGCTGACATCTGGGTACAAACAGCATCATTGCTTGAACCGTGTTGAGGCTGCTGCCTGCATTAATCAAGTTTCTGTCATCACTTTTGTCAGGTCCTGATGAAACAGATGAAGTTCTGAACAGAGCAAAATAAGGAAACAGAAGAATATGCTATCCATCTTCATTCCTCTGCACATATTTTTTGAGAAATGCTAGCCAACATCTTGTCATTTCACTGAGACATAGCTGTGCAGTGATACAGCTTTCAGACAGTTAAATGGGCAGCTTGCATCTAAAAGAGAACTCTGGGAAGAACAATCTGAAACCAAACCTCTCACTTTGAAGCATCACCATCTAAATGTTATTTAATCCGTAAATAGTGAGGTGATATGAACCCACAGCCATCTAAAGTGAGAGCCAGCAACAGACCCCTGACTTGTGAAAATTACAAGATTGAGATCTAAGAAAGTGATTTGTGGCTCATATTGGACAAACAATTATCTAGCACTAGTCCCAGAGAATCTACACTCTGCTTTCTGAAAGGGTCACACAGCTAAAATGGATTCTTAGTGAAATTAGTTATTTTGTAATTGTAGAGCTAATTAACTTGTAAAGAGAGACCTGTTGGCACTGGAAACAATATTCACATTCATCAGATACAGCCTTTTTATTGAAAGAGCTGTTGAACTACTTTAGGCTGGCTGAACCTCTCTACACCTGTCTAGTCCAGGTGTCTTCCAGTGTCTATGGAAAATATTTGCCTAGCGAAAACAAGATAATTTCAAGGCATGTTTTTTTGACAAATGTCTCTCTTAGAGATAAGTATACATCTGCTTCCTTCTGGTGATGCCTTAGGTTTTAGCTTTTACGTTTTTCAGATTCTGTACTGCTTTAGTGTGTAGTTCCGAGCTTCATATTAAGGGATGGTAAGCTCTCTTCACAGAGTAGGTAGAAAAAAAATTCCTTTTCTAGCTGGGGACCAAGGACAACTGGACCAAATCTCAGGCCCAAGAGCACAAACAACGTAGACTGAAGAGAGAAAAACAAGAAGGGTGGGACTTCATAAGCTAAAGCTACAATTGGACAATTAACTCCAATATGCTAATGGACCAGAACTTATAAAAGTGTGAGGCCTCATGACTGGTTGTCCATTTTGTGACCATTTTGGTTCATCCTGGGTGTAGCCCTGGCTGGGGTCTTGTACTACCCAAGGTGTATCCATTGAAGCTTTTTAATAAATACCTGCTTTAACTTTGTCTAGTCTCTGTTCTAGATCAGCCTTCACAAGGCATAACAGGCAGTGAACAAAGCAATAGAAAGATACTAGGATACTCTTCCCTCTGCTCCTGACATTAGCAATGGGAAGGTATATATAGCTAGGTGGCCCTTTTGCTACATCCTAAATTCAATATACAGGAATTAAATCACTAAAAAAACCATAACCAAGATAAAAACCAGACCATAAACCAAATGAAAACTAAAAAATAATGAGGCAGAAAACCTTCAAAAATGTCATCATGCAAGGAAATGCAGATTTCTATTCCATAAAGTGAAGAAGAGAAACATTGTCTAACATAAACAGTGCTAGCTCTCCCAGCAGCCACCATTACATTATTCATTAAAATGTCAGTGTATTCTTCCTCACTAAATATAGGGGTTTGGCATATTTAAATACTACCTGTAAACATAATGACTTTTCCATGAAAAAATTAAAGTTAAAACATCATATAGTTTTATCACTGTTTCATCCCAATATGCATATTTTACATGAAATTTGCTACTAGTTATAGACAAATGTGTGAACTAAGATGGTAAAGAATTCAGTACTGAATAAAAATATTTTTAGCCCAGCATGTGTCATATATCTCGTATCTTTAGGATACTATTAATAAAGTGTTCCTATATGAAACAAAAAAGGCATTGGTAAAGATTGAAAAAACATATTTTTTTTCATTTACACTTTGAAAACCAATTCATTGATAACAGCAGAAAGTTTTCCACATTTTCCTGCTCATGAATATTTCAGATTATTAAGATCTCTTAAAAGTGCCCATATTTGAAAAGAAATCTTTGGACAATGCATGCCATCAGACAATTGACTCCTTTAGGCAGCCCTCGCAAAATTAGAGTTAAAAGAAGTTGCAAATCAGAGACAGGTGAAGACAGGCTTAGTTGAAATATTTTCCTTGTATTACTTATACTGACATGTATACACAAATAAGAATAAAATTAAAATAAATATATGTATAAGCCTATAGGGCTGATGAAATACAAGTGCAAGGTTAGTTTTGCCTTTTTAAGCAGCGTTGATAACAAAGCTTCAGTGTTCTAACATATGACCTCTTCTTCACTCAGTGCAACTGAAGTTTCTGTGGTTTACATTTATCTTGTTAACCTGGTGAAATTATGATCAGAAAAAAGTAAAAATGACTGGTTGGCAGCTCTGCTAGGTGTCATTCTATCAATGTCTCATTTATTCTCTCAGGCTACACATGCCAGTACAGTAATAGAGTGCATTCAGCTACCTGCAAATGAGCCCATTTCCCCTCTGCTCCCTGTCATTCATTGCCTACTGCCACTGAAGACTGCAGACACTTCATCTTGCTAATAATCAGCTCTGTGGTTAATTCTGGAGGCAGAATACAGTCCATCCAGCTCATTGCTTGGCAGCTATTCTGACTTAGCTGTGTGACATTAGCTAAAACTTATTTTTGTCAGTTCACTAAGAAAATATCACTAGGTGAAAGCATACATATGGTTACATTTTCAAACTGACTTCTGAAAAACATTCTCAGGATATTTGGAAAAATGCCTGTTTTAAAGACAGAACTGAAGATTAGTACAGAAAATAGGTTTTCTGCATACACTATATAAGTGCTGCAGGTGAACTTGAGTATGATGCTTTTGCAAAAGTGCTTGCAGGATCAAGAAAAAAATAAAAATCTAAGAGTTGTCACTCAAAACATGCCAGCAGACAGTCTTCAATTTTAGCAATTCAAAGGGAGATGTGAGGCTGAGTAGGAAAACATGTAGGGAATAAAACTGAATGACAATTATATAAAAGAAGTTAGATCAATTTACAGATGAAATCATCAGCAACAAATATCTTTAAGATCTGTATTCATTAAAAAATGTACATATTTTTCCAAGACTGTTTAGATGTCTTAACAAGCTCTGAAAGCTTGCCAAAAAATTGAGAAGTCTCACATTGTTCATCTTACTGTCCAAGAACATTCAGGCAATTACAGCTCTTGCAGATGTCATGATGTCAGATTTGTGGGCAACGACAAGCCATGTGATCTTCTGCTGCCTTCACAAACACCAACTGATCAATGTGCAGTATTAATTTCCAAAAGTTACTGTGCCTATATAAAAGCATGTAGTAACAAATGAAAAAGCAACAGCAATACTTAGAGTCTGACAAAGAATGGTATTGCAATATACCTAGAGTTCAAGTTTCAAAGCCCAGAAAAATCACATGAGAAATCTAGAAATCAAATCTGTGTTAGGGAAAAGATTTATAAGTCTATAAAAAGTTATTAAAAATAAGTGTAAATCTGCAATCTGTGCATACACCACTTCAAAACAGTGTTTAAGACAGAAATACAAATATTTTTATAATTTTTATGATCTTGATTACAGAAATTTTTTGCAGTATATTTCTTTTGAATTGATCAAGAGATGAGAGCATCTAACTCCATTGTCAAATATTTCAACAGATGACTATTGTGTTTTCAACAGTTTTTCAAAAGCTAGAAAAGTTGAGAACATGAAATATATCATTCCAACTGCATCTTCAGTCAAATCACTGCTGTTTGAGTATTTCTTTTGAGAAACTGTGCCCAAGCCAGGACACAATTCACACTACAATAGTTGCTTCAGTAATTTTCTCTTTCTTGTCATTTCTGCCTGATGTGATTCTACAGTGTTCGAAGCAAGCAAACCCCATGCATGTAGAGAAGGCCACCTCTCTTTTGTGTGATGAGAACCATAATTTTGAGAAATGTGGTAGATTCTTGAAAAGACAAAAATCTTGGTTGGAAACAGAATCTCATTTCCGCTTTCTCTGGCACTATTTTTGGTTATTTATTAGCTCTAAAGGAAGAAAACATTGGAGAAAAGCAATAAATGTGACTGCACTCTTTTTCTTTTGAAGTTAAATACAGAGAATAATGGCCAAGCTTGTGAAAATGACTAGGTAGCTGTGATGTGTAGGGTAGTGACATGAGTATGCAAAACTGAATCTCTGAAGTAAATAGAGTATTACTTATCTTGCGGATACTATTATTGCTAATTGACAGTGACAACATTCAAAATTATATTGAGTTTTATTAATGCCAACCAAAGCTTTTACAAATCCATAAATTAATGACACAAAATGACTACTCCATAAGTATTTTAAGAAATTATTTCCTGTTTTGACTGAGTCTTGGTAATTTAATTACAGTTACATCAGAATAAAAACAAAATGTCATAATGTGGGCTAAAATGTGAATATCTTCCAAATCCAAAACCTTATTACTTAAATGTTTTTATCCTTTGCAATGATGTACAACATTAGTATTAGTAAAAAAGAGTAACCTCCATGAAAACTTTAGCTCTCAAGAATGTACTGTTTCCCAGAACAGTAGAGCATCTTCAGATGTTTAATATTTTCCAAGCAATAAACTACAGAAGCAGGTCCCTTTAGAATAAACTGTCTTTATGAACAAGTGCACTAAACCATGTGGCAAACTATATAAAAGTAGTAGAGAAGTGCCCTGATACAAACTAAAATGCTAGTTGTTTTAATAACATGAAAGATTTTATCAGCTGTTTATTAATTTTAAATGACATAACATAAACTTGTCCATAAAAAGGAAAATATATGTGGCAATTATGTGCCCTGAGCCAAAACTCCTGTGCAATGCACTGTGCCCTCAAGTGAAGAAAAGCAGTTATGTACAATAGGCATTGCATTGCCAGCTCTTTCTGTGAAGTGGATGAAGATCCAATTCACGGCTGTTTAATCCAGCCTTTTCATTTTGGGGAAAAAAACCCCGAAACCCAAAACATTCCAATGTTCGGTTTAATTTGGCTTTATATTTCGGAGGGAAGAAGATTCTTACTACCTGTGAAAAGGTAATTAAAAATCAGATGAGAGTAAGAAATGCCATTTCAGGGGGCACTGATCTTGTTGCCCCCAGGTGATGACCAGAGCCACTGCTGGGGTAGAGCTGCTTTCTCCTGTCTGAGTGCCCTGTCCTGCCCAGAGACCAGAACCGCGGCCTTGGTGGGTCAGTGGTCATCCCTGCCTGTGCTTCCCAAGTCTGTGGGCCTGTTCTCCGTTAATTTGCCTAACCTGTTGTTTTTGGCTTTCCTGTTATGATCTGCATCGACAACCTCCTCTGTCAACAAATTCTGCAAGTTCATCACCTGTAAAAATGTGTTTTTATAGGTTTTAAACAAACATCACGGAAGAAAGATTTTCTCACTTTGGTTTGTTGAAGGCCTTTTGTTTTGCAGTTCATGGTAGACATTTACATTGATATTGACTGATTCACCCAATACAATAATCTGTATTAAAATAAATTATCTAGCTGTTATTTAGATGCAACTTTTTTCTGCATTTCTCTCTAAGTCAATTGCATATCTGCATATGTAATTTAGCACAGAAGATATATCCAGTTAAATGGAAAATTAAATAGGAAAACAGAGAAATTAGAAAGTCTCTAGGGAAGAAAATATAAACAACAAATTAATAATATCATTAATGAGCTTCCAAATTTGCATCTGCTCTGCTGCAAATACAAACATTTGTAACAGGTTTGGTATTTTGTACCTGATTTAGAAGCAGTGAAAATCAGAAATTTACATTAAAGTACCTGTTGAGATCATGTCACAGACTTTAAGATAATGCAATAATTACATGCTATTCCTGGCTGCAGAAAACACACCAAAAAAAAATGGTTTATACATGCGTCTTCACTGGCATTAAAAGAAAACCTTTACAAAACTGCTATCATCCTAGTGATTTATAATACAAATTTCAGGAACTTGGTAGTCAGTTAAAGCAATAAACACACAGCTACTTGTATATATATACATATATACACTTTACTGTGTATGTGCAATAGGTCCACTACAGCCTGTATAGATAGATAACTAATAGTTGGGGGTTTGTTTGTTTGTGCTTTTCTTGTTGGGGCTTTTTTTTTTTTTTAATTTCAGTTCTGATGTATTTTTCTACCAACAGTAGCTAGTGAACAGAAAAGGATGAGAAAGCTTGGGTATGAGCAAGCAAGGTAGGCCTTCAGGGCAAGAAATGATACTTTTAAATGGACTCAAAGAAATTGAGTCAGATGAAGAAAAGATGAACATACAAGGATAATTTTCTTATGTGGGGAAGATCTCAACTCTCTTGTCCATTTCTACCCCCTTCCATTCCCAATATTCTGATCTCTGCTTTCTCTCCTTCCTTTTGGCAATCTTCTTTCAGCTGGCACGTCACAAGGTTAATTTTAACTATAGCAGTCAGTGATATTTGGACATTGTAGTCCCTACTTAGTGTTACTATCAGAGAGGTACTGGGAATTTATGGGGTTTTTTGCATCTGACATGCCCTGATGTTTCTTTGTCTGGTTGCTGCTCCTTGAGATAGGTGAAAAGCCAGACAGGAATTTCCAGCAGGAAATTCCCAGGGAATTGGAAGTTTCAACAGTTAAGCTTAGAAGTACAATAAAGATATTATCACTAATGGTATCGAGTCCCTGTCAGATAGAGTCTTTGATATGTTGATCTTCAGAGAACTTTTGGAATGTAAAAGGACAGAAGTCAGAACAGTAAAGAAGGAAAAATATGTTACAAATAGACAGCTTTGAAAAAAGGATGCAGAGATAATAAGACTTCATCCTGTAATGAATGAGTCACAGAAATAATAAATACAAAGAATACTGAAAACTTCTTAAAAAAATCTCAGAAAAAGTTTTCTCAAGCTCCTCTCTCTGTATGACATTTGAAATAAGGGAAATTTAAAATTACAGTGCATCTTATATTGAAAGTGCTAGGAGATGGCTTTTGTAAAAGAACCTCTACAAAACTGTGAGAATTACAAAACCATCTTCATTTGTGCACCTGCAGTTACATGCTAAAATGCCATGCACATAGACACACAGCAATATCCACTGCTTGTCCACCTTTCATCAGTTTATTGGGATGGAACCCACCTAACACACAGGATATAAAAAAGAAAAAAATTATTTGAATTACAGAAACTAAGCTTGTGAGGAGTCAGGAGTAGGCAGCTCTTTAAAGTTCATCTTATGCAGAGTGCAGTAAGGAAGGAACAAGGGACAATGTAAATGAGATCAGTGACTAATTTTCCCAGTGGTGGAACTCCTACACATTTTAACTGCAGATCAGTAAGAATATACTTGGAAGAAAAGATACCCATATTAAATAATGCCAATGGAGAGGAAAAAGTCCAACTGGCTTCAGAAGCAGTCATGGGAATATACAAGCTGAAGGGAACAAGCAGGTAAGAGGGAAAGCAGAGCTAGCATTAGTCCAAAACAGGAGATGCAGACACAGAGGGAGTCAGTGCTCCCAGTAATGAGAGACTAATCTTCCCCTATTTAGGTTGTCTTATAACGCCAGCAATAATTATTGAGCCCATACACCACTTCTTTTCATTTTTAGTATCCAGTAAACATTTTTGTCACTGTATGTTTTAGTAAGTATTTTATGGAGATATACACTTTTCCCTTAATATATCACTCTTCTATTTCTAAAAATTAAAATATTCAAATTGAATATAAGTCTTGAGCTATGATAGCACAAAATATATTGCACCAGCTGATACAGCAGTCCCCTGGATCAGTTTTGGGTAAACAATCATCTCTTTCTCGTCTAAAACAAGAGCAGTGGAACTGAAGCTGCTTTTCAAGGTTAGGAATATTTCTTAAACATTAACCTAATTAGGCCATCATTTAAGAAAATCTGACCAAAATGGACACAGTTGGAGTGCAGAAGTATATTGGCAATGGAGACTGTATGTCTCTTCCATGAAACGCTTCTGTAGCTACTAACACCAACACTGAAGACAGTGTAAGAAAACTTTTGTTCAATGTAGATTGACCATATTTAAAAGAGGTGAGAAGGACTCAGATTGAACACTCCCATAAAGGTGAGAGATGTAGCTCTTCCTCCTGAAGAATTTTTTTTTATTTTGGGAAATGCCTCCTTAATTCTTTCTTCTTGCTGCAGAAATGAGATACAAATCCATTTTATTATTATCACAAGTATCACATGGGGTCACATAAAGTTCCCACCAGTCCTATTTGGAGAAATGTGAGTAGCCCAGTGTGCATCTGGTTAGAGCTCTTCATATTTCATTGAACAAGCGTATCAGGCACAGCTAAAAGGAATTTTTACTCAGTAAGTGATGCTTCTCATGTAATTGCTCTTGATAGATCCATGCCAGTTCAGCCTCCTGTGCTAAACAAACCCTTGTTGCAGCAATCACAGTACATTTATAATTAGCTCAATAAAGTCCCTTTGTTATATTGTTCTACAGATAGAAATACTGTCCTGCAAAATGACAGACGGTTTTGAGTTGCAATTCAGAATTTAGCAAAATCTTGATAGAGCAGATGGAGGACATTAATATTAATTTACTGTGAAAGAGTAGCACAGTGATGGTGACCACAAAGAGAAACAATTAGCCATAAACTGAGCGGGCAGTGATATATATCCTTTGGAAAGCATTTGCATGTGCTGCACTGCACCTTTACATTTTTGCTGGGTGGTGATAAAAATGTAGTTTCTTGTGGAATACATGGTATAACTCCCCCCAGTAACCATTATAAGGCCATCTTCTTTTGTGAACCTGTAGTTATGTGCAAAAAAATTCGTGAGCATATACACACAACGTCTATAATTTGTCCAGCTATCATCAATTTATTTTTTCCAATTATGACGGCAAGCATGAATTTTCAAAAATTATATCTGCCCTCAGATCAGATGACCAACAATGTACCATCCATCTTTAGTATGTGCCCTAGAAAGTCCTTGTGAAATAGCCTCGCATTATAGACAAAGCAATGTAGTCCTAGAGTCTAGGTTACATAAAAACAAAACCCAAATCCTGTAATGACTCACCTCCTACTTCACCCCCTCATTGCTTTGCTTTACACAAGTCAGGAAGGGCTGACTTTTCCAGAGTGCTGGCAGACATATCAAAGTGACATCAGCAAACACTCCATTATCACTATAAATGTAAATTATAAAATCGAACATTGATTTGGGTTGGAGGGGACCTTAAATACCATCTCATCCCAACCCCACTGCCATGGGCAGGGCACCTTCTGCTAGAACAGGTTCCTCAAGCCCCATCCAGCCTGTCCTTGAACACTTCCAGGGATGGGACATCCACATCATCTCCGGGCAACCTGCTCCAGTGTCTCACCACCCTCACAGTAAAGAATTCCTTCCTAACATTTAATCTAAACCCACCATCTTTCAGTCTGAACTAATTCTCCCTTTTCCCGTCACTAAACGCGCTTGCAAAACGTCCCTCGCCGCCTTTCTAGTAGTCTCCCTTCCGTACTGGGATGAGTAAGTCATCCCCTGGCGGAGCTCAAGGCCGTGTCCTCTCATCCTGTCCCTAGTTAGTTGCCTGAGAGCAGAGGCGGATCCCAGCCGGCTACACTCCCGCAGGAAGGTGCAGATACTCGGAACTTTAGGTCCCTCCACTGCCCCCCGCCGCCATCCAGGCCCGCGGGCGCGGCGCGGGGCCTCATGGGAACTGTAGTTCCCTGCGCTCCCGCCGGCGGGCTGCGGGGCGATGAGCGTTCCCGGCGTGCTTCGCGCGCAGCGCCGGGCGGCGGGCTCGGGGCGGAAGCGGGCGGACTACATTTCCCGAGGTGCGCCGCGGGCGGCTGCCGCCGGGCGGGCGGCGGGTCGGCGCGGCGGTTGAATGCGGCGGGCGGAGCGGCGCGATGGAGCTGTCGGCGCTCGTCAGGAAGCTCGGTAAGGGCTCCGCTCCCTCCCGGGCCCGCCGCCTTCGTGGAAAGGGAAACTGTGGCACGGCACCGCTCTGCGGGAGCCCGGCCGCCCCTGCCCGGCCTCCGCCGCCCCTCTGCCTGCTGCTGTTCCCTCCGCTCCCCGCGGCAGGCGTGGAGGGGGCGGCGGCGCTGCCCTAGGGGGGCACGCTTCCATAAGGAAATGCCAGGAGCTTCCCCTTCAGACACGGTGGCTATCCCTTATTCAGTGTGTTTGGGTAGTTTTTTGTTCTGTTGGAGCTCACTCACAACATACTCTGGTGGAGGTTCCGCTGCCAGGTTTGATCAGTAGAGGCGCATTTGGCAGCGGCTTGTAGCAGTACATCTTATAATGTCTCACCGCTTTATAATCACGCGAACGCACTTGATGAGGTTGTTGCTGGTATGAGTGCTAATCGTATTTGTCTTCCTGGTAGGCATAATTCTGGCGGCTTGTAAGCCGGCTTTTTTTCACTGCTTCTCTGGCAGCGTTCTGTTTCTGCAAATAAGAAAAAAGTTACGTCAAATAATTTTATGGGTTTCTTAATCCCTTTTTTTTGGGCAGGTCATGAACTGACAGAGATAAGAGAGCGATCTTTGAAGACTATTCTGTTTAAACTAGACCACAACTTGATTTCCTATGCTGATCTGGTCCACGAAAAAGCGCTTTTTCGGAACCTTTTGGAGTGGTTCAATTTCCCAGTTGTACCAATAAAAGAGGAAGTATTAAATTTTGTGAACAGTTTGATCAAGGTATGACATACTAGCATTCATTTATTTTTAAACTGTATGTTTTTAGAATGCTGAAGCTAAATAAAGCTGGATAACACTTGACTTTGTAACTCCGTGTAAGGAGATTTTTAAAGTATTTTACAAAGACTGGAATAATAAAGCCACTGTGTGTATACCAAAAGTAAAACAAATTCAGTGACTTCAAGTGGATGAGAGAGCTGAGAAAAATCTTTTTTTCTGGGTTTCTGCTTCAGTTTCTCAGCTTCTTCAATTTCTCAGCTTCTTCAGTTACTCCTCTAGTGCTTCATTTTTAACTTGGAGTGTGATTTGCAGCTAAGCATTTGCATTGTTCCTGGAAAGTAAAGATTTGAACATTGTTGCAACTAATTTGAGAAGATGTTACAGAAACTTCAGATAGCTCAGATTTTTACATTCTCGTGTTTTAATCACTGAACTGCAACTATGCAGAGCTAAAAAACACCCCATCCTTGATACTGACGGATGGATGTCAGAGTTTAACCCCAGCCAGCAGCCAAGCTCCATCCACACAGCTGCTTGCTTACACCCTTCCAGTGACACTGGGGAGAGAATGGGATGGGTAAAAGGGAGAAGACACATGGGTTGAGACAAAGGTGGTTTCATAGGAAAAGCAAAAGCTGCATGCACAAGCAAAGCAAAACAAGAGATTAATTCACCACTTCTCATGGGCAGGCGGGTGTTCAGCCATCTGCACGAGAGCACGGCATGTAATAGTGACTTAAGAAGTGACTCCAAATGTCCCCCCTTCCTCTTAATTTTACTCCCTTTATAGACTGAGCATTTGGAACTTGAGCTGTTGGAACTAGATGATCTTTAAGGTTGCTTCCAACCCAGGCCTTTTTGTGATTCTGTGATATGGAATATCCCTCTGGTCAGTTGGGGTCACCTGTCCTGGCTGTGTCTCCTCCCAAACTCCCCTGTACTGCCAGATCCCTTGCCAGGACAGCAGAAAATCCTTTGGTTCTGTGTAAGCCCTGCTTAGCAGTAACAAAAATATCTCTTTGTTATCAACCCTGTGTTCAGCACAAGTCCAAAACACATCCCTGTGCCAGCCACTGGGAAGAAAATTAACTCTACCTCAGCACAATCATGTAAACGAATAAAGGCAAACTAAACTTAAGAATTTCAATTATTTTCTTTCTTCCCCCTGCTGCTCTCTATTCCCTGCCCCCAGCCAGAGACTTTAAGACTCTTCAAACTAACTTTGTCAGTTATTTGTCTTAATGTAGCATCCACCTGCTGCTCAGAAAATGATTGGAATTGGTGCAGTGGAATTCTTCTCTCAGCTCCGCTCCGATGTGGATCCAAATTTACAGGCCATAATTGATGGGATTGTGGATAGACTGTTCTTTCTTTCTTCTGAACTCCCTTACAGTTCTTCAGTATGTTATCAAACTCAGTCTCAGCCTTCAGCAGATGAACCAGGTAAATTACCTCTTTTGAATTGTAATTTATTTTACCTTAAAATAAAACAAATGAAAAGGCTATGAGAAGCTGATGTTTTCTGGCATAGTAGGTGAATTATTCCTGAGAGATCAGTGAAGTGTGTTTTAACCAGATTCTACCGGAGACTGTGTGACCTTACCTAAATCACCTGGTGGAATTCCTGTAATGGAATTCCGTATCCATTTCCTCAGTGTATAATATCTGTTTTCTATAATGTACAAAGAGCATGACACAACTTCCAAGGACAGCTTTATGGCAGCAAGTGTGTAGCAACTTCAAATAAATCTGTAATTTAGCCAGTATACTTTACTGCTATTCTTTGCATAGTAGTCTCTATCTTGGAAAGCAATTCAAGTCCTGTGAGAAGAAAAAAGAAAAAGAAAAAACAATAATTGATCCTAATAGAATGATTTTTGAAACTACAGTAGCTGTATGCTCTATGTACTTAGTATTGGATAACCATTTGTCATAGAAGAATACATAAACTTTCTTTAAAATGTCACATTAATGTGTGAAGTGCTATTGCTTGCATCTGTTACCTAGCTCATTATCTGTCTGCTACAATGATTTACATTTCCTCCTAGATGTAGTCTAACCCATTTGGTTCTCCTCTTCTGCCTTAAAAATTTTGGAACAGAGTTTGGAGGAGAAAATTACATATCATATTACATTACCTCCTGCTTATTGTGGAAAAGACAGTGCTGTTACAGTGTGTGTAGCACTAATGACCACACCTCTGTCACCCATGCTGTGCAGTCACAGAGATAAAAGTAATTTTTTGGTGGTTTCTGCCACCCCTCTAATGCTTGGAGATTTAATTCACTAGAACTATGTGCCTTGTGATTAATGTTTAATATTTTTCCTTCCTATGCCCACACAGGGGCATATTTTTACTTAATGTTTCTACTGTATGGAGAAGAATAGTCTTCTACATGTGCATTCTTAAATTATGTATTTCTGAAGCTACTCGGTTGAAGGTATTTATACTGTAAATTGTATGCATGTGTGGATGGAATAATTCTAATGCTTCCTAGCAGGAGTGTTGTATTTTTCTTTCTGTTTCAACTTCAGTTACTGGAAAAAATTACTCTAAACTAATAACCTGGCATTATCTAGTTTGATCCTTTGAACCAAATGCTATGGTCTGGAGAGATTGCTTTTAGAGTTATTTCTTGTGTATTTTTTATACAGTTTGCATATGAATGATATGGGGCAAAATACATTTATACAAGAGGGCAACTTTCTAGGTGATCTAAGATGACAGCAGTTAGGTAGAAAAAGGTTTTAAGTAATTAATTAAAAAAGTTAATTTTATTACTACAGAGGTAGATTAAAGGAAAGCCCTTTATTTGGCTGGCAGTCCTCCATCAGGTAACACATTTTGTCTTAATTGTTTTTGCTATTGTCTGTATGGCATGCTAGTTAGTGTAAAAAAAATGGAGAAAAATGTGCCCTTTACAGTTGCAGAATATGGTTATAAAAAATAAACATTGTCACACTGTTTCTACTCCATTTTTCTGATCATCTGAGACTATTTTATCCTATTAAGGAAACTGATTTAAAACTCAAGAGCAAGAGAGAGGTAGTTAAGGAAAAGCATGAAAATAAATTGAGGGATTCTTTTGTGTGTGTGCATTTTTTAAACTTACCCCTTTTTTCATTTTAGTCCTGCCTCAAGAGGAATTATTCACTGGATATTTTTGTCAGAGTAGAAGTCATCTGCCGCAGTTAGAAATATCTCCCAAAAGAACAGTTGGTATGTGTAGTTATAAAAGAATATGTTAATTACAGAAAGAGCTTAGAGTTGTAATTTAGATGGAATTCCATTACAAATGTGGATAGCAAAATTGGCTCTTCTTTTTCCTTTTGTTATTCCCTGAAATCTAACACCACAGAAGGTACAATTATAATGCTTATAAAAATGACATTCATCTTAATAGATATTTCCCTTTTCCAGTAAATAGTGTAGCTCATTGGAATATCTAAAGTACATTGGAAAGCAGTGCAATTAAAAAAATTATTTAAATTGTCGCTGTTTTCCAGATGGTCTGTGTTTCATAATCAGAAGTGGCTTAAAGGATCAAGTACCTTTCATTTCAACAAAACTTAGTCTGAAGTATCTTTCTACTTTTTAGAAACTGATCTGGGTGCTAGGGGATTCTTTGCTTTGTATTTAAATGAAAACCAGTGTTATGATTTGATTTTTTTTTTTTTTGTCAAATGATATGAAGTGTTGCACTGACAACCACAGACCAATAATATTTTGGCAAGTCTTTGCCTGTACCAGTATACTGGTAGCAGTTCACAGGAGAGTTTCTTATTTAAAATACAGTATGGTGCTGAGATCTAGATTTTAAAATATGACTTTGCAGTTATTGTTGGTGAATCATCAGTTAAGTTTTTAGTAGCATATCAACTGTCTTAGGAATTGCACAATAATTATTACAAACTTTTAAGCTAGAAATAGCTTTAAAGTTATTTTCTTTAAAAAGTTATTATGTATCGTAATTTTGTAAGAACAATAATTTCTACTGCTTGAAGAGTAAAACCATGAAGTGAATTTTTCATTTTTAGACATCATGCTAATGGATAAAATATTCTTTAGCAGCAGATAAAAAATTATAATTTGATTGAAAGCATGATGTGGCAGTTTGAGTATTCTTCCACTAATGCTGTGTTCATTATTTGCTAAAGGTTTCTGCAATAAACATATTTCATTTGGATTTGATATGACCTTAGTGGTGTTTTGGTATTTCTGAAAATTCTAAAAGCATTTGAGTTTGTGCAGGCCTATATTTACTAAAATATATTTCTGTGTAAGATAGTATATTGTTTATAAGTTTTTTACTTTGCCTTAAATGTATACAATATAATATTTCTATAAAATATATTTCAAGACATCCGCTCTGTTTATTTTTGCAGAAATGTGTTTCTCCATATTTTATAGAAATATATTTCTATAAAATATATTTCAAGACATCCGCTCTGTTTTTTTTACAGTGAAATGCTTGAAATTTTCCACCTTTCCTTGGCTAACTCTGACTTCCACAGATAGACATGTTCTTTCATCAAATGAAAGGTGCAGTAATAGAAACATTACATTTTCCTTGTAGTTTTTCCTTTTGAGGAATAGTGGCTGTAAATTTCTGTCCTTCTGCATCATGAGGTTGTTCTTGTGAAAGAACAATAGTAAACCCAATGAGCTAGCTTTGATAAATGAACTGGGCTAAAGCTGGGCACTGTCACTCTCCAATTTTTGTGTTTAAATCAGAGTGTCTTTGGGTCTTTTGTTCATGTTACTTTAGTCTGTATTTTTAATTTCTTAAGTGGATCAAAGATTTCTTTCAGCTAATAATAGAACAAGCTGAAATAAAATCGTTATTTACTTTACCCCCATGACCAGTTGGTAGGAAAATCCCCACTATCAGTAGCAGCTTTAGGCCAGTGAGTTCAGGTATGGGGCTTTATCCAGGCATTAGGTCATTCCAACTGTCTTTCTCCAGCGACTTTTTTTTTTTCTTTAATTTAGAAAAAGTGTTTGAAGTGCCCCAAGGGAGAGGGAGAATTCTGTATTTGGGATTCCTTATGAGTTGTTAAAGAGCTTGGATACATTTCTAGCATAGTGGTTTTTTGTTTTTTTTTTTTGGGGTGTGTTTGTTTTTTCCTTTTGAAATATTTCTGAAGCTGGAGAACCTGTTTAATGTTTAATTTCCTTTATGCCAGAGTATAGAAGAGGAAGACAGATTTGTAACACTGGACATATTTGATTTTTTTACAGTGGTTTCAGAAACAGTAGTTTCTAAAACAATTGGAAAAAATGAAGTAGCCTATCCTAAAGATTCTTATAATTTACTAATATTGATCTTAGAGAATAGCTAATAAATTTCTCCCTTTTATGGAATTTCCCACTTATGTAATGCAAGTGCTTTTAAGTTATACATGAGCCCTAGTAATGAAAGAAACTTTCTTACTGGTATGAGTTACATTACTTGCTATATGCCACTGAGATAATCACTAGCTTCACAGGGAATTTCCAGTAGTTCTTATTTTAATTTCAAATTCAGAATCAATATTTATTTCTCTTTTTGTAACCAAATTTTACTTGTGGAAATTGAGTATGTTCTTTATTGTGTATAGGATTCATATAGCTAAGGAATAATTCAACTGAAAAAATGATATGGCAATAGAATTACAGGGATTTTTTTTCTTTAGATTCTTCAGTGTTGTTATAACTTTCTTGTAAAGACTTGTCCAGGCTAATAATTGCTGGTTGGTTTTCTTTTCATTTTAATACATATTTAAATATGAACTTGTAGCTCTTTGAGAAGTAACAACCAAAGTTTAATTTGGAGTACATGTGAGCTTCTTCAGGATGTGATTATGCAAGATTTTCCTGCAGAGATCTTCCTTCAAAGGCCAAAGATTGTACAGGCAAGAATTCACATAAAGTTTAAAGTTTTTATTGGTATAAGCTTTGCCAAGGATGAATTGATGCAAATGATTAAATTTGTTTTGTAAATAAAATAATTGAACAGGAGTACCTTGATGTTAACTCCAGGTGCATAAGAAAGGGGACATTGGCTATATATTGCAGTTTTAAAGTTTTTTGCTTGTAACAATGTATATTGCTAATCACTAATGAAGTGTTTTCTGAAGTAATACTTTGTTTCTTCTGTATTAGATAAATTTGTGTGGTTGTTGTCTGCACACCCTGTAATGGGCTCCCATAATGAAAGTGGTGACTTTATTGGAAATACAATGTGAAACTTGGCTTCTTCTTTAGGCCTGGTGGTCTTGCATTCAGTAATGTAACAGTAGTTGAGCCTATTTATTCTTTGCTGTGATTTTGAAAACACTTGGAAACATTTTTGAACTATATTTAGTGTAAGACTTGGTGGCATGGTTGTTCATGACAATTATTAATGCTGAGGTCTTGATGTTGGTGGTTTTGTCTTTTCAGAGCCTTTTGTCTCTACTAAACTTGGCTTTTGGAGGAGATGGGAGACACCAGTTGGCTTTGCAGGCTGTGTCATGCTTGCAACAGCTCTGCATCTTTTTGAGAAGTAGGCTTAACTTCCATAGAGATCCAAGTTTTTCTTCCTCAGAGCAAGGTGGGTGTTTTTAAGTATTTGAGATACTTAATACACTGTTGTTTTTACTACAGGTAAGATTGTCTGAAATGGCAGAAAAAAACCCCAAACCGAACCTTATAGCAAATGTAATCTTATGAAATTGTTTTGGTGTTCAGTGCTATTAATATTAATTAAGAAAAATTTGAGTACTTCCATTGTTTTAAAGTACTTATTCAGTTTTACTTTCCTCTGATTCCCCATTCATCAACTTCTCCCAGTATCCAATTGTTTGTATGTCAGCAGGGAAGGGATTTTTAGCTAAAATGAAATTAAATCTGTAAAATAAAAGTGGGCAAAGTTTCAAAAAAGCTTTCAAGCTATTAGTACTTTACAATGTAGTTACTAATTTCATAAGCTATGTGAGCTTTCTCTTTTTTTTATGCTGATGGCTCAAAATAGTTTAATCATTGTTTTGGATTTTGCAGTCATGAGGGCTGCTTCACAATGCTCTTAATGCTTAAATGTTGTAGCTTTAATGGTCTAGATTACTTATAATGGTCTTCTTGTTTCTATTTTGTCATCTGAATTGAGTCAAAGCTTCGTTTCCATAAATTGGTAGTCTGGTTCTCTCTCTCATAAGATTGCTCCTATATTTGGTGTCTTAATAAATGGTACTGGCTGCTAATTCAGTTATAACATCAACAAGTCCAATAGCCTTACCCAGACACTGTGTTTCTATTTTTAAAACTCAAGATTTATGATTCAGCTGGAATCTTCAGTGATGTTTGCCTTGGAATTTGATTTCCGAACTCTGCTACTTGCCAGTGGTCAGTTGTTCTAGGCCATCAGTATTTGCGTGGTGTTTTTTTCCATATCCTGCCTTAGCTACTTTTACTGCTTACTATGTAGTATCTTTCAGAATAATGGATACTTCTAAGGGAAAATATGTTCTTTGTGTTACATAAAGGCACAGCTTCCCAGAATTCATCTATATCTTACTGTCAAGAAGCAAGAGGTGCTCCTCGTTCTCAGAATCCATCACCTGGAGGCAGTAGTCCTCGGCCCTCTGTAATTGGACGGACAGTTCAGCGTCCTAGAGGAGATGGTCAAGATTGGGATGCAGTATCTTCTAGGTGAATGAAACAGGAAATAACTTACCCTTCATTTAAAAACATTTTAATATAGGATTATATTATCAGGTCCTTTGTCCGTGTGGATTGTTGCAATGGTTTTGGTAACTTGTGAAGATTCAAACCATGTTTATGAATTAAACCTTTCTTGAAGTGGTGTTTGGAATACATAAAAACATTTCTACGTTTTGTACCCAACCACCATATCAAACAAAGTCTCTTCCTATCAGCTGTTATTGCTCGTGCATGTATTTGTAAGACACAGAAAAGCATTTATTCAGTCTATTGCTGGAAAGTCAGGGATTTTTCTTTTTTTCAGCAGATGACCTCATAAGTTCTTTTAAGTGGAATGGCCATCCCGTAGGTAACAGTATTTAGTATTGTCAAAAATGCTATGCTGTATAAAGATTTCTATTGAAGTCTTTAAAATTTGTTGTTAAATGTGACAACAAATTTCAGTTCTATAACATGTAAATATTTTACTCTTATATGAAATTATAAATTATCTGTATACCCTCAAAATGTAGAAGTTTTTGTGTGTGGTTTTGTTGCTTGTTTGGCCCGACTTAAAGCTGCTGTTCAAGTACCAATGTCTTCTAGAATGTGGAATTTTAAAAGTCCCCGTAAATCTGTGTGCTTGTTGGTAGTTCATTTGAGTCCCTGTGATGTATGGGCTAGTGGTTGAGTATCTCTTAGGTATTTAAATAGACTGTGATGAGAGTAGCTCAATTGTAAATACATCTTGACAGTCATATTAAAAAGTTATTTTTATTGGAGTCTAATATATTAATTTTTATCATGTAACTAATGTGGCACTGTCAATGAATTCCAGGCTTTATGCCTTCTAGGCCCTGGCCGTTTCCCGGAGCTGAACAGTTAACAGTTTAATAGCAGCTGGTGCATATTGTGCAAGAGAGAGTAATGGCCTGGCTGTCAGTCTAGAAGTGAAAGCTGCATAAGAATAAGTACCTGTTCAGGCAGTGATGAGACTTCTAGAAACCAGGGAGTGCTAATAGGGTCATTTTATGAGCTGCTTATGACCGTACACCTTTATCTTCTTGCATCCTGTGTGCTACAGTAAAGCTGCTCACTGCCCACAAATCTCATTTCTTACAAAAATATAATTTAGCCCTGTGGTAGCATAAAGAACAGCATGATGTAGATATGATAGAGAGAAATTACAGTAGTGTTGCTCTGACATTTCTGATTATGATAAGGAAGAGCTGCTTTTAGTGAATCTTGTCTTTTTCTATGTAATTGTAATGTAAATTTGTTTATTTATTTGTATATTGTTATTCTATATGTAACTCTTCTTTTCCTTCTTCTTTAATCTTGAGACTCTTCAATCTGTCTGTTTGTCTATTTCAAATTCTGCCTGGAAACTTAACCTTTCCTCTTCTGAATTGTTTTTGTGATTGATACCTCTCCTTCCTTTTCCTCTGGTAAGTGCAGCCAAACCCAAAGTACATATTGGTGAACTCATGTGTTTTGCTTGTAGCTTTCTGTTGACTTCTTAATCAGTCAGCATTTAACTTCTTATAGATAGACATCTTTTACATTTAATTGGCCAATAGAATGTAACACAGTCATGCCACAATTCAGTTGCTTCAGCTTGTTTAATAATAAAAAAGGGAACCAACCAAAACCCACTTTTAAGTCATACAGGTTTTTAAAGGAAATCAAGATTGCTAAACATTGTTTGGGATAAGAAAACTTAAAAAAGATGTTCTGATTTTTATTAATTATAATGCTGATAGTGGAATTAGATTATGTTGAAAACTAATATAGTTATGAACTATATATTGTTCATAATATATGAACCATATATACTGTATTCATATAGATATATTCATATATCACAGATAAAATATCTAATAATTAAAAAATGTCTAAAATTTAATAGCATTCTGTATACTTTGTAGTATATACTTGATTACACTTAAGGCTTTCTTGGACAAGGAAATACTTCCTGTTTTGCAGTGGATAAGGTAGTCCTAAGGAGTAAACAGAGCTCATGCTTCTTAATTTTCTTTCTAAGGATTCTAGAATGGTTTCAATATAGTGAGTATAATTCAGGCTGAAATTTGATATTATTAAGTTGTGTTGCTTCAAGCCACTGATAGATTTTGTTCATAAAAAAAAAGAAAAGAATTTCAAATCAACTGATATTTCTCACACAATATTGTGTTTGTTGCATGTGTATTTCTTCCAGTACAGAGTGTTAAGTGGTTTTGAAGATGATTGCCAAAACATTTGGCATTCTCTTGTGATGCTACCTGTTCTGACATTTAAAAAAAACAACTAAACAAAATCTCCTTCTTCTTGCAACACTGGAAGATAGCAGAGAAGGTTTGGGATGGGAGGATGGATACGCTTAAGGCAGGAGTCATGAAAATACTTAATGCTGTTTTTAACATCTCTACATATGTGTTTTCTCTTTGCAAGACTTAATTATATATTTTTGTTTTATTTTTAAGTGGAAACAGTACTCAAGCAAATGCAAACTCCAGAATCTCTCTGCATTCCCCATTTGATGTAGGACATATTGACCTACCAGATACTAAAAATGAGGACACTTTGGAATTACAGATGAAGCAGCTTAGCCTTCCTCAGTTCTGTGTTTCCATCTTGGAAAATGCAATACCTCTTCTAAGAACAGGTGAGAAATTTTTGAGTATTTAACTTGCATATCTTTCCCATCTTTAATACAAGAATACTCTTACAAAGTTGGTAGATGAGATGACTACCTCAGACAAATAAGGCGCAGATGACTACTGATGTACTGTGGCTAGTTGCAGCAGGGACTTTGTTCAGGTCACAAAACTTGAATCTTCTGACTGATTTCCAGAATTGCTGCAGAAATTTTAAGTGTTTTTTACTGACAGTGGCAGGAAGTCAATATATGGTGGAAAAATGGTGTATCAGGATAAAATGGCATTCAGGAAGATGGAAAAATAACCACTCTTAACCAAAGGCGTTCTCCAAAGGATCTGTTTAAGCACAGAGTTTTCCTCCTGCTCAAGAAATAATATACAAACATTCTAGTGAAAGGCTTGTTTTTATTCTTACAAATGCAGTTAGAAATGGTTTAAGGAACACAAGTAATGGTAGTCTAATTGCAAATTTTAATTTATAGAGGTTCTAAATTGCAAAGCCCTTTTGGAGGACAATCTTTTTGCTCTGAGGTTGCCTAAAATGATATTTAGCTGTAAAATGTAATGTAATTCAAAACAGGTATTGGTTAATGTGGTCAAGGTTTTAAATATAGGAGCTGGAAATGTGCATCTATGTATGACTAGGATACTAAAAGTTAGAGGCTTCAACTTATACACATTTCATAGAATTATTATGAAAATTATTCAATTCTTTTTGTTTTGTTATAAACCAACTAAAATGAATTAAAGTTTGGTTTTTCCCTTTCATAATAATGGTATTTAAATATTAATTAATCACAAGAACATTCATGACTCCTAGCATCTTTTATTTATAATGTAAAACTGCAGAAAATACATTTTCTATCTTTTCCATTTCTGGTGCCTGTCATTTCAAGTTTCACTTTCTGCAGAGCTAAAAGACAGTTTTTCTACATTTCAAGGTTCTTTCTTTCAATCTTATCATAGAATTAAAATAGTTTTACTTTCTGAAAAGGTGGACCTGTCTTTGTTTAACTTCCACTTAGGTTTTTCACACTTCTTTAACTCTCCTTGGTGATATTTCTTCATTCTTCCACTGTGCGGTAATGAGGCACAGATTGTAAGGAAACTAATATTTTTATCCTGTTCCTGTTGATCTGAAAGCCTGTGATCTGAAGGCACACTGTGAGACAGTGTGATGTTGTGAGACAGTAACACACAGTTTCTCATGCAGTTATATTTTTGGTTGTTGCCTTTGGTAAAATCAACAGGCATTTTTATGAATGTTATTATCAACTTTTATGGTATAGTGTAAATTTTAATCTAGATGTTTAAATTACTGGGTAAAGAAAAAACCAGTAAGCTTATTGTAAAATTTGCTGCCTTTTCTTTTGCAATATGATGTGTATTTTAGTTAAGCTTCAATTCTATTCTTTGTGAAATTGTTCATTGGAATTTTTCTTCCTTTGTGCTGATCTGCCTTGTAAGCAAAGTCATTGCAGAAATCAGTAGTAGTGTGGACTTGTTTTGGTTTTGTGGGGGTTGTTTTGGTGTGGGTTTGTTTTTTTTGTTTTTTTTTTTTGTTAAATTGGAGAGATGTATTAAATTAAATTGGCCTAAAACCAATGGAAAACAGAACTTCTGTGAGATAAGTAAAACCAAGATTTCAAAAAGGCTTTGTGCCATTTTCTGTCATTTCTCACCCAAAGCAGATCACTGAAGCTACAAATTGCAAAAGCTGTGGTCATTATCACTGCATATCTAGTTACATAAGAGATAAAAATTTTTCCTCAAGTATATCAACAAGGCTTCTGCAGTGTGTAAAATTTACAAGAGATAGAAAAATCCACAAAGAAATTAATGTTTAATTATAACAAACAAGTAGAGCTTTATCTTTTTTAAACAGATTTTGTTTTGAAGATTTTGAGGGATGCAGAATTTTTATCTTAGTTAAAAGATACATTGAAAATTCAAT
This sequence comes from Passer montanus, assembly GCF_014805655.1. Taxonomy (NCBI): domain Eukaryota; kingdom Metazoa; phylum Chordata; class Aves; order Passeriformes; family Passeridae; genus Passer; species Passer montanus. The sequence continues at coordinate 9,642,192 of NW_024367037.1, forward strand.
GCTGTTGTGTGAAATCCATCTATGACTTTAAATAGAAACATGCCATCAACAAGTAACTAAGCCAACAGTTGCACTACATTGATTATTTAAGGGAAACTGTCACCGTATGGTTCCTTAAGATGTCAGACAGTTTTGGCATCTTCGCTTGTGTGAGGTTGAAAATATTTGGTCTGGGTCCAGATATTCTGCCTTGTTCTTCACAAAACCTTCTAACTCCTCTGTTTTCTCATTATCTGGGTACATTAGGAGGAGGTTTATATTTGTAGTAAATGTAGGCTGTAGATTTCTAAGCTCAGGCCAAGTTTCTTTGTGGCCACATATTCAAGTTTAAAATTGTACAAGGGATAAAAGTTACTAATGGACCAGATTAGCCTTGTTATTAAAAGACATACAGAAGAAGAAATGAAAATTAATAAATACCAGCCTACAAGCAAAAGGGAAAGTATTATAGAGAATTCTGCAAGTAGCTTAAGTGGGGGGTTATTCATCTCTTTGTCTTTTAAAAGATCTCAAACAAAATAATCTGTGAAGAAAGGCACCTCTATACCAAAAATGCAGATCAATGGGAATAGGTAATATATACAGAAGTTTTGTAACACTGTTGTCTGGATGGTGGCAATTAGTGACTTTATTATGAACTTTAAAAAAAGTCTGTAATCAGATTTACAGCTGTAGTAAAGTTCATGATTATTTTCTTAAATTTTGTGATAGGTTTTAAGGAAGTTCAGGTTTTTTCTACGTATACAATTTCTTTAATAGGGTGACTTTGGCTGGTTGTTGTCTTCTCTGATTCAGAGCTATTAGTTGTTGAGGACAGTTAGCATTAGTTTTGTAGAAGCATATAGGAAAATTAAAATACCAGAATTTCATGAGAGTAATAATCCCTTGTTTATTTTCAGTGGTGTCTTCTGAATACCAAAACAATATTTTGTATATATTTGAATTTATCCTTTAATTTGTGTTTGTAGGCAGTAGAAGAGTGACAATGGAAGTTCTTGAATTGCTTGTTGAAGACATGTCCCTTATTGGTGATGCTATTTCTGAAAATGTTTGGGAAGATGACAGCCTTTTTGCATTGGAATTGGTAAGATTCTTCAGGTTTTGGTCAGCCATATTTCTCTCCTTTGTTAAGCTTCTGACATTTTCGGCAACAATTTGTATATCTAAGCTTCTGCTGAGCTTTGTATTTGAAAATTTTAAGTAGTTTATTACTAGTTCTATTGATGGCATTTTTTAAAATGTAAGTTCTTTTACCAGACAATATTTGGAGTTTCACTTCAAGAAAATAAGCAGCCATTGAGAGAAACACATGTAGGGAAGGGAAACGGAGGGAAAAGCACTGACTGCAAATGTTGGACACCAATTTGATGTACATAAGAACTTTCCCTTTCTTTACTCCTTATAAACTATCTGTTTAAAATTAGAGAGATAACGGTTCAGATGCAAGACTGGAATTCTAAGATACATGCTATCCATTTCTTAGACAGGAGCTATAGATCCCTGCACAAATTTCAGGTATCTTAACAATGTTGCTTAGCTGGGAAAGCAAGGAGAGGCCTTTTTGGCCCACCCGTGATTCAAAGTTTTAAGGTGCTGTTGACTAAATATTTTAAGTTGCTGAACACAGTTGAGAGTTGTTATATACATTAATTATAAAACTAGTGAAAACAGATAAAATTATTATGACTTGCTTTTTTGAAGACAAGTGAAAGCTGAAGCATAAGCTGGCATGGCTCAGGCATGTAACAAAAAAACCAGAGTTGCAGACTGAAAATTGTCTAAAGACTGGAATTAAATGTACTGTTAACTGCACTTGACTTGTTAGAATTCATGAAAATAGCACTGAATAAGAAACAATAACAGCTGCAATATTAATTAAAACACTGCTTTAGGCTTTCCTATTCTCTATTTTATAATTGTTAATATTTAAATTTAGAAGACCTATTAGTGAATGAGAATTTTTTTCTTTGAATTTAATCTTCCAGTCTGTGAAAATCTATTATAATTGATCAACATCACATCAGTGCTGAAGATTCCTTGCAGAACATTTAATCTCAGAAGCTTAATATCTCTTCATCTACTTGTTTTATGATCTGAATCAGTATATTTCATTGTTTATAGACATGTCAAACTACAGTAGACTATATTATATGTATACCATACTGATTATTATTAGTAGGATAATGTTTGTTTCCAGACTACTAATAAACAAACCCCTGCAAATAAGGTAGGTAGGTAATGGTGCACAGTTATATTGATTTTTTTTTTTTTAATAGGGGAGTGGAAGAAAAAAGTTTTGCTTTTTCCTTTGAGAATCAATGGGGATAAAAAACTCTTTGATATTTTCAAAGCTACTGTGAATTGGTTTGGGAAGGTTTTTTTTTGTTGGTGGTTTGTTTTTTGTTTTTTTTTAAATTTTAAGTAAAGCTTTATTAGCAAGTTCAAACCAGGACTTAATATTTCCTTATTAAGACGGAACTTCAAAACAGGTAAAATTTCAGAAGGTAAAATGTGTAGTGAGCAGAAATAAAGGTGGTGGGGGGAGAGAGAAAAGTGGGAGAGAAAAGGGGAAAGAGCAACCAGGAATGGGTAATTATTGGGCAAAGTACTTAGAACTAATAGTGAAAGTAGACTGAGGTCTAGGCCTAATGCATAGGTGACAAAAACATTGCTATGTGTTTCACAGCGTTTATGCAATTTTAGCTTATGTGGCATAATTGTGCTGATGATACTGCAGGTGCTGTGTAAAAACTGTAAATAAACAGTGATGTTTCATTTTTTTTCTAATTATTGTATTTCTGATTTTGTTTCCAGAAAGACAAATTGCTTCTGGTCTTGGGTTTGCTTGGAGAAACTATATTATATCACAAAAGCAATATAAGTACAGAACAGCCCAAGGTCATGCTGGTGCATCACAGAATGGCATTTATTAGTATTTCACTCTTCACTGTTAGATTGCTCCAAGTACTTCTCCCTGTAGAAAAGGTATGTCATCAGTAATTATGAGTGATTGTCTCTTGGTTTTGCATTTTAAGAGGGCAGCAAGAGATACCTTCCTTAGGGATGAATACTGAGAAAATAGCCCCGTTGAATAGAGAAATTAATCGAATTTGCACTGGGTGATGTATGATCACAGATGGCAATTTTGTCTGTTCTTAATTTACCAGTGTATTCTGCAGATTACAAATCTTAAAAAAAAAAAAGCCAGAACATTTTTAATACAGTTTTTAAATGAATTTTTGAAATTCAGTATTTTTTTTCCTCCTCTAGTGTTTTGGTTTTTTTTTCTGATATGATGTATGGCTTGCAAGGCTCTGCTGCCCCCTGCTTGTTTGTAGTATGCATGCAAGTAAGAGTAGGATTATGTAACATGTAAAATCATCACTCTTATTCTGATGGAATGTAGTAATCAATTACATTTTGTAAATTGGAATGATTTTAATTGTTCTTTGCTTCCAGTGCTCTTTTAAAATTCTGTGGTAGCTCTTGGGGTTTGGGGATTTTTGTTTTTTAGTGTGGAGGGAGTTTTTTGTTTATTTCAGTTGGGAAGGTCCGATGAAGTTTTTGTGTGATGGAAAGCATTAGATATTTAAACCTGAATAGGTTTTAATTTTGGACCAGTTTTTAGTGGAATGTGGCTTTTCCTGAGGATTAGTCCATTGGATTAGAAGATTTCAGTTACAGGGGGTTTGTCACAAATATTAAGTCTTGTACCTGAAAATAAGTGTAGATGTACTAATCTAATGACTTTTCTCAGTTTTTCTCTTTTATGTTCTTGTGTACATAATGTAAAGTTTCCATTCTGTGTATAACAGTTCAATCAAAATTACTGTATTTGAGGTCAAAATTTAAGTTGAAAGCATGTACACTTTTAATTAAAAATAAAAGAAAAAGCCCAAAGCAACAAGAAAAATACCAGTCCTTAGTTTGCAATATGACCATGTGGAATTGTAGACAGCTTTTTTAAATACAGAAATAATTGTGGTTTGTGTACTCTCTGCCATCTCGTGGTCAGACAGTGAATTGACCCTGGCCAGCAGTGTGCTGTGCCTGGATCATACACAACTTCTGTGACTGGTTGCAGGCCTGATATTAGGAGTGACATCTAAATAACTATCACTGTTAATGAAGAAAAAAGAATTCTTCGTATAAAACTCATTTAATGAAATGTGTTTTCTAAATTTTAAGTAGCAGCAGTAAGGATTGTATTTGTTGAATGGCTGCAAGTGGTATTGTTGGTTTTACTGTATTTTCAGGCTGTTATTCTGACAGTTGCTTTCTTTTTCAAAGGCGAGTAAAGTTACACAAAAGAGTTTGCTGAATGCTTTGTTCCTTCTCTCACTGGATATGTCATTCTCCTTGGAATACCCAAGCATTCATGAATCTGTTGCAGCCTATCTGGAGCAGATGAGTACTGAGAACTACAGTATTTTTATGATCTGAATCAGTATATTTCATTGTTTATAGACATGTCAAACGACAGTAGACTATATTATATGTATACCATACTGATTATTATTAGTAGGATAATGTTTGTTTCCAGACTACTAATAAACAAACCTCTGCAAATAAGGTAGGTAGGTAATGGTGCACAGTTATATTGATTTTTTTTTTTTTAATAGGGGAGTGGAAGAAAAAAGTTTTGCTTTTTCCTTTGAGAATCAATGGGGATAAAAAACTCTTTGATATTTTCAAAGCTACTGTGAATTGGTTTGGGAAAGTTTTTTTTTTGTTGGTGGTTTGGTTTTTGTTTTTTTTTTTTAAATTTTAAGTAAAGCTTTATTAGCAAGTTCAAACCAGGACTTAATATTTCCTTATTAAGACGGAACTTCAAAACAGGTAAAATTTCAGAAGGTAAAATGTGTAGTGAGCAGAAATAAAGGTGGTGGGGGGAGAGAGAAAAGTGGGAGAGAAAAGGGGAAAGAGCAACCAGGAATGTGTAATTACTGGGCAAAGTACTTAGAACTAATAGTGAAAGTAGACTGAGGTCTAGGCCTAATGCATAGGTGACAAAAACATTGCTATGTGTTTCACAGCGTTTATGCAATTTTAGCTTATGTGGCATAATTGTGCTGATGATACTGCAGGTGCTGTGTAAAAACTGTAAATAAACAGTGATGTTTCATTTTTTTTCTAATTATTGTATTTCTGATTTTGTTTCCAGAAAGACAAATTGCTTCTGGTCTTGGGTTTGCTTGGAGAAACTATATTATATCACAAAAGCAATATAAGTACAGAACAGCCCAAGGTCATGCTGGTGCATCACAGAATGGCATTTATTAGTATTTCACTCTTCACTGTTAGATTGCTCCAAGTACTTCTCCCTGTAGAAAAGGTATGTCATCAGTAATTATGAGTGATTGTCTCTTGGTTTTGCATTTTAAGAGGGCAGCAAGAGATACCTTCCTTAGGGATGAATACTGAGAAAATAGCCCCGTTGAATAGAGAAATTAATCGAATTTGCACTGGGTGATGTATGATCACAGATGGCAATTTTGTCTGTTCTTAATTTACCAGTGTATTCTGCAGATTACAAATCTTAAAAAAAAAAAAGCCAGAACATTTTTAATACAGTTTTTAAATGAATTTTTGAAATTCAGTATTTTTTTTCCTCCTCTAGTGTTTTGGTTTTTTTTTCTGATATGATGTATGGCTTGCAAGGCTCTGCTGCCCCCTGCTTGTTTGTAGTATGCATGCAAGTAAGAGTAGGATTATGTAACATGTAAAATCATCACTCTTATTCTGATGGAATGTAGTAATCAATTACATTTTGTAAATTGGAATGATTTTAATTGTTCTTTGCTTCCAGTGCTCTTTTAAAATTCTGTGGTAGCTCTTGGGGTTTGGGGATTTTTGTTTTTTAGTGTGGAGGGAGTTTTTTGTTTATTTCAGTTGGGAAGGTCCGATGAAGTTTTTGTGTGATGGAAAGCATTAGATATTTAAACCTGAATAGGTTTTAATTTTGGACCAGTTTTTAGTGGAATGTGGCTTTTCCTGAGGATTAGTCCATTGGATTAGAAGATTTCAGTTACAGGGGGTTTGTCACAAATATTAAGTCTTGTACCTGAAAATAAGTGTAGATGTACTAATCTAATGACTTTTCACAGTTTTTCTCTTTTATGTTCTTGTGTACATAATGTAAAGTTTCCATTCTGTGTATAACAGTTCAATCAAAATTACTGTATTTGAGGTCAAAATTTAAGTTGAAAGCATGTACACTTTTAATTAAAAATAAAAGAAAAAGCCCAAAGCAACAAGAAAAATACCAGTCCTTAGTTTGCAATATGACCATGTGGAATTGTAGACAGCTTTTTTAAATACAGAAATAATTGTGGTTTGTGTACTCTCTGCCATCTCGTGGTCAGACAGTGAATTGACCCTGGCCAGCAGTGTGCTGTGCCTGGATCATACACGACTTCTGTGACTGGTTGCAGGCCTGATATTAGGAGTGACATCTAAATAACTATCACTGTTAATGAAGAAAAAAGAATTCTTCATATAAAACTCATTAAATGAAATGTGTTTTCTAAATTTTAAGTAGCAGCAGTAAGGATTGTATTTGTTGAATGGCTGCAAGTGGTATTGTTGGTTTTACTGTATTTTCAGGCTGTTATTCTGACAGTTGCTTTCTTTTTCAAAGGCGAGTAAAGTTACACAAAAGAGTTTGCTGAATGCTTTGTTCCTTCTCTCACTGGATATGTCATTCTCCTTGGAATACCCAAGCATTCATGAATCTGTTGCAGCCTATCTGGAGCAGATGAGTACTGAGAACTACAGTATTTATAAACAAGTTTCAGAAGCTGCATATTCAATTGAATGCACCTGTAGCTTTATGGTTGAAGTTCATAAGGAGGTGTGAAACTTTATTATGTAAAATGTTTCCTGTAGGCAAATTTCTTTCCTCACTTTGTTTTCTCTCTAGTAAAAATTAAAGTATAACATAGCAGAGGAAGATCCCCAAGTGTGAGTATTCTGTATGATACAAGGTGTAGTTAATTTATATTTGTTTTTGTTAATACTAGTTATGATGTTGGTAAAAAATCTTATCTGAAGTAAAAAAAAGAAATAAACAATTGGAAATTGGAAGTAGGCACAGGACCTCTTATGAGCAAAGAAAGGAGCAGCAAGAACTCTGCTTATTATATACATATACCTGTATATATCCTTATATGTTATGTGTATTTATATATTCATACAGTACACTATTTATTTTATAGCTATTAAAATATATAGTGTGGGTGTATGTGTGTTGTTCAGGAGTTAAATATATCATTCAGAAAATTTTAAATCCCCAGTACTTTGGCAATTGCAGTTTTAGTGAACAACTACTAGACTCGCTGAGCTTTGTGTTTCACTTATGAAGACAATGGCTTTATTAATTAAGAGATTCTAGCACAGTACTGAAATATTCTTCCAAATTCTATCCAAATGGATAAACTATTTTGCACAATACTGGTTCCATTGATACTAATATAGGTGAATAACATACAGGATATAAATATAGTGATGCCTTAAATCAGAGTTAATCTATCCTTTTTCTAGGCAGGTTCTGAAGTTAATAGAAGCATTACTTTGCTCATAAAATGCTCTTTACAATGAAATTAATTCCATCAAATTTAAATGGCTCATGTTTAATGTATTTCATTACCAAATATGTTGAAGACATATGCACTTAAATTTAAAAAAAATAATTTAACTTGCTTATTAATAGTGATATGTTAAAAGTTTAATAGTTAAATCTTTTATTATATTCCTCTCGCATAAAATGCATATTGATAAAAAAATATTGATTTGAATAGTGCTAAAGTGTTCATGCTGATAGACACATTATTCCTACCGAGTTTAATTGACATTTATTGGGACTCAGCAGCTGAAGGTCTTTCAGCTCCCCAGAACAGGTTCTAATTTTTTTTTTGTTGAAAAGTTTTGGATTAGTTATTTATAAACTCTGTGAAAGACTGGACAAAAACCTACTTAGTATTCAATTAAGATAAATTTGCAAATATTATACAGTAATATTAGATACTTTTAATTTTACTAATTTTGCTAGTTTCACTCTTTTTCTTCATTTTACTTCACAGGGGGACAAGAATCTTTCTGAATTACTAGAATTGGCAGATCAGGCTTTGAGTAGTCTACCCTTCCACCTACACTTTCCCTTGCTTCAAGAATGCATTCACATATGCTCAAATATGTGAGTATATTACTATTTAAAACTCTGCTTGAGAAAATGTGATTTCTTTTGTGGAAAAGGGAACAATTATTTTCTTTTAGTCATTGAACAGATTGATTTGTGCCATTCTGTGGTGGATTTCTTGAAAACTAAATTTCAGTTCCTAAAAAGTTAACTATATTCTTTGTGATTTATAAGGAAGCAATCTTAAACACTTTGACTTGCATTTCGGATTTCTTGAAAATCCTTTGCCCTAAGTATATTTGTATAATTTACTTTTATTTTACTTTCAGAAATCCTAAAGGACTTCCTTTATTGTAGATGCTTCATATTACAACATGGCATCTCATTTATTAAACAGCATATTTTTATTGCTTTTACAATTTTTCCATGTCTCTAGTTAAGAGAATAAGTTACCTTATGGTGCCTGAAAAAGCTATTGAAGAACAAAAATTTAATTATATACTGATTCAGAACTTGACTTTAGGGATTTTTTTCAAAGGAAACTGCATTTAAGAGCTGTCCAGTAAATATTCTAAATGATGAAATGTAAAAATGTTTTTCAATGTTCTAATACTTTTAGAATTTATCATTTGGTTGAGGTTGCAAGCAATAGGAAATTCAATTTTTAACTAATATCAGCTCCCATCATGACAGTTAGATGGACTTTAACCTCTATAATGGAAAAATTCTAAAAGCACAGGTGTTTTTGTAATCATATATATGATCAAACGTGTCTACTGAAGCTCAATAGAATTTTATGTCTTCAGATGAACATAAATTTTTTTAGGCTCTTAGTTTTGATGAGAGAGCTTGAAAAACTATGGTCTTTGATTACCTACATATTTAAAAGAATAAAAATATACAAACACAAAGATTGATAGTATGATTTTGGCAAATGTGTTGTCATCTCTGAACTTTTTACTGTTTTCCAGAATGTATACCATTACAGGAAGTATTTTTCAGAGACTATCCTGAAATTTAACAAGAAAATTTTTGTAGGAATCTTTAGGTACTGTAAAATAAATTAGTTTAATTAACTGTTTTTCATTTTTAGTTGGAAGTCTGCCGAAGCCAACTTATTGCTTCAGGTGGAGGGTCAGAAGTTGCTTCTCCATCTGTTGTCTCATCCTTTGTTGAATATAAAAGCTGAAGCCTATCACTGCTGTTTGGAAGTGGTTAAGGTTTGAATTAATGCTTACTTACCACTCTTGGTTTTGCACTCAATAATGCTTGTTATATAGTTTTGTCATTAGAAGCATTTTTAATACAAATTCTCTTTACTGTGTTATATGCTGAAGAATCAGCATAGGCCTGGGCTTGCAGTTTGCTGTTACATTCTTGGTATTATATTAAATTCTTGGTGTTATATTAAATCTACTTGGTTAGGTTAGACTTCGGTTACTGCACTTAAAAATGATACATAAAGAACATATAAGGCCTTTTATCTACTGCAACAATGTTGTTTGTTGTTTTGTTTTCTTTGGGTTTTATTCCCTGTTCTGGAGCTGTGTTGTGCGTGTCTTGTTTTTTTTTTACATGAGTATTTTGTCATGGCCTTAGTTTTTTGTAATGATAGCCGAAGGGCTAAAGAGCATGAACTTCCTAGAAGTATGGCATGAACTTCCTAAAAGTATGGCTGTACTCTATGCTGGGAAATGGCAATGTTGTATTTATCGGGTCATTTTAGGTGTTCAGTAATATTAGCTCACAAAATAAAAATAATTTTTGTATTTTCATATAATGCTTGATTGAAACTTGTATTTTCTATAATGGACCTAATCTGTACCTAGTGTGCTTGTAGCACAATCCACTAATGTATAAATATGCTGGAACTAGTCTCTCTGAAAAAAAACCCTTTCTCCACTGAATGACACTTGTCTCTGTTTGCAAGATTTTTACCAGCCTGTTTTATGTTTTTCTTATTTTAATGTAATGGCAAACATTGTTTTATTTAGTGAAATATATATGTTTTCAAACTATTATTATTTTCACAACTTCTCAAAATAAAGCCAAAATTATTTTCTATATCTTAGTCCTGTGTAGTAACAGGAGTTTTCAGTCCATGATCCAAACAGATTGTGTTTTTTCCAGGACTGTCATGTTTAGCTTTCAAAACTGGTCCTCCAAAGTGCATGGAAAAAGTCTTTTACTGCATGACAACTTCAGTCTGTCTATAAAACAAGATGTGGTAGTGGAGACTGACTTGAATTTTTAAACTAACCAACTTTATTTTTATTGAAGGACTGTCTAGGTATCCATAATATTGCGAAGCCCGTGCCTTCAATCTGCCAGGGAGTGCATTTTCTTCTACACCCTAAAGTGTTGTATGAAATCTGCACATTTGGCCTTCAGGAAGATAAGAATGAGGTACAGTGTTTGCTAGCTGCATTTGTAAGTTGGTGTGCACACAGAGTAGGTGTTGGTATTCTCCATAGTGGTCTAATGCTTACTTGAAGTTTTGACTAAATATGGTTTCTTGCATGCAGGAAAGCTATACAAATAGTAAGGTTGTAGTAAATGGAAGTATTTTTTAATACAATTAATTCAGAGACAAGATAATATTATGTGCATAGGATGCTAGTAACTGTAATAAAGACCAATGAAAAATGAAATAAGATACATTTTACTAAGGCTGAATATTACAGGAAAAAAGTAAAAAAAAGGTATGTATGATGAAAAAGTATGTATGGTGCTTTACATTTATGGGAAACATGAACTTTGAAGTCTGAAGTTTTGTAAAAGTGGGGTAACCTCTGAAATGGCCAAGGAACAAAAAGACACTTTAAATCTGCAAGTCTTTGCTATAAAAATTGAATTTCACCACCACAAACATCTGTGTTTAAGTATAGTTATCGGAGTATTATAGAAGTGTTGTATAAAGTTGTAGAATAGGACCAAATTTCCATTGGGTTCACTTATATGACTGCTTAAGATGTGTCCACTAGCCTATAGAGCTAAGTGGGAAGTTGTGTGAGGACATGTTACTTGTGTTCTTTATAACAACTCCTTTATAGCTGATCTATAACATCCCTACAGTAATAAAGAACATTGACTAACAAATTATTTATATACTTTTAGCTTCTCTTCTGGAATGAGATTTTTTTTTTACATTCAGTACTATGCAGAGTTCCATTTAAAAGTGATTTTTTTAGATGTGAGCATTTTAAAGAGAGAAATAAAATGTCTTTGTGCTATATGTTTATGCCTTGAATGTAATTTATCTTTTGCAAGGAAAGCATTTATTTTGGCTACTCTATTGGATATGTTATTAAAAAGACTGAGAGTTTTCTGTATTAGTGGTTGTTCAAGCAAAAGAAATAGATTTCAATTGATGCTGAATTAAAAAAAATCAGAGATAGTGCCTATTTACAAATTTTTCACATTTTGTTTTCTACCTTATAGTGCATTTTTATTATGTTTCTAGCAAAATAAAGAACATTGTATCCAAATAATTTTTAAATTTATATTACTTCTTGCTGTATAACTGCTGCTGAAGTGTTCATAAAGTATCAGTTTAATCTTTTAGGCATGTGACATTGAGAAAAAAATTGACAAGAACCTTGTATTTCAAGTTTGGCTTGATATTTGCCATATGATTCTGTAAAGCCAGTCTTTCTCTAAAGATAGGCTAGAGTGATATTATTAAAGACTGTCCTTGTTGCCTGGGGTGAGAGGATTTTTAGCTCTGGCATAACAAAATGCAGGGTTTTAGCTGAAGGTAGGTGTTTTCACACTATGTAAGGAAAAGTTAATTATGGTAAGCTGGGCTTTTTTCCTATGTTCCCATTGCATTAATAATTTTAGTTTGTAAATACTCTAATATTACATGTTATGTAGATTATATAGTGGATACATTAATGCAGAGTGAGTGCTGTATCATACAGCTTTTTTGGTTTTGATAGAGACCTTCAAATGAATTATGATACAGCTTGAAATATTCGGTAGCTGCCTTAGTTTGACTCTTTGCCTCAGGAAAGTGAAATGGCCACATAACACATAACTTCAAGCCACATAATGGCTTTAAGTCTCTTGTCTTTCTGTATCTTCAGAAGCATATCATAGACTGGGAATAAAATGCCCCAGAAAGGCAAGGTCAGGAAAGAAAAGAAACAGAATTGCTTTTACCTGCGGTATAGAGGGACCAATAGGTGTAGAAGTTTTAAGTAATGATTTATTTTATTTCAGAAAAGACAAACCAGAGTTTCTAAGGAAAAAAATAATTATGTGCTGTTTAGGCAGAACTATTTATGTGCTTTCTCTTGGAGGCTTTTCGAACAACTTAATACGTTGTTGAACTGGCAATTAAGTGTAGCATTCTGCAGTAAACATTTTTTGTCTTTGAGATGTTTTTGTATAACATTTCCAATTACAGCATTGACAAACTGACTTAGGTACATCGCTGGTTGCATTAGTGGATTGGTTTTTTTTGTTATTGAGCAGGTGAACTCTACAGCCAAGGCCATTCTGATACATCTGTTGCAAGGACGGTTAATGATGGAAGTATTGACTTGGAACAAGTTTATTGAGGCCCTCTGTCCTGTAATTCCTGTTTTACAGGTACTTCTAAGTGTTTTAATCTGAATTTGATGTATGCAATCACATATATCAGGTTAAATAACAGAAGTAGCAGATGGAAAATAGATAAACAGTAGCATACATACAGATTTGTTCTATCAAGTGTCAATTGGAGAAATGTTTTATAGGTGTCCTAATATCAGTAAAGTTTGTTAGTACATTGAATTTGTAGACACGTTTTAGCCTGGTATTACTTGTGCATGAAATTTGAAATGTTGTAGCACAAATAGCCAGTACTAACTGGGGCTTAAAAGGTTTGAAGATATGAGTGGATAATGCAAGTACAGATTAAAGCATTCATAATTAGTGGAATGTCCCCCATGGCTTAAATTTGAAAACTCTTCCTCCTCTGTAATAGTTTTCTGATCAAATACACACTCAAAAAATAGCAGTCAGCCTAAACTAATTTTTTAGTATATTTAGAAACTTGGTTTTTGATGTTTTTTTTCCCAGTATTATAGAAGTATCCCTTGAACCTTAGTCTTCATGTTTCCAACAACATACAAATTTAATTTTCATTATTTTTACTCTCAGCTTGATCTAAATGGAACTTTTGCCTTTCTCAGTTGGATTTTCAGTGTAATTACTTCATCTGGATTCTTTACTGTTCTTTTACTAGTACTTGAAATTTTCTTATTGTGGTCTGCCCTTAGTCTTCCAGATTAGATATTTTGCTGCATTTGCCTGGTATCTGGTTTTTTTCCTTTATTTTTCTCTTAGCTAATAAATTCAAGTATACTTTTTGTCTTCATTTTCTCCAAAAAATCACACTCAATAATTATACCTACTTACTTGTTTCCCTGCTGTGTGTTCATTAATTGCCTGCACCTCAGTATTGCCCTATTTTGAAAAAGTAGTTTATATAACTTTACTCTGTATGCAAGTTGCACAAAAATCAAGGCAAAAATGGGGAGAAATTGCAAATAACATGGGCCATGAAATAGATGGCTCAGAAAGAAAAATATGTAGAGGAAATACACTGAGAACTTGAAAGAGAAGGGAAAAGGGTTATTTCAGAGCTTTCTCAACCAGTCATTAGAACTTTTTAATGTTACCTGCATATATATATCTTACTAATGGTTGACATTCAAGATTAAATAGTTGGGGATGTAATATAAGATGTAGGCTAAACATGTGAGAAGTTTTTGTGAGTAGAATTTCCCTCTATTCTGTAGCCTGTAGTGGCTTTGTACAATAGATACCAGAGTAGGGTATACCACAGGTCTGTGTTTACCAGATGCATATGAAATGCATTGTATTTTGCTCTACTTTTAAAACATTTATAATATCACTTCTTGATATAGCTGATTCCCTTTTGTCTGTGTGTGAAAATGATTTGATGAAGATCTGAAAATAGATAGAATTTAATGTTTTTAAATCATTTTCTTGTAGGGATTAATTTTGTTTATTGGAATGGAAACTGGCTTTATAGAGCAGAATCATGTTAACAGATTGAAAGGTGAAGCTTTAGTTCAAAGCACCTCCAACCCACGTAAAGAATTCTTTACTTAATTTGTATACAAGACGATTTATTAATATTTTTCCACAGAAAAATATTAATCTGCAGAATTTGAATGTTTTCTTAAAAATAACGGCATAGTTTTTTTTTTTTTATGTTGCTCTTTCCACACTCTCCCTTAGCCCCTAAAATGGAATTAATTGCCTTATCTAATTTGCTAAGTTAATAAGTGGATTTTTTCCAGTAATTCTGGCAATTTCTGTTTGTTGTTTGTTTCACTTAGGGTTATGCTGACACAAAAGATACTTTAGGTAAATGCATTCTCTCTTTGAGTGAAACAACCACTGACAAAGGAGAGGGCATTCTCCCGGGAGCTCCCAGACTACAGGCTGCTCTGCGCCTTCTCTTCTCAAAAAAGCAGCTGTGAGTAATGCTCTGGAGTGTTTCAGCACATCTTCTCATCTTGATGACAACAATGTCTTCTCCTAAATGTTGATTTGAAAGGTTGATTAACCAGTTCTGAATTTGGTACTTCCACCCCATATTAACTTTTAAAACTAATTAATTGCTAACTATACAGCTCAAATTTTCCAGTATGAGTGCTGTATATATTTATTTTAAGTATTTGTTCATTTAGGGTTCGTTCTGTGGCTGCTAAACATTTAGCATTCCACGTTCTTAGTGAAGAAGGGTCAAACCTGAAACGCCCGTGCCTGGATAGTAATGTCCTTTCCAGCATTTCAAACTTATTTATAGTAGAGGGAGCTATGGAGCTAAAATTGGATGATAAAATGAACTCAGTAATTAAGGTTAGTAAACTAACTACATTTTGCTCTTCTACCTGTCCAGTCTCTGAGTTTCCACTTTTAGAAGGTTGCAATATTTCATACAAATTGCCTTGTTTCATAAAAAGAAATCTGTTGATGTATTCTTTCTGTGTGCATTGAAACAGTAGTTCTTATGCTACCATTTGCAACACTAAGAAAAAAATCATTCCTCTTTTTCTTCTCTGCAGGAAAGATTTGATTGCAGAGAACACAGGCTTAGTCTGTTCATAGCAATTTCATTCTGCATGGTTAGATTTTTCTCATATATTTTTCCCCACAAAACCGATTTTTACTAAAACAGGCGCAAATAATTTTTAATATGAAATATTTTAAACAGATTGCAAACTCATGTCTGTCTTTACTTAACATTGCTGCTGTTGCAAATTTTGAAGCAAATCATGAGTGTATGATTCAAGGGAATACCTCTTTTTTTCTTTCTGATTTCTCATCTCCCTTCCATTCTCCTTTCTTCCTTCCCCTCAATACTTTCTGATTAACAATATGATAAGCAAGTGCTTAGATGCTTGACTCTATTGCCGTTAAAAAGTCAGTCCCCTTTACAGACTTAAAAGCATGTTCTAGCATTTCTGCATAGTGTTAAGATTTCTGTAGTCCTACATAAATTAGCTATTATTTGTTAGAATTCTGCAGCTATGAGGCACTAGAAACTGTCTGGTTTTCATATTCTGCAGATGTTATTAAAGATTTGTTGCAAAAAGATTGTAACCTAATCCATTCTTCTTGCGTATATGTAGGATCTAATCAAATACATTCTAATAAAGAATTAAGATATTTTTCATTTCTACTTCCTGTTAGGAAATTTGGCTGGTATCTTTGTTTCATGGTAGCATCCTTGATGCAAATCTAATATTGTTTTGCTTTTAGGCAGAAACTGTTGAAAAGCTGTATGACATTTTGACTTCTGATGCTGTTGACCTAGTTTTACGGAAGTCTGCAGCTGAGCAGCTGGTTGTTATTTTAGAAGGTAAAATTCTTCTGAAAATTTGTATTCATGTGCTGGTCATTTGTGAGCTTGAAGTTTTGCTAGGTTGTCTGTATGCTTGTGCTAAGGGTCCTCTTTGTAATTTTTATTTTGTGAATTTTGGTAAAAAGAAGTGGTTGAATTACAATGCAAGTAAGCAATCTTAGATCATTATTTCACTTGGTGCTTAACTGTAGAGTTTCAAACTTGATGTCTTTATATACTCAAACTCTAATTCAATTATGTTTTCTTCAAGGAATTTGGATTCTAATGAGAGTACATAAGTTCTTTACAATGGGAAGGTGAAATCTTAGATAATATTAAAAATACTGTCAGAGAAATTTCCACAAAAATGGGGAAGTGTATCTACTTTGTCTCATAAAATATATGTAGTTATGACTGCAAAAATTTTCAGATGTTTCAAATTTGAAACAAAGCATAGGATGAAATTGTGAAGGAAAAAATGCAGTTTTATCAGGACAAATTTCATTTGAAGGATCATGTTTTAGTTGTTAAAAAACAAACAAACCAAACCAACCAATTCAAATGTCATACCTTTCTGCTGTTTATGTTTAATATTCTTAAACCAGCTGCTCTAAAGGGTGATATCAGTGAAAAATACTCTCATGGTGATTAAGTAAATACCATTTTCAATTCCATATTAAACTGTTAAAGTATTTTGAAATATTTGAAGTGACATTCTTGTTTGACTAAAATTGAGTTGCAGTGGGATTACTGTAATTTTTAAATGTAAAATTATTGTGGGAATTTATGTAATATATTTAAGAATCTGGTGTACAAGAGGCTACTATAGTCAGGTAAAAATACTTTGAGAAGGTTTTCCTTGCTAGAGATCTGTATTACTGTTGATTGATTGGCAATATTAGAAACTTATTGTAGATAGCAAGAGTTTGTAATCTTATTAAACAGTATTAATATTAAGCATTTTTATATTAAATTTGTGCAGAACCAGTAATTCTTGCTATTACTTTTGCTTTTCGTACAGATACCAAAATGCATGACATTCTGAAAAAGTTAGGTGTGATAGAAAAGATATTGGCCTACCTTAATGAGTGTGTACACGTGGATGGCAAGGTAAAAGTGTATTGTTAGTTTCTTCTGCAAGCGTTGCACAGCATGACAGTAGCAGAGTCTGCCTTTTTCTGCACTTGCAACACCAGTCTTCATGCATTATCACATCACTTAATACAAGTGTTTAATAGCAATTATAATCAGAATATATATTTTGTTCTAGTTTTGATCATGCTAAGATTCATTTAATGAGAGAAGATTGGTTTCCTTACCTGTGAGAAAAGATATCCTGGGAATTGTGTATGGTGAGGTTCCGGAATGTACCAAAACTTCCCTGAAAGCTTGCTCAGTAGAGTACAAAAAAAGTTTAGTGATCATTAAAAAGCAAAATGTTATGTATAATAGTCTCTAAACTTAAATTCTGATGCAAATTATAATTAAAAATGAAATCTAATTGCATGACGTGCCGTTGTAAACATGTCAGATTGAATTTCAGGTATAAATAATTTTCTGACCAATAGAAGATCACTTCACCAGGGAGGGTCTCTTGGTGTAGATGATGGAGCTTTCTGTTTTTGAAATACATGGATAATCTGATGCTTGATTTTTTCTTGAATTCGTTCTTTGAAATCATTTCATGCAAGCACATTTAAGCTAGAAGTTGCTCAACATGACTTCAGTGGATAAAGTTTTTTGTTTTCTTTCATAGTATTGTTACTGCATTCCAGCAGTGCAAACCTTGAGGTTTTTTTTAAAAAAAAAACAGAAGAATTTTTATGTAGTAATGACTTTTTTTCCAAAAATATTCTAGAGAAAAGAGCTGATTGATACTTAGTGGAATTCCCTTTTTTTGTCAAACTAATGAAAATTGCTTCTTCAGAAATAGCAGTTTTTCCCCCCCAGATTATCAGGATCTAAGATTATCTGTATAGCATTAAAGAATGTCTTGTCCAATTTACTATCTCTTGTACAGAAGTACTTCAGTAAACTGTTCTAGTGCAATTGAAGAAATTGAAATATTGGGTACCTCAGGTTTCTGAATGTTGGGTTGGTTTTTTTATGTCAGTTTTATAGTATCTTCTTTAGAGAGAGAGAAAGCAATGCAACTGTTGTTTTGGTTTGGGTAGTGAGTAGATATTACTCAATAATAGAGTAATAGAAGGACAAGCACGGGAAATATATTGCCCTGAGCAGATTCTTCATAATCAAGTAAGGGTCTAGGTTGAACTTTATAAAGGGCTAAAAATATTATTTTAAAGTTTAATTTAATCCAGGAAGGGCTCAGGGAACAACTCTTTAGGGCCTGTGACATTTGGACACTGTCCTGAGGGAATCTAGTCCAGATCCTTGGTTCTCCTCTTGAATGTTTTTTAAAAATTTCAGAGTCAATATCAAGGAAAAATCAACAAAAAATCTTACATGTTCCTAGAAAAGTGGCCCCTGAGAAAAGAAAATGAAAGAAGTAGAATAAATAAAAATCAGTATCTAAATAAGGCTTTATATATAACTGTACAAAAGATTTTTTTCCATACTAGATAAGTAGGGGCTTTCATTCTAGTGGAATGAAAATAAAATTTATTTGTTGATGCTGTTTACAAAACAGATTTTAAAGGCAGAAACGCATAGGCAAAGTAATAATACTGTGAAAGAAATACTCTCCTATTCTTAGAACTGTGACTTTGGTTGTATTTTTGGACATTCATTGGTACTTTAACTTTTAGCAAACTGCTTTCCATTCTTATGATCTGACAAGCTGGGACCCAGAAAATTAGCATGTTATAATAAACTATTTACATTTGTTTAAAACTAATAAACTTGGTTGCAAATACTTGATGTGGTTTTTTTTAAAATCCTTCAGCTTACATATATCCTTTTAAAAATTCTGTAATTTGAAAGCAAATGTTGTAATTCTGTTATGAAGCCAGAGACCAACAAAATTGCCATCAATTAATAATAAAATTAATCAACAAGTAAAAAAAAAATTTAAAGAATATGCATTTTTCATCTAGCTGAAATGTGCTTGTCTAAGGAAGTTCTAGACTTCTATTTTACCAATAATGGAATATATTGCTTAATAGTGGGACAGTATTAGTCTATGTTAAGTGCATCATAATAAATTATACTGGTAGTTGTATTTATTTAATCTTTTTCTCTGTTCCTGCAGCTTATGGAATCCATAGTGGTACCATGTCTGACACTCCTACGCAAAATTGTGTGTGCTGACCCAGTTGTTCGCCAGTCCCTGGCACAGCAACCTTCTCTACTGCTTTTGCTATTCAGAGGTGAGAACTGTATTTCCACTGTAATACCTCTGTCAAAAGATGGTTAGATGTTTCATAAAATACCTTCTTAAGAACTTTGGATCACTACATGATAGCATATTCTGATGTTAAAAAGCTAAATCACTGTGTGCTAGTTTGCCCATGTTGTGGCATGTGTTGAAAGTGCTGGCAGGAAACTGTGGAAAGCAGTTGCTTTTAACTAGTGTTCTTCTATGTATTATTAGGTATCAGTTTTTTCCTAATATATCTTTAAATATTTTTATTTTATTTAGTTTCACTGATACTCCAAAGTGATGGTGCTGTTTTGACTGAAACCACAGTATTGCTTTGTCTTCTGTTGTTTGATGAAGTAGCAAGAACAGAAACATGGTATGAAAACCCACTTATTTAATAGCATATTATAGAAACATTTTAAGTTTCTAATAGAAATAAACTTCTATATATGTCAGACGAGTTATGCCCCAAATTTTATAGATCCAAAATTGCATATTTGTAGTCCAGATTGTTTTGATAATTGGGTTACATGCTCTGGAGACCTACATGATACATTTTTGCACTATGAATACTTAGTGTTAATTTTAAGTTTATTTTTCAAAACCCTTGATTGGTCTGTAATACATCTTTTCCATTAATGAAAACTACAAAAACTAAACAGCTAGCTGTAGACATGTTTTTTTAGCTTAATTAGAATTCTTCTATTTACTTTAGCTTTTAAGTATAGCAGTTGTCTTTAAGGCAACAGACCTCAACTTATGATATTTTGTTATTTAAAACCTCCATATGCATGAAAAATGTGCTTTTAGAATTCACACATGTGAAATATAATGAAAATACTTGTAATGTCTGGTTTTTCTTTAACAGAAAAAAGGAAACAAGTATGTGGAGTTTTTAATGTACAATATATCTGCAATAAGTATTCCATTATGTGTGTGATTTCAGAAATATCTTAATATTGGATAATCTTGACAAAATGTTGTTTATTAATACAAATTATTCACCAATGGGTTAGTAAAGATCTAGCTAAAGGGAGGAATAATAAGGAAATAACATACGTAGCATTAGGAGAAAATAAAATCATAAAATAGAGCATAATAACTATGACTTAATCTCTTGCAGGGCTGATGACATAGCCAGTGATAATACTGAGGTACCTGCCTTCAGTTTACCTGTTGCTGTTGTTAGAAGGTACGTGGGGGTGCTGGCTGCTTGGTTGGTTCATTGGTTTTGATTGTTTTACAGTTAACTGCTGATTTCCATTTGCTGTCCTTCCTGAAGTATGGAAGTGGCAGAATGAAGGGAAATGTCAATCAAAGCATTTTTATGATGATGACATCAGCTTTTTTAAATAGGGATTTTTTTTTCTCCATGCCTTTGTTCTCTGTAAAAGAGTTTCAAAAACTTTATTCTCAAACTTACAAGCTGGTTGTAATAAAGCACTTAATTTAAAAATGAGCAAACAAAAAAACTCTCATGAACCACTTTCAAAAAAATTGTTGTTGTTATTTGTGTATTTTTAGGTATCATCTCCCAGTCAGGATCACTGCTCATCATGTAGTTAGTCCTAATACTGTTGTGGTGCCATTGTCTTCTGAGTGCTTGGCTATGAAACCCGTGGCAGATATGCTTAAAACAGCTTGGAATCTGTCATGGTACCATGGGATTGAAAACCTACTGCAGCTGGTAAATTATGAGAAGGAAACAGAAAGGTGAGCCATTTTATCTTTCATTTTAAGTCCCAATATATCTCAATTAAATTAGCGTTTCATGAAGTTTAAATAGGTTTTCAACTTCAAACAGCAGTTCAAGCTGTTACTTGTTTGAGAACGCTGACATTTAAATGTAAAGGATTGCATCCCAAGAGGATGAAGGTATGTTGTCACAGCTAGTGTTTTACCTAAATTGCATTTTTACATGAAATCTAGAGCTTGATCTAACTTTTGTTGATAGTCAGGCTAATTCCAAACAATTTTGAATGAGTTCTGTGGCTGTTTTTCTTTATAGTCATTAGGGTTTCTTAAGGAACTGACTCTCCTTTTTTACTGTGTAGACCCCCAGCTATAAAGTCGCATGACTTTCTCTTGGTTTTCTTGAAGGATTAAATATCAAATAAATATTCTTAATGGTAGTACTAAGAATTATTATTTAGGTATCATTTTTCCAAAGAACTCAAAATATCTCATGATTTACATGTGGTGGTGTTGTTTTTGGTTTTTAGTTTTTTGTTTGGTTTGGTTTTTTGGAAGGTTTAGTGAAGAAAGAATTGGCTAACAAAAATAATGTTTTAAGCCAATTTCTCTTTTGTCTTCTCAGTTAATCAGGGAGGGGAAGAAGTCAACACTCTCTGAAACAGTTTGTAAAAATGCTGACTTTTAATAACTTTTCTCTATGCCTTTTCAGACTTTTAGACTCTCTAAAACTTTCCTCAGAAGACATTCTTATATTGAAAATAACTCACACAAACCATGGACTGCAGGATTGTCTTAGTTTGATCATTCAGGCAGCATCCCACAGGGATGTTAGAACTGCTCTCACTAGGCTTAGCTTCTATGTCCTGAATGACAGACTTGCATTAAAATGCAATTCTGGGCTTTGTGGAACCACTTTGAAAAGCTTTGTTTGGCAGAAAGCAATGAACAGGTAAGCTATTGACTACAAGAATGCATTAAAGGTTGTTGTACTAAAGTGGCAATATTTCTATTTTTTGTATTTTAAATTTAGGGAATTGATTGTCAATGCGTCTCTGATTCTGATATATATACATATATGTATATATATACACAAACATGTCTATCTATCATATGTCTATATGATAGATATTTATATATTATATATCTGTATGTCTATATTTGGGCTGACAGGAGCCTTAGGCAGTTCAACAAGGGGTAGTGCAGAGTTCTGCACCTGGGGAGGAGCAAGCCCGTTCCTCTGAGGTGTACCAAGCTGGAAAGCCACTTTGCAGAAAAGGATCTGAGGGTCCTGCTGGGACACCAAGGTGGAAATGAACCAGCAGTTTGTCCTTGGAATAAAAAAAAGCAAATGTTATCCTGGGCTGCTTTAGGAGGAGTGTTAGCAGCAAGTCGAGGCAGGTGATCCATCTGTTCTATTCAGCAGTGGTCTGGAGCTATGGGTCCAGTTTTGGACTTACCAATATAAGACAGAAGCATATGGTACACACATACTGGAGAGAATCCAGTGAAGAACCACAAAGATGATGAAAGGCTGGAATATCTTTCTTTTGAGTACAGGATGAGAGTGCTAGGACTGATAAATATGGAGGAAAAAATACTCCACAGGAAAGAGTTTCTTATCAGTGTGTTACGAGTACCAGAAGAGAAGGTGGGGCCAGGCTCTTTTCAGTGATGTCAAGTGAGAGAAGGAATGGCCACAAACTGAAACACAAGATGATCCCTGTGAATATCAGGAAACACTATTTTACTGTGAGGGTGAACAAACACAAACACAGATTACCCAGAGAGGTTGTAGCCTCTCTATCCTTGGAGTTACTCAAAAGCTTCCTGGTCACAGTCCTGAGCAACCAGCTGCACATGTCCCTTCATAAGCAGGGTAGCATGACCAGGGGACGCCTGCAAGTCCCTTCCAATCTCAAAGATTATGTGATCTAGCAATTTGCATACACAAAACCCATCAAATATTTAAAATAAGGACTATTTGAAATGCATAGGTAAGCTTTGCTATTATTACCAAATGCTAGTATTTGATAGATTATTAACTTTTTATTTCCTGTATGTGACCCAGCTCAGATTTCTCTACAGTTTATGAAACAGAAGTCCATTATTAACATATGCAAATAGATTTTTAAATAAAAATATGCACAACTATTTTGCATAATAATAACAACAGTATATTGTATATATTTGTGTCATTGGCTAATACAATGCCATATTTGCTATATGTGTAATATACATATTTGCTCCATATAATTTAACATTTGCAGGTGACTCCAGTCCTATTAGCCTGAGATTTTAAATGTTCTTTTAAAAAAGTACAAGTATGAAAGCTTTTATTTGTATTGCAGGTTTCTACAAGTGCTTCCAGCTTCAGTGGAGGATGAAAAGCTTTTAGTAGATGTCCTAAGATTTTTAAACAAATTGCTTAGAGAGCAGAAATCAAATCTGGAGTCAGACCATCTAAAGTGGATCTTGAAATCATTGCTTAAAAATGTAAGATTGGGGTTCTTGTATATACTTACATGACTTGATTGACTGTACTTGTACACACGTGTGCATACCTGCAGAGCTGCATGAGGGTGTGCTCAGCTGCATAGCTACAAATGTATTACCTCTGTAACATGGAAGAGCATCCATTGTCTTACAAAGGGTGTCCTATGATAGATACAGTCTGCATGCACTTGCATTTTCCCATTTGCAAATACAATCTAATCATTTGTGGAAAAAATCTTCTAGACTTAATTTCAATTACTTATAGACTACAGATACTTAAATTTATAGCGCTACCTGGGAAGCCTATAAAATTTTTTAAGTATGGCCCATTCAATACATTAATATAAAACCTTAAAGCCATTTGATATGAAGCCTTTCAAGCAGCTGAGAAGTCCAAAATGCAGTCTGAACTAATTTTGTTACTGTGTTTTCTGTTTTTTGCGATCTATTTTTTATTGCTGGTTATTGCTGTATTACTTTGAGTTTTCTTTCATCCTTCATAACACACTGTCTTCTTATTGCCAGAATATTTGAAAGGCCTTAACAGTAAATTCTTTTATGGTGTTTAACAGATTCAAGATTCAAGTTAGTTGTAGGATTATAGGAATTTTTCACTAAACTTTTTGCAGTTACTTCTTAGTCAAGTAATCATGGAATTTGTGATTTATAATATATGTGATCTGGAAGTTTTCAACAGAAAAAATGGCTTTAATGAAGGCATTGAAAGAGGATTTAAACAATGCATTATGTGACTGTATTTTTTATTTTCTTTTAGCAGCCAAAATCCCTTATGAGCCTTCTGGTGCGACCAGAATCCCAAGTGCAGGATGAAGTGGATGAAACACAGGCTGCTGTCAGACAACGACTGGATAAAGAACTCATTCGTCTTTTTAACCTGTTGTTAGTTTGTTCCATGTCAGTGACTGACAGGTACAGTGCAAATGGACCTGCCTCTGTCATTCTGACTGGGCATCATAACACCTATTGCTGCTGAATTTTGGTCACTATTTGAATGTCATTACATCATGGCTCAGTTGCTCTGAGCCGTGAATATACACTCTTGAAATGAAAAACAACATTAGATATTCCTTTTGACAGTAAAATTAGGAAATTAACCAGGAAATGTGAAAGAGAATGTGCTAGTGGTCACTTAACAAATAGATGATTAAATTGATTACATGGAGAAGTTGGGCTATTTCTTTTTTGCTGCTGCAAATTTGCATGAGCAAATGGTAACTTCACTGATTTTGTAACATGTATTTATAGCAAAGTAAAACATTGGAATATTGGAAATAGCAATAAATGTTTCTTTTCATTGAAATCCTTTTTGGCCTATGTGTAACAGCTACTTTTAGCATGAAGCTCCGACATTTTCTGTCAATTGAACAAACACAGAAATTAATTTACATGATTTTTCCTTCAAATTTCTCATTAAACCTTTCCCACACTGAATCTCTCCATCCACATGTATCCTAAGAGCTAATACAATTTTAGTTTAAGATAATGTTTGATTATTTAGTGTCACAATATACCTTCGTGAAAATACTTTCAAAATGTTATCTTTTTCATTATTTTCACTTGGTTATTTTTTAAAAGTTTTGACAGCAGGAAAAGGAGATATTACAGAAATCCATGCTAGCTATGTATTTCACATTCCTGTATTTTTTATCTACTTAATTCTAGATTTATTGTTTTTTGCAGGAAATGTTTTTAAACTTGTTTCTTGAATCAGAACGAACATAAGTGTAACAGGCCCTACATTTAAGATTTGGACTTGATAATCCTTGTTGGTCCCTTCCAACTAAGAATATTCTAGACACTGTGTTGTTCTGGAACTACTGAGTTTTGCAGCTCTTCTCAATGTGTCATCTATTGTCCTCAACCTCTTGCTCTTTATTTAGCATGCTAATTAATAATGAGTTATATCTCATTTGTCTTTTTTTAGTTAAACAATTTCATTGTAATCAGGTGCAATATTTTCAGAACCAGGGAAAAGCTAGAAATGTCAAATTTGATTTCATATTACTCTTTGCTTAATGTAATATTAAGTAATTGAGATTCTGAGCCTCACAGGCTAACAGTAAGAAGAATGAGGCATTGGCCATTTTCAAAATGATTCTTTGTAACAGCTTCATATTGATGGTTCATCTGTTTTGTTTTTTACAATTAAACCAGAGAGGGCTTGGAACTTACTGGCTTGTTCAGAACAGAGCTGGCTCTGAAGCTGCTTCAGTGCTTAAGGCTAACAGATGCACCACATTTTTATGGACTTCCATCACTGGAGAGAACATTGCAAGGAATGGTTCATGTTACTGCTCTTCCAGGCTGGACTACCTATTCTGCTGCAGTTGAACCTATCACAATTTGTAAGAAATATTTAACAGGTCTTCTTGAGGTGAGTAGCTTATGTTCCTACTTAGCTTTTGGTTTGAATGCAGGTAAAGAACTGTGTAACTAATGATACTATGCTTTTTACAATGTAATTTTAGTGAATGTCATCACTATAGCAATATAGGTGTGGGAGAGATGCCTTTTCCTGTTAAGTAAATAGGAAGGATATGGAGACTAGACTGAGTGATGTGTATCTGTACACAGATGTTGTGAAGATTGGTTGTATTGCATGTGCTTTCATCATTGGTTTAAGAGGTAATACAAAGTGACTTAGTTTTAAGCAAGATAAAATATATATGTGGTGTTTTTAATAACTGGAACTCCAGGAGGAAAAATCCAACATAACTTCCCCTAGGCAAAATCCACATATGAAAGGTGGTCTGGGAGAAGATTAGCTTGTTGGGTAGGTTGTTAACACAGAGAAAGCAGAAAAGGGATAATTCAAGCTGCTGCGGTTGTTTAAAAGAGAATTTCTTTCTTATTTTTAGTGTCCTATGTTTGTCAAGTCCGTGGATGTGGTAGACAGCTAGCTTTTACCCCTAAAAAGATATCTTTTGAAAACTCCAGTCTTCTTAAAAAGAAAAGCATAATGCTGACTTTGTTTGTTTAACACATATTCAGCAATAAAATTCACTTTTAGAAGTTTTTAGTTGAAATACCAATACATCTGATGAAGAAAAGATATAGTGTTTTAGGGGCCTTAACTTGCCCAGATTTCTTGAATAGAAAGAAATAAACATTTTAGACCTGTTTGATTAGATGAGCTCAGTCACTTGAAATCTAGAATAAAAATGGCACGAAGGTTATAGATGTCATGCAAAAGAAAGATTATTACTGGAAAAAAAAAATTATGGCATGAAATCAACTTGTGATGCATATGCTCTTGTTCAGAAGAATTAGGCAGTTTTATTTGTCCTAAATATGAAAATAAACCTGAGTTTCTTTTGTAGAAGAATGGAGAAAGTGGGTATAAAAAAACTTCAGTAGGCTGGGACACTGAAAGAAAGAACACCAGCAAAAATGCAAAGGTTTAAATCACTGTGTTTT
This sequence comes from Passer montanus, assembly GCF_014805655.1. Classification (NCBI taxonomy): domain Eukaryota; kingdom Metazoa; phylum Chordata; class Aves; order Passeriformes; family Passeridae; genus Passer; species Passer montanus. The sequence goes on from NW_024367037.1 coordinate 9,669,144, forward strand.
GTGGAGAAAAGTAAATCTAGAAGTGTATCTTCTAAGTTTATTATTTTTTAAAAAGTATTTTGGGGCATATTTTGTTGAAAGCAGCATGCCTTTTAATATGCATGGTTACTTATTTGGTCAGACAGTTTATTTTATGTTATGATCCACTGACCTTTATTTCTGTTTACTAGTATTGTGTATAGAAAGCTGATTGTTTTGTTCAAATCACAATGAAATATATAAATGACACTTTCTCTTGAACACTGAATTTTGAAAAAAAAACCTTATTTTTAATTCCAGACATAGCAAAAGAAACCCTAGGTACAATAAACGAAAAGAAACTTTCAGGTTTCTATTCAATTTAGAGCTTACTATTTTAAGCTTGATTGTATTCTTCATTTGAACAAAAAACCCAAAACCACAGATGTTCAGAAGTTTAAATATATAGGAAACCATCAATGACCAAATGACTCAGAAATAAAGAAATTCTTACAATTCAGCTAGAAATCTATCAACTTTTTGGGTTTAAATAATGATTTAGTGTGTAAAACAGTTTGTACTCTGTGTGCTGTTTACCGTAAAGCTGTTATGAACTTGTGCCCTGCTCTTAGGTCATCTCATCATTTTATGTTGAGTGGGGGGGAAATGCCATGTCCTTCATGGGAAAAGGTGTGACAAAAAGCACAGTCCTTTGCTTGCTTCATTTATCTCACGAAATGATGGCTCAAGCCAGCGATATGGTGAGTGCATTCCTGTTGTTCTTATCACTGGTGAGGGCTATGCAGATAGATTTTGACTGCTGAAGTTCAATGATAACTTTCTGTCATGGTTTAGGAATGGTACTCTCCAAATGAGTAGTCCTGCTAAAACCACACCACTGCTTACTCTTCCTTCCCCTCCAATTAGAAGCACAAAAGACAAAAAAAACCCACGTTCATCTCATTTGGTCTATAGTCTTAGATAAATGTACAGGATAGAGCAGAGTATACAAAATGAAATTGTTTTGTAAATTATTCTGTGGATTTTGAAAGGCCTTCTTTCAGAACAAATATAATTTCCTTTTTTATAAAAAAAATGAAGCATTAGGATTTTCTATAGGATGAATAAATATAAGAATTTATAACATCATTATTTCTTCAGCCTCACAGACAACAGGCTTTCTAACCTGTGTTTAAACATTCATGTACATAGGGCTTTCACAGTTGTGTGTGTATATTTATATGTATATATATACATGGAAAAAGGATTGCCAGATAAAACGAGCTATCATTACATATTAGCAAAATACATATTGTGCTTTGTGTTCATGTACATGTTTGAGGGCTAGATTTGTCAGTTTTGTAAGATAGCCTTTATCCTGAAGCAGTTGAAGCAAATTCAACAATTAAGTATTAAAGAATTAAAATCCAGTCTTACTAGTATTTGTGATAGCCACAAATGACAGCCTTTATGATCAAGCACACATGTAACTAGAAATTGCAGTATACCCGCTTCTCCAAATTCCAGGTTTCTCTTTCTTCAGTTCTCTACTCCTTTTTCAAGATATTAGGTAGTGAAAGAGTTTATTAAAATTGGGAGGGGGCAGAGCTTTAAGTACACTGCAGGGAGACAGCAGCCTCCAAAGATTTAGGTCATAAATGCATAGATGAAGGTGTGGACTTGATTTTTTTAGTATCATTGTTAGAGAGTGATATGCATAGTAGCATAATGATAAGTTTTATTTTCTTGTGTTTCTAAGTCATACTCTGTGTTTATGACAGTGTTACTGTTTGGACTGTAGTAATAAATTTTAATCTCAAAGAAATTTTAAAACCCAGCTGTTGTTTACAATGATGTGATTTAGTGTCGAATCCTTATGGAAAGAGAAATACAAAATGATCCTTCCTCTGCGCAATTAGTATTACACAAAACTGTTTTAGTAGTTGTTGGTAGCTCACACTGTTAGTACAGTAGCATGGATTGAAAGATTTATAAAATAATTTCTTAATTTGTTTTCTGTTTGCTAATCAGGACTGGATATCTCTTTGGTCTTTGCCGTACGATAGTGGTGAAGAACAAGTTCTGTCTCATCTAGGTCTGGCATGGCTGGTTCCTTTATGGGTAGATAGAGATCCTGAGGTTTGTTACTGTGGTATTAACTTCATATCTTATTTTGACCCTTAAGCATTTGAAAATTTTTGATTCATTAATGTATTTAATAGTAGAACTGCTGTTCCGAATTATTTAGAATGTTACTAACTGTATCCTAAATAGCAGTAATAATACAGTAGGGAGAGTGTTTCCATATAAACATCATCTAAGAAATCCTTCCTTATATCTTCTGTCTTCTATGCTTTCATTAGTCACTCACTATCATGATTCATAGGCAGTTTTCCTTGTCATTGTTGTAACTTAGCTGCAAAGCAGAAACATTTACATGAACTAAAAAATTCAGAGCAAATGTATTTAATGGGAATCTGTTAAATTGTGTGAGTTTGGTAAATGGACATATTTTCAAGTGCTAAAATATGAAGAATATTAAAAACTATCTTGCTTAGTTTTGGATGCTTAAAAATAATTTTGTTTATTCATTTTGTGAATAAACACAAAGTGAATTTAGTTGTAATTGTAACTAGAGAGCAAGAGAGATATAGGAAAAGAGGTTGTTACTTTTGAAGTTATTCTCTTAAGCTCCAGATTCAGTTGATACAACTTAATAATAATAAAAAGAGTATTGCTAATTACTGTAAGAAAAAAAAATACCACTTTCTGTTGTGCTTATATGTACTAGGTCAGATTTACAGCACTTGGAATAGGATCAGCTCTTACATCTCTTGAAATAGGATGTATTGCTTTAGCAGAAAGCTGCCAGAATATTTCAGGAGGCCTGTGGGGAACGGTGATAAACATCCTTCTGGATCAATCTGAATGTAGCATGGTGCGCAGGGAGGTATGTTTCTTGTGTCCTTCTGCTGTTGTAGATTGTCAAGTTCTTTTGGATTATGGTGAAAAAAGATTCTTTATTTTTTATTGTATATATCTATTATCTGATGCTGCACAACATCTGCTGCTTTGTAAGTTAAACACTACCTGATAAATATAAATGTTTAGCTGCTTATTTAGAATTGCTTAAGTAGGAGCAAATACAGATTAGTTATTTCAAAACAGAAATTACATAAACAATACAAGTGAACTCATAAAAGCTGCTAAGGCTTACTCAGTAAGATAAATAGGTTGCTAAAGCGTAACTAATCAGCCTGATTTTAATTGCTGCTTTGTAACATTTATGAATGCTTTGGTACAAACTCATCACCTGAACTGCAGTAAATATGTGTTCATTGCAGACATGAAGTAATCTAATTTGTCTAGGCACTAAGGGTTACTGGTGAGAACTGAAGGTCTGTACTATGGTAGAGTTATGAATGCTTTGGTGCAAACTCATCACCTGAACAGCAGTAAATATGTGTTTCATTGAAGACATGAAGTAATCTAATTTGTCTAGGCACTAAGGGTTACTGGTGAGAACTGAAGGTCTGTACTATGGTAGAAAAACACATAGAATTGTATATTGATGAATTTAAGCTCTGTACATTTTATTTTCAATTTTTTTGCAGCTCTAGTTGCAAGGTTTTCCTTCTGTTCTAATCAGTAAGAAATAAAAGCTCTGACACTCGGTGACTTGTTTTTTTCCCAGCTCTACTGCTTAACTAATATTTTTTTCCAAAGTAATATTTGAAATTATATCTCAAAATGGCTTTGATAATGTGTCTTTCATTATTTTATTTAACTTCTAATTATTGTCTCTCAATTATGTTCTCTTAAGATTCATATAATTGACAAAATATAAAAAAGGGATTTCAATCCATGCACAGACATGCAAAGTGTGTGTAATATAAATTAGAAAAACAAACATGCTGTGTATTTATAAAGGAAAATATTTGAAACATGTCTCTGTCCTAATGGGTTCACCATATTGTCCCAATTATTATTTAATAATTAAAAACCCCAAAGCACAAGAACAGTGGAGTGACTGATCATAAACAATTATCTAGGTTGTTCTGTTCAGGAATTTTTTCCCCTAGTACTTGTAATGCTTGTTCTGTACGATTGACTGTACTGGAACAGTGATGAAAGTATTTTATAAATAAATTTGTTTCCTTGTGGTTTCTATCCCATCTTTTCCTTGTCTTTTTTATACCAGCCTGCTCTTGTGCCATGCTCTAATGACATCTCTTGTAAGTGAAGTTTGAGGGCTTTGAAGTTATATCCTTGTAATTATTTTTTCTCAACATGAACATGAGAATTCTGTGTATTTCAGCATATATCTGAAGTAATACATAAACTGTACTCTTCAATATCATGTGTTTTTTTGAAGCATGATGGCTAGATGGCAATATTGATGCTTTAATTTCTTTCAGGCTGCTTTTATTCTACAAAATCTGCTTGTGATTCCAATGCCTACAGAAGACACTAAAGATTGTATTTGGCAAGTGAGTGACTATTACATTTGATAACAAAAGTCATAGTGTCCCAGAGAGATGTCATTTGATATGAAAAGTTGAGTCAGAATAACTATAAAAGATGAACTTAAAAAATTACATGCCTAAGATTATGTTTTGGGAAGAGAAGTAAATGAATAGACAAACTTCTCTCACGCTTTTGCCAAGCTCAGTAAAACAACCAAATTTAGATTAAATATATGTTGCATTTCATTAATGTAGTATCTTTGGGTTCCCGGGAAACTTGCTTACTTAGTTGCTATATCATTAATGTTTTAGGATAGAAATTGATAATTTATTTTACTCACGCTTGGAATGCAGGTAAAACATGATTTGAGGGGCATGAGCAAGAGGAAATTCTGTTAATGTGATGTTTATAAAATGTTTTGAAAGAAAGATGAAGCAGTTTGTCACTTAGGTCAATTTAAATGCTTCCTGAAGACAACCACTTGCTCAAAGCAAAGTGAACTAGACCAGGTTGCTCAGGGCTGTTTCCAGTTGGATTTTGAGTTTCTCCAAGAATGGAGACTCTACAGTCTCTCTGGGCAACTTGTTCTAATCTTTGACTACCCTCAGATAGAAAGTTTTTTCTTAGGTTTAAATAGAATTTCCTGTATTTTAATTTTTGCTTAATGCCTCTTCTTCTGTCACTGGATACCAGTGAGAGGAGTCTGTCTCTCTTTACCTTCTCTTATCAGATATTTATTGAACTGATAAGATACCTTGGAAACTTTTCCAGTTCTGCTCTTGAGTCAGTCATCTTATTTTACTCTCAGCAAGTCTCATTCATTGTACATCAGGATAATTGGATCGTGGCTTGCAATTTTTAAATTTTTTGTAACCTTGATATCTATTTTAATGTCTGTCTTGCTCCTTTCAGTGTGTGAGATGACTTATATGGGAACAGCGTATATTAGTTTTTGAAGAAATTTGCAGATGCAGCAATATTATTTTTAATCTGTTGCTTTCTGCAAAAGATCAAGTTAGTGCTGAAAGGCATTCCAGCTGTTTTACTAGAATAAGTTATCTGTGATTCATCTACGCCCAAAATCAATCATGCGATTTCTTGAAGAGTTGAATTGTATAGAATGTCTCGTCTTTTCTTTACATGTAATCATAAAGGAAGACGTGGAAGCAATTTTATAAATCTGGCCCTTGTTTCAGTCTTACTACTTCTAATTTATCAATATAAATAGTAATTGTTTAAATTCATAATAGTAGCTGGTTAAAAAGGGCAGCCATTTCAACTTGTCAGTATAGACTCTATTAAAAGTTGCTTTTTAGTCTTTTATAAAAAAATTCAATTACTATGGTGAAGTGACAAAAATTGAATCCAGTTGCACAATTCTGGATTAATTCCAGTGCAATTAAAAGAAGCTTTGAGTCAATGTGATTCTTATTAAGAACTGCATTTAGTGGAAATTGCTCATCACTTAAAAAGTGTTCATGCTGAAAGATGTTATCAAACAACACTTCATGGTTTCTGGTAAATTAAAACTGCTCAAAATAAAAACAACAATTAAAACTGTAACATACCACCAGGATAAAATTTTGTATTTCAGAGTAACTTTTTTCCCTTGCACTGAATAAGGCGATTTGTTTGTTTCCTTTAGTGCCAGGAAGAAAAGGAGGGCTATTAAGTGGATCTTGGTGAATAGTAGGAATACTGTGCCATAGCCAAATTAGACCATTACCATTTTGGTGGGTAATGGTCCTACCAAATAGGACTGGAAAAAGAAATATAAATAGAATTTGTAGGTCAGTATCTCCATGAGAATGTCTCTAGTGTTACTTTTGTCTAGTTGATCTGCTTTATAATATTTCATTTTGTGATGTCATTTAAAAAATTTCCTATGCTACTCTTTAGTCATGAGTAAAGTCAACCTGTGTAAAGTTGCACTCTAAGGGTGCAGCGGACTGTGTTGTATAAAGATTGCTGAAGTCAGAGCACTCTGTCAATGTAATTGATAAGTAACTTTTCAGGGCCCTCATTTGTACAATAAGGTATCTGACATGGTTTTTGAAACTGGCAAAGACAATGTTGGGCAGTAAAGTTTGGACTAAATTAATCATATTTCCCAAGTTTACACTTGCCATAGTCAATATGGTTTAAGTCTATTGCTGACAGTGTATGACTTTTGAAACTGGCAAAGACAATGCTGGGCAGTAAAATTTGGACTAAATTTATCAGTATTTCCTAAGTTTACACTTGCCATAGTCAATATGGTTTAAGTCTATTGCTGACAGTGTATGAGCAGAGTTTTATAATTCATTATAAATAGTTTCCTTGAAATGCTACATTCTGCCTTAAACTGTTCATCATATCTCATTCTCCACTAGTTAGTGTAAAAGGCAAATAGTGAAAATAGTTTCTGTATTACAGAAACCAAAAAGAATGAGAGTAACAATCTAAAATTTTGGTGGTAGCTTATCTTGTAATACAAAATAGTATTACTGCTTACTGTGTCTGGTTTTGGGTTTCATTTTTTTTTTAAATTGGGAAATAAACTTGTATTCAGCGTAAATGAAGGGGTTGGGGGAGAGTCTCTTGAGGATAAATAGTGTTTTGAAATTACTTGTTTTCAATTGATCCAGCTCTGCTCTCTCCTGACTGCCAAAGAAAGTATCTAATTAGCACTGAAAGTTTTTCTTTCCATAATTTTAACTAATTTCTTTTTGAACTACTGCAGTATGCCCTCTAAAACTGTCTTTCTGAATTAGTTGATTTGAATTTCTGAGTTCTTCTGCCTTCTTTGCATTTCTAATTTTTATGGTCAGTCTAAACCAGATTATGTGTAGCTTGGTAAAACTTTTTGGTTTTTTTTCTGTTAACATGGAAAATGCTGAAGAAACATTTAACACAGGTAATAAACATAAACTGTTTATTTGAAATATGACTAGAATCCATTATCTTAAAGTATAAATTCACTGCTCTAGGAAGTTTTCCCTGATGTCAGTTTTTAAAAAGAAATAATTGAACACCATACTTCAAAGAGAATTTTTTTGGTTATGTCTTGTTTTCTAAAGTAATCTTTTCCCATAGAAGATTGACATAGCTGGATGTAGTATAATGACAGTATACTTTAGTGCAGGATGGGCTTTTCAGGATATTTAGTCTCATCTAAGTGTGCTTTTTGACTAAGGAAAGCTTTTTCATTGCTTAATATCTGTAAGTAGAAATAAATGAGACATTAAAATTGTAAAGTCTCCTGATACATTTACTGTCTTGAAGCCACTCATTTACAGCTTTTCATGAGTTTCTACTTAACTGTTAGCACACTTCTCAGGAGATTTTTGATTCTCAGGAGCTGTTTGATTCTGCTAAGTCATGGCTGCTTTTGTAAAATATTATGATTTAGATCAACGTTAAAATCTGCATTTAATTTTTGGAATTTATTAGTTACAGCCTGTAAACCAGTGTACACACATATACACAGCATTAGCCTTAGTTAGGCTGAGTTTTTCTGACAGTTTATTCTATGTAAAGTATTTCTTTAAAGTAATGATGTCTGTGAATTTCATGTCTTCAGGGTCCTTGTGTACATGACGAAGAATCTGGCCTCTCTCAGACAGGAATACCTGCTCTTAAAGCCCTTTTGTATCACTGCCAGTTCTATGAACATGTGGATCAGATGGTGAAACGCTGTTACCTAGGATGTTACATGTTCGATTTGAATTCTTATAAGGAAGACAAGCTCAGCATAGAAAAAGGTGGTACAACTGGTAAGTGATGTTGATGTAATCTTCTGGTATTTGAAACCTACTTAAAGTGCAGTTTTGAGTAACTTACCTCCAGTAATTCTTAATAAGAGGGGAATGGAATGTATATAAACCCTGCACTTAAAAATGTTGTGAAGTCAAAAGATTGCTGTGAGGATTTAAGTAGATAAGTCTCTAGTTTAACATAGCTCAGAAAAAGTTCTGAGCTGTTATTTACACCTTCAGAAAGTTGAAAATGGAAAAGACGTAATTGGTTCTGCCGTAAATTTTCTTGCAAAATATTGGGGGTAAAATACTTTTAACAATATCCACTTTGACATCCAGTCAACTTTCATATAAGGAAAATTTGGGGAAAAAATACATTAACTTTCCTTGGATTCCTGTTTCTTGATGTGTTCAGCTTCAAAGTTGCATGAGTGGGAATGGACTCTAATAATCTGAATTAAGCTGCATTCTAAGACATTCAGATATAATTTAATTCCTAGACTGTTGAGATGGAATACTCAGATTGGATTTATTTGTATATTTTTAGCATGTATGCCCTTGGAATAGTTAACTTTTATATTTTAATTTTCTTTTCTTACCTTTTTTTTGTGGGCCTAAGTTTCTATATTTCCATCTTTTAAGGCTGCTGATTTAAATAGTTCTTTTTAAGTCTGTGTCATGGGTGGAGAGGGAGCTTCAGACTAAGTTGTTTAGAGAAGTTCTCCCACTGAGTCACAAGGTGCAGGAAGGACCCCCTTGCTCTCTATGAGAGGAGCCTGGCCTAGACCCAGACTTTTTCAGTTGTTTAAATCTAAGGAATTGTAGAGATGTGTTTGAACCTTTGTCTGACTTTATCTTGTGGGATTAAAGATGGCAAACCAGATATATTTATATAATAATTAATGACTTACTATGATAAATGACTATATGAAAAGATCATAATCAGAATTATTTACTACACAATGTAGAAGGTAAAACTGCTAGTGTAGTATAGTGTACTATATGAAAGGAATAATATTAAAGCAACTGTATTAAATATGGCAAAAAAGAAACAATTATTAAGTAGAGATTGATGTTGCTTACCCATACCAATGACCCTGGCAAATGTCTTTTGCTCAGCCTGGAGTGACTGTGAGCAACATTCCTACCCTAGGCAGGAAACTCCACACACACTCCAAGAAAAACCTGCTGTTTGTAAGTGGGACTGGACTTCCAGAATTTAAAGTGATTGACTGTCAGTCACATATCTCAGGCCAGCTGGGCCTTAGGATTTTTACATAAGAAGTGGCAGACATGGTAAAGTATCCTTCAACTCTATCAGGATGTTTTACTTTTGGGGTTGATGAGTCAGGCTGGCTTAGTATAATTCAACACTGAAAGCAGCATGACACCCCCTCTCAGTTCACCACTTATAGCTTTGGAAAATAAAGTATTGTTTGAGTTGTTTTGCACATTTCAGGTCAGGCATCCTGCTGGATTCTGCATTTCATAAACCTGTCCCAGAGGCATGAACAGAAGAGGAATGTTACTTCCCTGGCTAAGTTATGACTTTATAACAGACCCAAAGAAAAGAAGCATGCTTCATTAACTAACTGAGAGAAATACCTCACCAGTACACAAAATTCCAGCCATAAAAATCCTCAACTTCTTCAGTGTCTGATTTTTTTAATCTATGAGTGTAATTTTTCAATCCAACACATTTTACTGCTCCCATGGTCCTCTAATATGTGCCTTTTGGTAGTTCAGTTAGCTCCTGCAATATTGTATCTAAGAGTAACTCAAAATGTAGAATGGTACAACTTTTCAGTGAGCAATTGAGATACATTTTATTCAGTCTTTGCAAGGCAAAGCCAGAAAATACAGTATTTTAGGAATAAGAAACAATATTTTTGTTTCTTTAGAAAGGGAAGAACAGGATCTAAACCTTGTAGGGTTTTTTCCTATGTAGTTTTCTTACTTTCTTTTTATAAATATTTTAGGAATGTATAAAAATCATCTGCAATGTAATGTTACAAATAAGATAGTTCAGTTTAGTAATTACTGAGGACACATATAGGACATCTACTTTTGTGGGGTTTGCACTCACAAACTGTGTAGTCTGACTTCATTATTTTTTATTTTCTTTTCTAAATATATGACAACTTTAAAAGTATTACTGGCAGACTTGTGCTATAGCATTTTTTGGCACTTTTTACTCTAAAACAGATTTACAAAGTAATTCTGCCTTTGTTATGTTTATGAATATGGGTCCTTTTGAAACTATTTCTCTAAAAATGCGAATTTGAAGTTTTTTGAAGGCAAACTTCAAATCTGCGTTTTTAGAGAAATAGTTTCAAAAGGAACCATATTTTGAAGACAAGGAGATCAGTGTACTATGTGTGTTCTTCAAGACCGTAGTCTAGTACTTCAGTACTTTTGTACTCTTGCATTTTAACTAAAATGAAATCTGAACTATTTGAAATTACTGAAGGCTATGCAACTGCAGTTTGAGTGAAGTGTAGTTTTTTCTAGACTATTTATATTGCACTGAAAATTTTCTATTTTTGTTTATTCAGGGAATTTGATGTGTAAGAGTTCATAGATATAATATGCGAAAACCTGTGTTCTGAGATCTTCAGAAGAATAGCTGTGGTTGTCTATTTTTTCACTGAAAACAGTCCTTTAAAAGGCTTGTTACAGTAATTTTGATTCTTATTTTTTTTTCCTTTACAGATTTTGATGATTCTCTCAATCTTTGGAAGGCTCCACCTAGTCAGAGAAAATCTTCACATTCTCACTCAACATCTGAAACTATGGTAACTTGCAGAGTAATTATTAATTTTAAATATAAGGTTGTTTGTGAACTGCTTTCAAGAAAATTAAATTAATATTAATTTATAAAAATAAAATAAATTAATATTTATTTTAAATATAAAGTTGTTTGTGAACTGCTTTCAAGAAAATTATCACTCTTAAAATTGATTTAAAAAAAACTCCAGCAAAACTCAAAACTTGAAATCAATCGGAAATTAGCTGTGAAATTAAGTTGAAATTTACTCCAATGTAGCTTTAATATGCTGAAAAAACCCGTTTGTGGTTCTTAACCTGCAAAATAAGTAAGGTAGCTTGTCTTGACTAGCTAAGTGCATAAGGCAGTACTGATCCTTTTGTGGTTCTTAACCTGAGCAAAAATAAGTAAGGTAGCTTGTCTTGACTAGCTAAGTGCATAAGGCAGTACTGAATTCTGTAGCTTCCCACAACAAGACATATTCTCTAGAGATTACTCTGTAATTGGCTTTATTGACAAAATGCAGTTGTCTCCATTTCTGGTTGTCACTTCTGTTGCTTTTATCCAAATTGTTTTTCAGAGTGAACCTGTGTTTACACAACACAGCTACAGAACTGGATCAATCAAAGCCACATAAATACATTGGGTATTCTGTGCCATAATAAACTCTGGATTCTGAAAATGCTTTTGTAGAATTTACAAGTGGCACAAGCGCTTGCAGACATGGAGAACAGAAAGTGGGTGGCTGCTTGAAATATTTGTTTCTGACAATGGCAATAAAAAGCTGTACACATGTGCCATCTTTCAAGATGGCAAATGCAGAAGAGAAATTGAAAGACATTCTTTCAGTTCCAGAGTAGATTTGCTGTATCAGTTCAGGCTGTGGAGGAAACTTTTATAACATTCATTAGTTACCTGATAAAAATCATGTATTTTTCAAAGATTGCAGTATAGATCCAAGAAAACTGGCATGTTGCACTGAAATTAATTTTTTAATTTCATATTTTAAAAAATTCATTTATGAATAACTATCTAATCTATTACTGAAGCCAGAATATCATTGTTTAGAAGTTTCTTTTCTCTTAAACAGATGCATGCCTGGAAATGACAAATGCTGATAAATCACAAGATCCTATATATTTTTCTTGACAAAAATTCTATGCTCAATTTTCCTGTGGAACATGGTAAAAACAAAACCAGAAAAACCAGTATTTTGTCTAAAAAGTATTACACAAGTACAATTTCCATGTTCTTTTGATTCTTTGTTATAAATTTATTGCTGTCTAGTACTGATAATGTTATCTTCCATGTTTTTAATAATTGAGGAAGAAGTGCACTTTAGTTGTAAACTGATTTCTCATTTTCAGAAATTTTATTAATTAATTTCATTTTCATTAATGAAGAACAACAACCCCCAGCCCTTTAGGGTTATTCTATACACAAATATTCAAATTTGAAGATCAAGACTAAAATAAATTAAAGTGCATGTAAACCAGGAAGTACCTGCAATCATGATTGCTCCTTAAAAAAACATTTACATAAGAATCTCATATTTTTTAAAAGCAGTCGTTCCCAGATCACTTTTTACTGAATAAATTGATTGCCACTTACTTAGAGGAATGAAAGTTGACCAAATTTCATCTTGTTTTGTTCACATTACTTGAAGACAAAATTTGACTGCAGCAATTCTTATCAAGGCTTTGTGTCTAATCTACTTAGAATTGTCCTTGAGTTTTTATGAAGAAAACATTAAATTTCTTCAGCTTCAGTAGTTAACAAAAAAGAAAAAAACTAATGTGGAATCTACTAGATCAGGTTAATGTATGCTAATTATATATGTAAAGTGGCATCATAGTTTAACACAAAGACTTAGCTCTACTATTCCATTCACCAGATACACAACTACTAATTAACAATGGAAAGTACAGTGTAATACTAAGCTACACTAATTTATACCAGTCTTCCACATATCAGACTTCATACTTGCTAAGATTAGGCTCTTACAGCTAACCATGTGAGTTTTATAGAAGTTTGTGTTTTGTTTAGTTTTCATTCTTTCCCTGACACCTGTGAAGATGTCACACTAAGACTTTGATTGTCATTTCTGGGAGTTAGTTTAATTTCCATTTATCCTTCATGGATATTTTTAGCAGCTGTAAACTTCTTTTTTTGTTAACTAAGTTTCTTACCTTTAAAAAAATGCTAGTCCTGGCATGTCATATTGAAAATTTTCAGCCACAAGATGTAGAGGTCTGATGTTCCAATACCACTATTAATTAGGAGAAAAAGGTGGATGAGCATAACTTTGATGGAGGCTAATTGCAAACTGTATTTCAGAGGACAATTTTCTGAAGTGTGTATCTAGTGAAGTTAGAAAGTACTTCTGAAAATTCAAATTTGTGCTGAAATCTCAGGTATTTGTAATTTATTCCTACATAACTTCAAATTTTTGGGTCACAGTTTGGTCCAATTTTCGTTTTGATTATGAATAAGGAAGTATATTTATGAAGGCATCACAAAAAGTTTGTAGAAGTTTATTGCTAAATGTTGGATGTTGATGGTGCCGGGAAGATACTGTTATTCCAAGCCCACGAGATGGCGTGCTTTCCCCATCACAGATGGAAAGGAATCTGCAGGTCTCACTGAAGGGACAAATGTGTTTTAGGTGCATGGTGCAGATTTGGTGAAAACACCCACAAATACTTGAGAATGAGCAATCAAACCAAGTAGAATTGTTTCTACTGAAAACTCTTCTCTCATATTTTTGTAGCATTAAAAAAATATTGATTTAGATAGGTCCATATTGATTTCTATTCCTAACATTCTGTTATTTTTCTCTGCTTCCAGATTTCATGTAACCAGTACTTTATTTGAGCTGTCTGCTATCATGAGCTGATTTCACATAGAGTTGAAAATTGCAACTAAATTACTTTTTGGCTTCATAGTTTTTCCTCCATCCCCAATTATTTTCCTCAAATTTGCAGAAAAAAAATTGAGAAAATTAAAAAGAGAATCAGAAATTGGGCAGAGACCATAAGTAACATTTTGTTCATTTTAAAGAGTAAAGAATAGTTGTATGGGGATGAAATAAATGATATGGTGTAATAGAAAAAGACAGCAGAACTGGATTGTCTGTCCTCTGTTAATTCATGTGCACTGTATTCTGTGTCTTTACAATCCTAGTGGATTACAGATTTTTGTCAAATTTATTTTTATTTTTCAGTGAACTGAAAGGCCAGTTGTGAGATGATTAATAATCTTGGTCTTTTATAGAATAAATAGTTTAAGCATTAACTCAGGTTATCATTAGAAAAGACGAATCCTTACTCTTGTTTTAACCAACATGTTTGGTTTGTGTTTTGTGGATATGATAAGAAATCACTAATCTGCATGGAGATACTGACTTGCTTTACACTGCATAAATATGCTAGGGCTGTTCTGCATCCAGGAAATCTTAGCAAAATGAGCAGTTATTTAAAAACTTGAGCTAAAAATGATGTGGGCTAAAGAGCTACAGACATCTCCCAGACAGTTTTAAGTCATGGCTATTCTTTCCTATGAAATCTTCTTGCTATTTTCTATAAAAATGTGTGCTTTATTTTCTGGAACTGTGGTTACCAGAGTGCTATACAGTAAAGTGATTTAAACCTTTGAAAAGGGAACTGAATAGAATTAATCACTGCAAGCCTATTAAAGCAATGCCAGAGGGATTTTTGTACTAGAGGTTAAGAAAAGACCTTTTATTCCTATCTAGTAGATAAATGGCAAAACCCTCACATTTCTCCTGTGTTTCCACTCTGACAATTTTTGTATTCTTTTGAATTAGTTCTAATCTGCAGTTGTCATCTCCTTCTCCACACACGCAGAATCTTTCCCCCTATTACACTCCCTTCCAAAGTTTCACTGTTAAGCAACGCAATGCTTCATTGCTCCCAGGAACAATATGGTGGCAGTAGTAAATATCCTTTACTAAATACTGTGTGCCAGACTTCCAGTTCATCCTTATCAAAGGTAATTTATAGAAGTGGTAGTATTTTGGTTTTTTTCCCCCTGGAAGGCAGAACAGTGTGGAAACAACTTCAGTGTGTTACTGTTTGTTTTCTCTTATGACAGCAGAAAATTTTGGGGTTTAACTGATTTCCCTCTATGATGCAATTATCGATAAACATTCCATCAGTGCAGGAAGATTATATTTCTCTAACCAGCTTTTGCTGATTTATTTATGTATTTATTTTCAACATAACTGAGAACTATTTATTTTCTTGCCCAAAGTATTTAGAGAGTTGTAGAAGATAGAGGGACTACAATTGTATGAGGTAGCTGATACTTTTTACTAATAAGTGAAAGGTTGCATAATTTATAATAATATCTGTAAGATGACTGTCAATGTAGTGAAAGTCTTTTTAGGGTTTTACTTATTTCAGAAGAACCATATGGACTCTTAGAAATTACATTTTGGGTTTGTACTATTTAAGGAAAAGTGTTACAGTTTTTCTCACGTATTAGAATGCTTGGAATTGACATATAGTGCTGAATAAATGCAGAATTTGCCATGTGTCATGATAGATTAGCTTAATATAAATAATGGATTTCAGTAATTATTTGAATTAGCAAGCACAGAACTTCAAGTAACTTTTTTAAATTGGCAAATATGCTTTTTACTTGTGCAGTCAAAATAGGCTTTGAATTTCAATTACTCAGTACAGCTTCGTTCTGCATTTTGATAACAAGCAAATGATTTAGCCAAGCGTTGTCCTAGTGTTTATGTGATCTAAACTCTGTGTTTTGGACACTCTGTGCTCTATATGCTCTATATTTTGGACACTCTGTGTGCCCACTCTATGAGCTCTATGTGCTCCCTGTGTTTTGGACACACCCCCAGATCTTACTGTAGCTTGTTTTATGTGTTACAATAATCCTCTGACTTTCCTTGAGCAACAACTGAGCAGTCTTAAGAATAAAGACTCGTGATTATAGGATGAACAATAGTGGGAGACCAGAGGAAAATGCAGGAGAAAAGGAAGTTGCAATGTGGAGGTTGCAAGGATACAATAGCTGGGAACAGAGTGATCTGTGATTTCCTTCCCTGCACCCTTTTTGTCTGTTACTTTTAACAGTCACTTTTAACATTTCCTTGGGTAAAAATATATTCCAGCTGTTGGAAACCTTTGAGATATTTCAGTCTTCCTTAGAAAGCTCACTGAGGAAAATTCTAATAACACCCTTCTTCAAGCTGTAACTCTGGGATTTGATTGGATTCTCCAAAATTCTATATTCTCTGTTTTGTATAGTGACATTCTTGAACTAAAATGTCTGATGTGACTTTTCCATATTAGAAAATAGAAACCAGACGTGAAGGAGTGACTTGACATGATAGATACTTGTCCTCTGCTCTGAAACAAGTTACAGGTCTTGCTGTGTCACAAAAGCACATCATTGATATGGATTCTGGGTCTTCTGATCTCAAGCTTGTGGTTTGAAACACAGTAGCAAGAGCATTAGGAACTTTTGAAAACACGCAAAATTCATAATGTAAATGCAAAATGGGTAGAAGGAGTGTGGTATTATGTCAGTAAAGTTACCTGATGTCATTTAAACATCTTATATCTTCACTATGAAATGAATACATTTAATTATCACAGGATTAAGGTTAAGAGAAGTACCCAGAGTTCAAAAGACTCAGGGACATCAACTTTGACTATGACATGCACTTGTGATATTTTTATCTGAGTGTGTTCTGGTACAAAGGGACAAGTGCTGATGTTCTCAGTAGAGCAAATAGTCCATGAAAAATTTGAGTTTAAATGCTTCAGTAATGTCTTTCTATCTTTATCCAAATGTAGGTTGAGTCAATTATATGGATGAAAAAGAAGGATGAAGAGAAGGAATTTCCAGTAACATGGGCATTGATCAGTTTTTGACTGAAATGTTTCAGACTGTCATATTGCCCATCTTTTAATAGTTACAGTTATTGGGTTTTTTATCATATATATACAAACATAGTGGACGAAATCTAATTGAATTGATTTTGAACAGTAATATTTATATAGTATTTGATTTTGTTGATTACGTTGGGTTGTTTCCGCTTCTCAAGCAGAATATAAAGAAAAGACTAGTCTGTAAAGGCTGGAATCAACTAGTTTCTCTTTTTATGGCTTTCTAGATTCTGTCTGCATCACCATCACTGGGGAGTGTTACTGAGCTCCAGGCAACAGTTCCAAGTTCAGCCAGTTTTATTCCGGAAACTGTGGTTGATCGGCTTACGGCACAAGGTAAGTCAAGCTTGAGTCCTGTACCTGATGCTAAATACATTGTATTCACCTGTTCACATTTCAGTGTTTGTCCATGCTCTACATTGTACAGCTTGCATGTTCCTGGGGCAGTTGATGCTTCTAGTAGTTGCTTTAGAAGACAAATATTAAACACTTCTTTTAATATGAAATTTGACAGAAGCAAGTGAAAATGGTACTGCTTGAAATATAACTCAAGAGTTAGGTTCTCTTCCTGGCATCTAGTCATGCTTTCAACACATCAGTCGTGGTAGAGCTGTCATATACATACATAGGAGTGTGTATGCACACACATACACAAATATGTGTATATAATTCTCTTTATATGTAGAAAGATAAAAACTAATACAATGTAAAACATATTTATAATCATGTATGTAGAGAGAGTTGTGTTCAAATAAAAATATTTTTCTTTTAAATAAAGGACTGGTAATTTGTGTCTTTCCAAATTTGCTAGTTATCTCTATTTAATGCCTGGTAGAGGGAGCATTTTATTTGGGAACTATTTCCTGTATCTGATTTAATTTTTTTCCCCTTCATTCCTGAATATACAATTTAAATATAGCGAGGACTTGGATGTTTTGTGAAAAATACAAATAAACTTGATTTATGTAACTGATGTAATTTAATCTTTTGGTTGTTTTGGATTTTTTTTAATTCAACACACTCTAGGTCAAAGTGATACAACCATAACAGAATCTCCAAGTCAACATGATTCTCCCATGTCCGCTGCTCTGTCTAAACAGCGTGCTGTAGTCACACCTGCCCTTTTGTCAGCTGTTTGCAGCCTTCTGCACAATCTGCTGGTTGTCATGCCAAAAGATACTGGAATTGCCCTTCAACAAACACATTTGCTAACAACTCTCAGCAGGTATGAGATCAATAACTGTTGAACTACAAACAAGGTGTAGCAATAGATGTTTAAAAAATCTTCGAATGAGATTTACCCATGTTTCTCACTAGAACTGTTAAACATATTGATCACTTCTTGTTCCTGAAGTGTTCAAAATTTATTTTTTTAAATAAAAAATACCATCAATTGAAGAAATGAATCAGAATTACTTTTTTTTTTTCCACAGAATAGGTAGTCATATTGGTGATTTCATTTGTGGTGTATGTCTTAGACTACTGTGTCCCTCTCATGATGTTTTAGGGTTTTGTCAGGTATTTGGAATTGCAGATCATTTCAGCTCATTTTATGTTTTTCTTCTTTGAATTGTATCAAGTATTTTGAAGGTGAGCCAAGGATTTTCACACTAAAAGAGAGTAAATAAAACTTGCCAAATTTGGATGATGGATCCCAGTATTTTATTTCCTTTTGAAAGGAGGAACCACATCAAAGAAGTCTTCAGATTGTGTGCCATATTTCCATTTCCATTGTAGAAAATTCTTTTGTCTATAAAAAATGCTTGGAAGTCCTGAAGTGTAGCATAAAAAATTAGTTCATCTTGTGGTAAAAATTTTCAAGAGCATTTATAGTTGCTCTTCATGGTGCAATTAATGGAAAAAACGAAACACAGACAAACAAACATAAAATCCCAACAACCCTGGTGTGAATACAGCTTATATTATTGCAGAGCTGTTTATTCTTCTAGGGGAAAGAAAATAAGAAATCAAATAGAAAAAATTGATTTTTGCCAGTGCAGTAGCAGCTATTGGAATTTATATTAGTCTAGCTATTTTGAAACAACATACTGCTGCTAGAATTGCCATTGCACTAGACTTCCTTAAACTAGTGGGGTTTAGCAATAAGTGCTTCTTACTTTATTTCTACTTGGTTTATTTCTATTATTCTTTTCTATGGAATGTTAAGTTAATAGAAGGTTTAATTACTTAGCTATATTTCTAACCAATATATTTTGTTTTAGTCTTGTAAGTGCTAATCTTGTTGAAAGATGCATCTTGGAACTGAAAGCTCCATTGGGTCATCGATGTCATAAAGAACATGTAAAAGCTCAGGTTAGAGAAGCGTTTGTTACTTCCTAATTTTTTAAAGTTTTGAATTTAATTATGCTAGTATAATTTATCTTCATTAACATAGTCCAGACACACTGTTATACACTATATTCATGTGAATCTTTGTGCTTTTGACAAAGCTTAAGTGAAAATAAACCATTTTATTCAACATAGAAGACTTAATTTCTTTGTTAGGACTATAATTGGAATGATCAAACTGAAAATGAATTGTCTTTTAAAAGTATAAGTTAAATTCAGCTATTGAAGAAATTATGTAATAGAAGTTTTTGTATGTTACTGAAGTATGAGCCAGATATAGTTACTGACACATTGGATGTTTCTTTTCTGTAACAAACCTGGCTGCTTTGCTTTGCTTCTGATCCTGCAGACACATAGTTCTCAGCTGATTTTGATGTATGCAAACCATACATAGGGTTACCGCTGATAGAACTACCTTTTCATCAAATTGAACTCTGTAAATACAAGATATAGAATATGCTGTTTTATGACACAGCCATTTCGTAGCTTCTGCTGCTCTGCATTCAGATTTACTTAAAAGTAAATTACTATTCTAATTAAAGAAATGTGCTTCTGCAGAATACTTATGAGAATAAATAAATAAATGTTAGCTTCTGTTTTTAGGAAGACACCTGTATTCCTTGCTATTAATGACCATTTTTGTGTTTTTCTTTGTGACTTTGCAATGAGTATGTTGCTGTAAATATAGTAAGATTCATGACTTTCTCACAAGGAACTTTTGCTTTGCTACTAGAAAATTGATTGCACACATGTGTTTCCAGACTAGGGATTCTGTTTCATCTTCTACAGTAAAAATTAAGAGAAACATTTTAAATTCATGTTCTATTATTTAAATGGTGTCTATTAAAACATTATGAAACAGTTAACATAATGGGAGTAAACTTACAATAATGTGGAACATGTAAATATATGGCTTTATTTCATATCTTTCTACAAACATTTAACAGGTCTTGTTACTACTTCAGTACTTGTCATCTGTGTGCAGCCTTCTAAAATCATGTTTATTGGTGGACTCTCAACTTGTAAGCCAGGATGAACTGCTGAAACCTCTCTTGGGAAATACCTTCAGGATTCTCACCATACGTCCCAAAGATGGCTTAGGTAATGAAGTACTTTGTTTCCTTTAGAACCAAACAGAGACAGGTCTTCATTTTGGTACCACCTTGAGGTAAATAGATAGGTGTGGTCAGACTCACCTTTCCAGGTTTGTGCACATTTGTAAGTGGTTTGATTTTTTTTTTCTGTGTTATCTTTGCAGATGCCGAGTTGACATCTGTACTTCATGAAACATGGGTAGACTCTTTCAGCCTTCTAGCTACATTACTGTGGAAAAGTGGCCAGATATCTTTTCCATCTGTGACAGCAGCCCTTGCAAATCACTGTACAACAGTAATTGGTAATGACTATTCCAGCATGGGTTTTTTTACCTAGCAACTAATAAACAAATAGAAAAGAGAGTCATTGCTCTTTAGATGCTATTAAGTAATTACTAATGAGATATCCACAATGAAAACCAATGTGTCCAGAGCTTGACTGACTTCCTTTGTTTTCTTCACATGTATGGATGAATAATTTTAGTTGTAAACCTTAACCAAATGTGGCATTTGTTAAATGATCCATTAGCACTTCATTTTTTTCCCTTCTCTCTTTTTAAATATCTTGCATAAAAGGAAATCAAAATTTTGAGAGGAGATGAGAGATAGAGAAATCCAAGATTATTATACAGGAGTATGTTTTTTGTATTTTAATTATTCTTGCATTAGTTACTTGTGTAGTTAGGTAAGATTTGGTGATGTGCTTCAATACTGAAGTATGAACACAGTCCAGACAAGCTTGTGCCTGTTAAGAGATCTACTGAACTCAAATCCAATTGCAAATAAAGCAGCTAATGCATACTGTTGGTTTTATGGTGAAAGCTGTTGATAAAACGAGGAGAGTTCAAAAAATTACTGGACAAATGAATGATTTGAGAAAAATGGAGATTGCTTTTTTGTTTTATAGTGAAATGAATGCAGAGCAACTGATTCATTCAACCATTATAAGACTCAAACTTTTCTTTCTTAGATTATTTTGAAAACTTATAAGATGCATAGAATTTGTAGAATTCCTTGAACAGTACACAGTATAACTGCTTCTGGATTCATGTGCTTTCTTTGCTGAGTCTTTCTGTGTTCTAAAGTATACTTGAGCTTTATTCAGAATGAGATGTAAAAATTTTAATTGTTTTGTTTAACCTTTTAGATACCATTTCTGATTGTATTCATCTGTCTACCACATATCCTGCTCTATATGTGGCTAGTTTGCAGTTCCTCTCTGTCCTTTTGAATGAGGAAGGAAGAAAACAGCTCCAGGATAAACACAATGTATGTCAAAATCCAACTCTTAGCTTTCTTCTGGATCACACTGAAGAATGCCAGGCACCAGTAACTCAACTTACTGCTTTAATTATTCAGGTATTTAAAATTTGACAATGGGATTGCAGGATATGTTTTTGCATTTTTGATTCTTTTACTTCCTTTGTATTTAATCCTTCCCTTATTTACAGGTTGATAGAAGTAAGCAAATGATATGTGAAATTTGTGTCTTACTTGTTTTCCCTCCAAATTAGTTCTTTTATCCATATTCTTTAATTTATGTGCAGTTTGTCACTGTAACAATCATAGTGATCTGTGATTAGAAGTGTAGGTTTTTTTTTCTCAATGATGCACATTAATAAGTATCTTAGTACTATTTTGCTATGTAAAGCATATTTTTTTGATGTTTATTGGTCATATATTGGATGGTGTGACCAAAAAATGCTCTCTTAGTATTCATCTCCTCTCTTCCTATGGATGCTTAATTCTTGTAGAATAACCTTACTCCTACCAAGACTTGTCCTGGTATCTGTCACAAACTTTGTGCTCCTTTGCTGCTCTGTTGCAACACTGTGGCTCTGTTGTATCTATTGGGGCATGGTATTCTGTCCACTGAGAACCTGCCGTCTTTCATGGAGGAAAAACTTCCCAATAGGGTCTTTCACTCTATAAGCCACATAACCAAAATTCTCTGTCTTTGGCAACTAATTTCAGATAATTTCAGGGCACAGTGTTTTCCTGTGAGGACATGACTTTCAGGGACTCAAGCAAAACAGGGGTACTTTGTTCAAATCCCATAGTTTGCTAAATATCCTGTTGGGTTTTTGTATTAATGCTTGCATCTGTGCCTGAAACAAAACTCCTTGGCTCTGGCACAAAAAGTATGCATGAGAGTATGTCTGATGAAGACATGTTGTAACATTCCTCTGTTTTCATACAAGTGTGCATAACTGCTTATCAATCTGTGCCAGCAAAAAGGGGACAATTCCTATGCTTAGAGCAGAAAAAGTTGATACAATGAAGAATGAAATGCAGCCAGGTCAATGAAAGGACATTAGACATAGTTTGAGTATTGTAAGAGACATCAGCTTTTAACATGCTTTTTCACTGTTCGGAGATGAAGACAGACATTGCATTTTGTTCATGAAAGAGTTCAAAAGTTAGTCTATGCTCTTTACATCCTTACAGGGCTGCTATGATCTCCCAAAAGGATTCCAGAATTAGGAAAGAAACAGCTTCGGTTTCTTAGATCAAAGTACATGTGTTTATTTACACCCCCTTACAGTGGTCATTGAGAGGACAATGGAATGAGCCCATAGGATGTAAAGTAACCTATTGAAACAACAAACACCTAAACAAAACCACCATTAAAAATGAAAAAACAACACAAAAGATTTTGGACTTTCTTCAGGAGAAGCACTTTTAAAGAGAAGCAGTCAAGCAAATAATTGGCTAACATAGAAAGGGATGAGAGACTTTACAAACAAACAGTCATCTCAATTAATCATCCTAAATACATACAATCTACAGAGTACCTAATGTATGCAGTGGCAAGTGCTAATTTAGTACCCAGTGTACAGGTGTGAATATTAGTAGACCAGGTTTCAACTTGGAATTCATTATCACACATAAGAAATCTAGTAAGTGCACATGCTGACTTTGAAAGGCTTTGGTTTTGTGTATGTAAATGTTAGTCCTTGTGTACATGTGCTTAAGATCAGAAATAAAATTAAGGAAATCATAATCTATACATAAACTCTCAAATTTTAGCCCTAACATTTTTTTCCTAGATATAAAGCTTACAGTATAATAGCAAGACTGTGATCTCCCCTGCAACTAATTTACAGTAGGTGAAGACTAACATAGCCAGATCTGCTGTGGATTTATGGGACATCTTAAATTTAATATGCAACAAAATTAAAAAAAAATAATTCAGTATCCATTCTCATTTTAATGATTTTATTATAGTTGAAAACTATAGCATCTTTTGGCACAAGGCATTATAAATTTCTAGAGTTATTTTTTCCATTCAACTGGTAGTTAATCATTAATTAATTCTTAATTACTTGTGCTCCCTATGCTTGACATAAATTTTCTTTTTTTATTATGAACTGCAGTTCTTGATGGCAGAGTAAGAAAAAATGCATAGAAGAGCATGCTTCAAGAAAGAACACAATTTTGCTAGTGTTCAAGATAAAACCTAGAAAATAGTAAGATGAGATTAAAACTTTTGAAAAAGTTACAAGACACCTCACCTTAATTACTGGATCAGTTCTACTCTACCACATAATACTTACAGGAAAATACCCCAGAGGTTGATAGGCAAACGTGTTTTGTATTACTAAAGTATTAATGAATACTAAGAAAAAGTAAAAACATTTAGCAATTTAATAGGGCAAAAGTCTTTGACTGGATCCTACATCTTAGGCTATGCAGGATTACTGGAATTCAACAATTTTTTCTTTCCAGGCTTGTGTTAATTAGTTTTAGCTTTTAAGCTTTTAAGTACTCAAACATCTAAATTTTTTAATTTGAAAAGAAACCATCACCCATCAGAACAGAAAAACAGTGAAGTTACTTCAAACATTCTTGTGTTGCTGTTAGATTTAAGATTTCACACCAGATCTAATAACAACAGTTGTAGTCCAAATGTAAAGCTCTTTTTTGTTGGTTATAAACACAGAACCCAGTCCACGCTTCGGTGCTTTGATTTGGTGTCAGTTGTTCTTATCAATGAGGTGTTGGGATTTTTCTGGTTATTAACTTTCTATTCTTCATTCTTTGGCTTTCTCACCCTTGGTTGCAGTGAACACTTCATTAAGTGATGACTTTAGAGCATACATTGATATTTTATTGAATATGAAAATTTGAAAAAATTGTTAGTCCATTAATACATTATGTATGTAGAATTAAAGTTTATGAGATCATATGGATAGGTACTTATGAGATTTCTGTCTAAAACACTAAGATTTTCTTAAGATGTTGTATTTTTGGCTAGCTTCAAAATATGTTTTTCTCTTTACTATGATCCAGCAACTGTTCTTGTTTTCCTATATTTTTCTGATTGCAATGGATGGTGTTTTCCATTATCTTGGATGTCAGAACTGGCATGGTGTTTTAGGGAAAATTGCTAGATAGACAAAATTCTGTAGTGGATAATATATGAAGCACAGAGTGCTCCTTGTCTTTCAACTATCTTGTTATATGATTCCAAATAAATATTCCTTTGAAAACAGAGATTATGCTTAGGTTATTAGAAATGTGGTGATGCTCACAAAGGCCTCACAACACTAAGACAAGCTATCATTTTTCACTGGTTAGTGAGACTATCTAAAATAACTCTCAATGATTTTTTTGAAGGAATTTCCCTGTATTTAATCTCCTCATCATCATCATGTAGAAAGAAAGTGAGATTACACTAAAGGTATATGAGTGAGTTGTCTGCAATACCAAGCCTATTCCTGAATATGAGAAAAGTAATGGAATGCCAGGATTTAGAATCTAGGCTTAGAAAAGTAGAATGTTAAGAAAATAATAAGAGGAGTGGGCTTAGGAGGAAAAAAAAGAAAGATTTAATTTTAAAAAATCAGTTTCAAAAAACCCTGGAACACTTCAATGCAGACTGACTATAAACTGAATATACAGAGGGAGAACTCTATATAGGGATAGAGTTATAAATCATCCAAATGAAAATATAGACTCTGACAATATATTTATAGCTATGAATACTACTTTTAGTGTGGTCACTTTTTAATTTCAGTAACGAAATTGCATTTTTGTAGGTCTGTGAAAGAAAATCTTCAAAGGATGTGCTGAAAGAAGTTGCTACAAATGCACTGTTGTCTCTGTTAGCTGTCAGTAAAAATGCCCAGAAATGTGCTTTGGAAGGTGAGCATTTAAAAATGTATGTTAAGTTATATATGAATCAAATGCTTGCAGATGTTTTACATACTACCTTGAGACTGTAATATTTTTTTTTTTTCAAAGCAGAAGACCTAGGTTTTAATGGCAGGGGTTTTACCAGATTTTCACTAAGAAATCTTACCAATAATTAAAGTTTTCAGCTGCAGATGAAATATTATGTTGTAGCCAGTTTAAAGCCCTGTGGTAAAGTTACAGGTCTGTGTTGGAGTAAGAAGAGACCTGTTAGCTTTTACCACTAATGGCATATTCATGCATTAGAAACTGGAGATTTTTCACTGGCAGTATCCTCCAGTACTTTGGTAAGTGAAAGTATGGCCTGTGTTTTCAGTTGTGGCTGTACCTGGAACAAGAGGAGACTTCTTTTTCTTAGCTTTGTTCTTCCCTGGTTATTTGGTCCCATTTTACAGTTTAAGTAGGACTTTCTTCCTGTCACAGTAGTAAACCAGCTTCTAATCCCAGGCTTCTTGTGCCCTCTAGAATATGGGAGAATTTAGAATTTGCAATTTTCATGCATCATGCGTTTTACACCTTTTGATCTGGCCAATTGTACTTTGTCTTGGGTGCTTTCCTATAACTTTCATCTC
The DNA here is from genome assembly GCF_014805655.1 of Passer montanus. NCBI lineage: Eukaryota > Metazoa > Chordata > Aves > Passeriformes > Passeridae > Passer > Passer montanus. The sequence continues at coordinate 9,695,220 of NW_024367037.1, forward strand.
TGTGTTTTCCACTCTCTGTAAACCTACCCTACACTGACATTGATAGCTTAGACAGATCTGCTCAGTGTCTGATCCCTATAGTGGTAGAAAACTCAACTTCAGGTCTTATGCTTTCTGCTTTTTCCCAGGGCATTGGTTCTGTATTCAGCCCTTACTTCACTCAGGTTCTTCTGTCAATGACTTACTAGATCATCTAAGTTCCAGCTTCCTGTGAAGGCACTTCCACTGCAGGAAGTGCATCATTCTGTGCTACAGCAGCCATCAAGTCATCCTTGCTGTTGTGCAACACAGACCTTAGAAAAGAAGAGGACAGCTTCTGGGGCTCAAAGCAGTGTTCTAAAGATACATGTAGCTCTAGTATCACCTGTTGAGCTCTTAAGGGATACTTTAAGTTAAAAATGCAAAGTCCTGCACCTCAAAAGATACAAGCCCTTACAGAGATAGAGGCTGACTGGAAAGCTGAAAAAAGGAGCTGGTAGGGAGCAAGTTGAATGTGAGAAGACTAATAGCATCCTGGGCTGTATTAACAGGAACACAGCCATTAGATCAAGGGGAAAAGTTTCTTTCCTCTACTTTCCACTTGTAATTAAATCTCTCATAGCACATCCAATTTTGACCCAGTACAGCAAATGTCAACAAACTGGAGCAGAGGGCCCCAGATGAGCCATCAGGGTGGTTGTGTTCACTTGTCATTAGAGAAGAAGCTGAGGGAGCTGACTTATGTACAGCCTGGAGAAAATAAGGTTTTGGGAGGACCTAAGAGATTTTGAAGAAGTTGGAGATGAGTTTCTTATGGCAATGCATGGTATAGGAGGATGGAAAGAATGGGCATAAAGTGAAACATGATAGTCAAACATCCTGTAAATAAACATTTGCCCTTTGAAGGGAGTAAAGCAGTGCTAGACATAGTGTGCTGTCTGTCTTTGGACATTTTCAAGACCCAGCAGGATAAAGCTGCAGGCAAACCTTGCCTGCTTAGAGCTTGCTCTGCTTTGAGGAGAAGGTTGGGTATATGACCTCTGGAGGCTGTCTCTTCCAAATTGAATTATCCCATTATCATGGAATCATAGAATGAATTGGAAAGGGCCTTTAAAGACCATCTAGGTCAACCCCCCTGCAGTAATCAGGGATAGCTTCAACTTTATCAGGTTAGTCAGAGCCCTATCCAACCTGTTTCCAGGGGTAGGGCATCCACCACCTCTCTGGACAACCTGTTCCAGTGTTTCACCATCCTCATTGTAAAAAATGTCTTCCTTATATCTAGTCCAAGATTTTCCTCTTTTAGTTCCTTAAAACAGGCCTTGCTAAAATGTTTGTCCCCATCTTTCTCAAGCTTTATCTTTTAAGTGGAAGGCCGCAACCACGTCTTTCATCAGCATTCTCTTCTCCAGGCTGAACAATCCCAACCCTCTCAGCCTGTCCTCATATATGTATTAGTTCCTTTATTGTGATCTGCCGCTGGACCCGATCCAACAGGTTTTCTCTGCTGGGGACCCCAGAGCTATATGCAGTTCCAGGTGGGTTTTCACCAGAGCAGAGCAGAGGGGCAGAATCTCCTCTCTTTGCCCTGCTGGCCATGCTGCTTTGAATGCAATCCATGATTTACTTGGCCTTCTAGACTGTGAGGTCACATTGCTTGGCCATGTCCAACTTTCATTCACCAGCGCCCTAATTACATCTTGGCAGGGCTGTTCTCAATCCTTTTATGCCCCAATTTGTATTGATACTTGGGATTGTCCCAACCCAAGTGCAGCACCTTGCACATGACCTTGTTGAACATCGTGAGGTCCATCTGGACCTTAAGCTTCTCCAGGTCCCTCTGGGTGGTGTCTGAGATTTCAGGTGTGTCAATTGCACTCAGTTTGGTGTCACCTGCAAATTTACTGCAGGTGCACTCAATCCCACTATGGTATTGATGAAGACATTAATCAGTATTGGTCCCAATATGGATCCCTGAGGGATACCACTTGTCACCACTCTCCATCTGGACATTGATCCATTGACTGCTCCCTCTAGGTGTGACCATCTAACCAATTCCTCCTCCACTATCCAGTCCACCTGTCCATTACGTAACTCTCCAATTTGCAAGGATGTTGTAAAGGACCGTGTCAAAATCCTTACAGTCCAGACAGATGATATCTGTAGCTCTTACCTTCTCCACTTCTCCAATTACATAGTCACTCCATTGTCTTATAGTGACTTAAAGACTAGATTCAAAGAAAAGAGCCTAACTCAACATTTTGCCCTTTAAGTCACCTGAACAGTTGCTGTCCTTCATCTCACCACAGATGCAGCAAATCTGCTGTGATTAGGGAAAGGTTGGGTGAAATAAATGATGTCCTAATCTCTTGAAGTTTCACACTTCTAAGGAACATTGTTGAAGATACCCTGAAGAGTTATGAGTTATTATCCTCTCCACCCAAATCATCTTCTCCTCTCAGTCTTACCTTTCATTCCTTTGGGCATTCCTCTGATGGGACTTTGTTGCAAGAGAAGTCAAATGTATTCTTGCTTCTTGAGAGCATTCAACTAGATGAGCTTCATCTCAGAAACCGTTTGCTACTTCCTGATAACAAGATCATTGCCAGAAAGATATTTGGTTTTAAATAAAACATTTTTGATTTTGAATGTAATTATAAATTATTACTGGTTTTTGTCTTCCAGCTGACCTGATAGACAGCTGTATAGAAAACATGAAGCACATTCACGCACAGCTGAATTTGGATTCCCTAAAGCCTGGGAAAGCACAGAGAAAAAAGGTAGCTATAAGAACCTTGATAGGATAAGGCACTTCCCAGCTTTTGTTTGTTTGTTTTCTTGAGGCAGATACTGCTTGTATGTGTCACAGATGAGACAAAGTAAATGACAGCTTGTAGTGGATCCAGATACTGGCGCTTCTGTAGGATTCAATGATTTTAGAACTTTTACCAATGTAATTATCTCACATGCTCTTCCACCTAGAGGTCTCACTAGGTCTCAACTACCTTTTCTAACACAGAGATGACTGCTACTTCAGTAATGTCAGGCAGAAAATCACCTCAGTTGATACTTTGCAGCTGCCCAGTCTTGGCTGTTCATTGGACAAAGCCCCTGGGCATGTCCTGGTAGTTTTTTTCCATGCCTCTCTCTGGTCCTCAGGATCTTCTCCTGTTTGCCAGATTGTTCCTCCAACCAGGATCTTCACATTCTTCTTTTTGGGCCCATTTCTTTCTGCGAGGCACAATCTCTTTTCAGGAATCCTTCTTTTGTCCACTAACTTTTCTTTCCAGATCTCCAAACTTCTGTTTGCCTAAACTCAGTAGTCTACATGCGAAGTACAACATGATCAGCATCTGAATTACTGGTTTTGTCTCATGTCTTTTCATTAATTGGAGGATTTGGCCTTCCCACTTTTAGTTATCAGAATTAGCAGCTAGTCCATCCTGGCTGAAAGCAGCAAATAGCAGGCTGATTGAGAGTGCAAAATTCATTTTCAGACATCCACTCACATACACATCTCATCCTTTTGTAATCTGTTGTGCTTGTAATTTATGATATTTATCTTATAGCAATATCAGAGTATTGTTTTCAAACTTAGTTGGACTTTCAGTCTTGACTTTATGGCCCTATCTAATCCAGCTAATTTTTTTTCCATCTTGTTTCCACAATAATATTTTTTTGTTTTCTTAAGTTGTTTTTTTGTGTCTTTCAACCAGTGCTAGCTATTTTGGTTTTGTCTGTTCTTGTATCAGTCAATCTCCCTTCCATCCCAAAACTAGTTCCATTCTGCTTGTGCATGTAAATCATAGCTGTTTTACTTTCCTCTTATCTGGCTTTCAGTTTTGGGGGTTTTTTTTGTTTGTTTGTTTGTTTTTTGTTTTTTTTTTTTTTTCTCTCCTTCGAACTTGGTCTGGACATCTCAGTTTCTTGTCATCAGACTCAATTGTCCCTGTTTTTTTAACTTCTTGTCAGTTTTGAGTCTTTTTAACCTCATACTTGTGGCCCTTCCACTGCCTACGTTCCCAGTAGCTTCTCTCCATTCAGTTTTATATTTTTAGCCTTTTTTTTCAACCTGCCTTCCAGTTCTTCCAGACTCTCATGTAACCCAAGTCTTCTTCGCCACATTTAGATATAAATTATGTCTTGCCATCATACAGCATTTCATAAGATCTTTGTTGCAATCTGCTTGATTTCTGCCACTTTCATCTAACAGAATTAATAAAATACAGGCAGTAACCTCTGCGTCAAGTTTGATATCTTGTCCACTCCCACATAAATCAGAAATTGCAGAAAACACCTTTCTGTAGGGTATTTCTGCATTTCTTAGTAGTATTTATTAATAGTATTTTAAATAGTATTTTTCTCTGAGATTTTGATACAGACATTAGCCTTGATTTGTGGGAGTGTGGAATTGTGTTTTGTGACAATGAACTCTTAAAAAAAATTTGAGTTCAACCCTAAGATGTGAAGGCTCTCATATTTTTCCTTGAGATCTTTTAAACACATTCATTTTCCCTTTTCAAGTGTTGGAGGCTGAAAAGTGTTGTCCTGCCCTAGATATATCCAATAAGGTTGAAGTCAGCTGGTTCTTTGCAGTTTTTGGGTTGAGGAGAAATTTAAAACTTGAATGAAATTGGATGAAAGGAGCCTCTGAGAATGTTCAGAAAAAGAGATTATGTTTAATTGAAAATTCTTTGAAAGATTTGCAAAATATTTTGTGACAGATTTCCTGCTGAGCTGGGACTGTAGGTTGCTGCATCATATGTAAGTGTGCTCTTCATCATAAGTGGTACATAATGACAGTTTCAGGTACTGAGACATTGCTCTCACGGTAGATTTAGCTGATCATTCACAAAACTGCCCCTTCACCCACTTCAAGGCACAACTCTCAGAGAAAAGTCACGACAGCTTCTCTTCTTTTTTCCTTTCTCTGACTCTTAATTATTTGGAAAAACGTGTTTTAACTAGCTTCATTCTCAGGTCAGCTGAGGTGTTTTACTTGATATTCCTTTTCTTTCACAATAATTAGTGTGATGATAATAAAGAGCATGAAAACTATTTAGAAATAGTCAAGCTTTCAAAACATCATGTCAAAATATTATTGTAGTAAAAAGCAAGATATCCTAAAATAAATAAACAGTGTTACCAATGCAATCCATAATTTTTAAACCTCCTAGAAGTTTGTACATTAAATATGAGTTGTAGTTTGTGGCATTTTAATGCTATTCTACTTATTAACTAAATTCATGCATACAGAATTCCTTGAAAGAATTCTTAAGAGTCTTACCTTAGTGTTACCATTTTATTTGACTAGAGGTGAGACAAACCAGTTATAAAATGTATTTGTAATAATGTCTTGTATGTTTCTTCCTGATCTACTACACCTGGCTTTCATTAACCTTTTTGCAGTAGGCCGTACTGCAGAGTACTTAATCTCTAAAAGTCATCAAATACATGATTTATGATGTATAAGCACGTTATGATTTATAAGCATGCATTGTTTCTTCACCTTGTCTGAGATTAAGTATGAATCCTATTTTACATTTTTGTTCCTTTATGCTTGATAAGACAGGAATAGTATCCTGTGGTGAACAAGCTTGTTGGAATTTGGTAATCTTTCAGAAGTAGTTTAGTGTGTCACCCTTATAGAGTTAGGTCAGCCATCACTGCCCTGTAGTGTCACAGCTCTGTCAAGAAGATTGATTTTTTTGTTCACTTGTAACTTGAATCTCAAGGGAGCACCTCACTGTCCAAAGGTCTGTATTTATTTTTGTAATATTCTTATCAGATTGGAAGTTATTTATAGCTTCTATATTTATAGTTAAGGATAGGAAATTAAGATCCTGGGAATATAAGGATGGATTGACCTGGCTTGCTGTAGAGATCACAGAATATTCTGAGTTGGAAGGGTCTCCCAAGGATCATCAAATCCAGTTCTTAAATGAATAGTCTGTATAAAGGTCAAACCCACAAACTTAACATTATTAGCACCATGCTCCAACTGAGCTCATCTCAAGGTCTGAAAGACAGCTAATTTAACCTTGTTTTTATCCAAGGAAGAAAAATAAATGCTTCTAGGCAATGATTCATTTCACTTGTTTTAGACATATGCTTCAGGATGGAACAAATGCTCAGGAAGGCTCCTCCTGTTCTTTATTAGTCATAAGAGAAATGGAGCTCAACATTACAGATTTCTGCATTTGGTCACATTGGTGCCCCTAGAAACAGTATCTGTGGCTTATAAAGAGAGATAAGGATAATAAGTTACTGGTTATAAATATCTTTAGTAAATGTGCTTGAAGATGAATTCTATGTGAAATCGGAAGAAAACTGCTGTGCAGATGTGACCCAAATGTTGATACCTTAGATTTGCACTTCTTCGTTTGAAATATCTTTCCTCCTTGTACAAAATTCATTCCGGTCTTACATTGATGATCTTCAATTATTTTTCCCTGGACAGGAGGATAACCTTATCAAGGAGTTAAGGTGTTCAATGCAGATCCTTAGAAACTGCCTCTTTGAAAATGAAGAGTGCAAAGTAAGTATTCTTATACTGAAGCAATATGAGCACATTTAGTTACTGAATGGAGATAATTTTTTTTTCTACTTTGAAGTTATTTTCAAGCTGGCTAAATTTAAATTTGATATTAATGGCAAGAAATACTTCATATTTCATTATTATTCGCACTTCCTAAGAATACTTTACACATCTATTAGGAACTTAGTGTTCATATGGAAACATCATCTCCCAATGGTTTCAGATGGCTGTGATCTTTTATATCCATTTCTGCTTTTTGTAAGTCAATAATTCTAATTTTCAAAGCATACCATTTGAAAAATGGATGTGGAGAAAAGTGTGGGCCCACCAGAAGGGTGTGTAGAGATACATTTCAGATCTTAGAAAGTTATTTCCTCTTCTTACTTTTTTTTGCCTTTCTGAAAGACAAGAAAACCCCAAAACCACCCCAGCAAAACAAGCAAAACCAAAAAAACCCTCAAAATCTAAAAAATAATTTGCTATTTATTTTTCTTTATCTGAGTGAAATTGTACTAATCCTCCAAAACACAGTTTTCATATCCATTTATTATAAAATCATGTTTCTTTGAAAGTATTTTCATTTTATTCTTGTTTTTTCTCTGTTCTTTTCGATTTATTTTCAACTTCCATTCTGCCTACTTGTTTTTTCCATGGGGAAAATGCTACATTACTTGTTTTCACTTTTTCCTGTGTTTTTTCTTTCTGATCACTGCTCTTCCTCTTTCTTATTGCTGATACCATTCACAGATTTATTTCCACTTTCACAGTTTAATTTTTCTTGGCATTGTGTTACTTGTGCTATTTATACAACTTGGGCTACTTTTAGCAAATGCAGTGGTAGAACTACAAGATTTCCTGACTTTCCAGGAGTACCCCTTTTCCAGGGCATGTATTAACATCCTTTTTGTATGCAGAACACTTGGGGCTGAATAAGGCATCTGATTATTCCTGAAGTCCCCATAACTTAGTTGTGCCATAATCTCAGCTAAGATTATTGTGGAAAGTTTTTCTTCTTTTGATCAGGATCTGCAGAAAGAATTGCTTGGAGGATTGAAGGAGGTTGCTGTTGTTGACTGAAGATTTCTATCATTTTCTCTGTATACAACTGCACTCTTGTATTTCCATGTTTTTTAAGTTTCAATAATTACTTTAGAAGGAGTTGAATAAAACTTTAGAGGGCTCTTGAAAAAGAACACTTGGAATGAATAAATCTTTTGTTTGCATATCTTTCAGTAATTAAGATATGTGCTGGTTTAGACTGGTGTAGAGTTAAATTCATTAGTAGTTGAAATGATGGTTTCAGTTCTCTGTACAGTCTTTTAAACCATAAGATGAAAATGTGGTTTTCTGATTCTATATTTCCTTTTCAAAGGACTGATTGCATTTGAAATTCTTCCTCATGTTGTTGTAGATGGCAGCACTCAAAGCTCATCTTGTTCCTGTTCTGCATTCTCTGTGGCCGTGGTTTTTAGCAGATGATTCCTCAATGCAAATAGCTCTGCATTTGCTTTGTGTCTACACTGCAAACTATCCTGCAGGTATGAAAGTCATGCTGTGGTGGAATACATCAAAATATTTTACCAGGATAATTAAGACAGAAAAGCATAATAAAGGGAAAAGAATGTTTATTGCTACCATGCTAGGAAAGTGTAAAAGCACTGGTCCATCAGAGTCCATCAAGAGTTTTGGTTTTAATACATTCCAGACTTTTATTCAGATCTGGTTCAAGCTGTTGGATTTAGCAAGAGTGCAATTGTACTAAAGGATTAAATAGCATTTAATTCAAACCATTTTGTTCAAACCAGAGATGTCCTGCCAAGCTGAGTAGTATATTATACAAGTACTATTCTAGGAATTCTTTAATAGAGAACAGTATCAGTACTTTGTATGGGTTGTGCATCAGTCCTTATTGAGAACATTCTGGTTTTGAAATAGTCAATCAAATTCAATAATGTATTTAATTTCTTCAATTTATTTATGCCTTGGACTCACTAGCTTGCATTTGTATATTTGTCATAAGGAAACTCCTTTCCATTTGAGCAAATCTTTTATTTCCATTGATAATTATTCCACTACTAGAAACCTGAACTTTCTTCTAGCATGGATTTTTCTCTTTCCATATCATGGATTTTTCTCTTTCCATATCCTGGTTATTTAAATTTAGCAAATCATAGCTAATGATTTGCAAGTAGCTTGAAGAGACACAAAAGTGTCTGTTCCTTTCTCCCTGTCAGGATACCATAGCTGTTAAAATAGTTAACAGTTAAAATATTATACTTTTTTAAAGTTGATGTCTCCAGACCTCAAATGAACTTGCAATGGCTTTTTTTAATAAAGATTGTTTTTAATATGGGCTGAACAAAGATGTATATTAGTCAGCTACATAGTCTAAAATAAAAATGTAGTGTCCTGTCCATGTGCAAGAAATCAAGCTGAAGTGACTCTAGGCTGCATTTTTATTTTCCTTGCTGATAAGAGCAAGTGATCTCTGCTCAATCATGTTTTTTCTTCCTGTTCGGAATAGCTGGCTTATGAGGTATCCCAAATTTACCTACTGTGGACTGGTTAACCACTCCTCAGTGTAGTCAGAGAAATGTATGTAAATATTTGTCACAGTTAAACATGGTCTCATTTTTGTTTACTTTTGCCATGTAAGAAATTACCTGTTGTTGCTGATGGCCGTTGCCACTAAAAAAAAGACATATCTATATTTGTGCAGAAGGCATTTATCTGTATTAGGTTGGTAACATAGCTGTTCCCTGCTGCTGTATTAATTCAAACTTGTAGCTCTGTAGCATAGGATTGTGCATTCTTCTGTTGTACAATGTAATGACAGCTGCAGACAGCACTTGTATTTCTCAGAAAAATATTCTAAGAAACTTATATTAATCCTTTCAAATTATACAGAGACCTCTTTTTCTGAGCCAGTTTCAAAGGATCCCTTCAGATTCAACCTCCAAATAATTGTATAATTAGGTGTATGTTCCGGTTTTTAAGGAGACTTTCTGAGATGGAGCAATGGCTTCTATTTAACAGCAGAATCACCTCTTACATTCTAGAACAATAGAACAGCAGATGCCTATTCCAGTAAAGTGCTACATTCAGGCACAATTCTATTCATAGACTGTCTGATTGACTTCATTGGTGTTCAATGAAAAGATACCTAACAAATCCTTTGAAAAGTTCCATCTCAGTGTTTGACCAGTTGTACTATTCTTTCTATAGATTTTTCTTTTAAATACATATCTGCATGTCTAATATGATAAATGTCTCATTGCTTTAAGGTTGTACTTCACTTTGTTTGGCCAGTGGTGGACAATCATCACTTCCATCTGGACGAAGTGCAGCTGGCAATTCATTAATGCATTATGTCTTGAAATTGGCTTCCTATGTGTCAAATGATAACAGCCCAGTTCAGCAGGTGGTCTTTTGTCTAATATCTAACCTTGCTTTGTCTCATGACTGTAAAGGCATTATTCAGAAGGTAAGTAAATGGTAACCAGTATTTTAGCAATGGATGCAGTTTCCTTTTTAATAAACTCCATATTTTAATATGGAGTGTCCTATGACCATATAGACATGCATCTGTGGGAATCAAATCCATTGTGTCTTCTCAGTTGAGTTACTGTTCCCTAAGAGCAGAGTGTAATTCAGTTATACTCATGGTCTGGGCAATTTTTGATAGAGCTTTTTGTAACCCCTCTGTGCCAGGGGGTTGTAACATTTTTAATACCCATATGTATTGATAGCAATCACTAGTGGATCATGCAAGTCAGTATGCTGTAGAACAAACTGCACGTAAATGAACAAGAAATTAAACACTGTAAATAATTAGGTATGCTGTGGGAAACTTAACCTTTGCAAAAGTTTTAGGAAAAAAGCAATGATTGGATGTTGGATAAAAAGTTTATTTCACAAATGTTTGTAATGTCTTTTCCTTTTTATATATTTTGTATATGGAATGATCCTCTGTTTTATGAAATGTGCTTTAAAAAATCTGTTTCCCTTAAACTTTGATCATTTAAATAAATTCAAACCTTGAGAATAGAAGACAGACCATGTAGAAAGTCAACTGTAGTAATGATGTGATAAGATGAGCTAACGCAGCAGAAATTATAAAAAGTGTGTTTCTAGCATCTTTTATAGTAATTTATTAATTGCAAAAATTTCTTTTGTTTTTCCATTAGCAGTGTTCTGTTCTTGGACCTAATTACTTGTTAGAAATGCAGGGAGAAATAGATCTTTTTGTGATGCTAATTATATAAAGCATGATCATACCATTGCAAAGTGGCTAATACTCAAACTTTTTGATAGAAACAAAGAGTTTGAGATCTCTTCTGTAGTAACTGTTGTATTCTGTGAATTGTTTTTACTTTTAGACTATTCAGAGTTTCACTCTAGTGTGATGGTACTTTCTTCTCTCTCTTGGGCTTTGCTTTCATAAATGTAAGCAATGCTGTATAACCAATTCCCTCTGTGAAAATTAAATTACCAATATTATATTCTCATGAAGAAAACCACAATCAGTTTGTATGCTGGGTTGCTTGCTTTCAACCAGATGCTTTTATATATTGCCAAGATTCAGTGAGGCTGGGAATATTTAGTAAAGGACTTTTTCATTAGAGGAATTTATATTGGAACGCCTCCCTCTTGCAACCGGGGAATTGATTTTCATCTTCTCAGAATTTCCTTAAAGTGGAGGCAAAGCCTTAGATGGTATACATCATATCAATGCACAGTTCTTTTTCTTCAGTGCTTACAAAAATAGAGGACATTTCTCTGGCTGGCAGTGAAGGGAGGAGTAGGGAGGAGTGCTGCTCTAGGTTCTTACGAGTCACGTCCAACTCGAGATATTTTATGATACCTTTAACATTTGTTAATAGCATACAATAATAAGTAAGAAATCAAGAATACATTATCTAAGTAGTGCATTGATTCACTGAAAATGTCACTAGCTTATTTATAGGTAGAAACAATGAATGCAAAACAAAAAACTTGTGTAGTGGTGGGAATTAGCCTTTAAATAAATATATTGCATTAGATCAACTTTTATGTATCTATACTGCATAAATTATTATTGAAGAAATGTAGGTTACCATATTAACTTTTTAACCATGCAGCAGATTCTTTTTCATATGTAATTATTTTCAAAAATCCTTGGCTAATAATGGGTTGCCTTTAATGTCTAAATTTAACAATTCTACTAGTGTCTGGTCAAGTATGTAGATTGGAACCTCAAACTACAGCAATCAAGCCGTGGAATAAATTACTATAAATTCTAAAACCCTTTTTCTTCCTTCTGACAGAGTAACTTCCTGCAGAACTTTTTATCTCTTTCATTACCAAAAGGAAGTAATAAAAATTCTGGTAATGTATCTACTCTCTGGCTAAAGCTGCTGCTGAACATATCTTTTGGAGAAGATGGACAACAGATGATTATGAAGATAAATGGCTTTTTAGACCAAATCATTGAAATGTGTAAATACAAGCACAAGAGCAACCAACATCTAGCACTTCTTATTCTACATAACATGTGTTTTAGTCCAGCTAATAAACCAAAGATATTAGGTAATGGTAAGTATCTGAAGGGTATGCAGACTTGTTCCCTGACGATATCATGGCTTCCAGAAGACTATATTTTCATGGCAGTTTAGGTTACTGACCAAGAACTCAATGTTGTATTTTAGAAGAGCATTTGTATAGAAATTAATTTTTAGAAGTCATTATAGAATACATATTTTGGCAGAGAGACAATTACAGTAATTCATAATAAAAGGAAAAACAAATAAATAGTTCTCAAAAGAAAATCAAGATTCGTTGTTAGGCAGATCATTTGGATATAATAACAGATTATGAATGAAAGGATTTTTGCAGTTTTCTCAAACAGCTAGTTTTTCAGGGAGGGTTAAAGGATTCTTTGTATCAGTCAGTTTGAAATAACTGAAGTTCCTATCTTTCAGTTGGACAAAACTTTCTTAGCTTGTGCAAATCATGAATGTTGAGACGAACCATTTTATGTTCTGTCCTGTACAGAAAATGTTTGCGATAGAGATAAAGTTATGTCATAGCATGTAAATTTAATGTAACAATATGTTTAGAACTTTTTTCTTGGTTGTTTGTAGAAGGCATGTTTCTTTCCCTCATTTAATTGAGAGAGAATGCTCCTGTCTTTGTTTCAAACTCTCAGCAGGTTTTCCATAGTGTCCAGGCTTTTTATTTTTCCTAAGATGTGGATTTACTGCCTTAATTAAATATACATTATTTAGTTACATAATCTATGAATTTTTGTTGTGAAGTGAAGAATCAAAGTGGAAGAGTTTGGCTTCAGAGCAATGCTAGAAAATTAAGGCACCTACAGTGGGGTGGCAAATATTTCTCATTGGTTGCAAATCATCTGCATAATAAGTATGAAGGGAAATAGAAACATCTTAATATCCATCCTGATGTGGCTCTAATTGTGGCTACTGGGAGTTATAAAACAGTTTCACAGCTTACTTAGTCCCTAAGCATAGCTGATAGCTATGCATAATGTTCATGTTTTATTACTGCTGGCTTAACTTTTTTAACCAAGTAGCATTACGTGGTTTTGTTTTGCTATATTGTTTTTAACACTTCTTTCAATGTACTGTGCTGATTTTATGAGCATATTGAAATTTAATCGATAATAAAGTTTCTGTAACTCCTCTGCCGTACCAGTACTTGTCATAAAAATAAGTATACTCCAAGCATCAATCTACTGAGGCATGTAAATATATTTACGTTGCTCTTGATTATATTTTCTAGATGCATTTGGTTTCATGTATTTTATTTGTCTCATTAGATCAAGCAATTGCAGTACTGTCTGCCTGTTTGGAAAGTAACAGTCCTGCTGTTCAGAGAATAGGAGCAGCTTCGCTTTGGGCTTTGCTTCACAACTGTCAGAAGGTTAGTATTTAAGAAATTTGTACTTTTAAGAATGTTTTACTTTTATGCTGTAAACAATACAGTAATCTCTAAGTAAATAATAATAAAGTTTACAATAGTAATTCTCTTTTATTTTAATCACGTAGCTACTGAGGCTGGGAGATTAAACAACGTGGTATAGAAGCAGTTTGTCCTTTGTAATTCGTGACTACTTATATAAATGTGGTTTAAATGGTGATACAGTTATATTAATTCTAAAAATTCCTACATCTCATGCTCTGCTGAATTGTTGCAGTTTTTTTAAACTTTGCTGTTAAGATGTGATCATGTGGGCAAGAAAGCTCATTGTGTTTTTGTGTGCTACAGGCAAAAGTGACTTTGAAGAATCCAGCCATAAGGAGAAGAATAGATGAAGCTTATTCTTCAGTGAAGAAAAGTAGGTCTTACTTCTACCTAATGCAAATTCTTAATTTTTCCATCATTAAAGCATTTCAATTTATAACATCACAGTAAGTTTTTGTTATGCTACAAGTTTTTGAAAGGATACTTTTGTCCCTAAAATCACAGTTAGCTATGTGGCTTATGGTTAGGCATCTTAGAAATAGAGATGGAGAAAAATGCCTTAGGTGAAGACCTGGGGTAATTACCAAGGTTAGTTTTGAAGCATAGGTCTGATCATGCTTGCAATAAAAAGCCTTTTCACAATACAGTTCTGTGAATCTTTAAATCTTAAACTTAGTGATAAGAAAAATTGTTCTTTTAGCAATGACTTTGCCTAACTGTGCTCAGCCTCAGGGTGTTAAGCCACACAGAGAAGGGATCAGAACAGAGCATTGTTCCCACATTAAAATATTCTGGCACGGGTTAGTGGCATTCTGAAAGCTTCAGGTTTTTGCTTAAGTAACTGAACATAACTGTTGTTTGAATGGCTGCAATACAATAGATTCAGCTGAAGAACATTCAGTATGGAAGGTGCTCAAACAATGATCTGGAGCTTCAGTAGCTAATAATGGGTTTATTGATTGATAGTCACATCAAGTTAGTCTAATCTTGAAAGGACATGATAATGTCTTTTTAAGCTAATGAGCTTTCCTACTAATTTAAATTGTTCTATGGATGTACGCAAATAGGTTTATTGATTAAGGGCCTTATAATACAAGGTTTCCATAGAATTTGCATAACATATTTGCCACAAACTTGCTCTCTACATTGACCATTGTTGGTATCCTAATAAGGAGGAGATATATTTTTGATAGAACATCTCATCATTTTTCCTGTGCTATCACCCAAATTCATTAATTTTGTGAATGTACTGTTGTTTCAAACTCAGCCTTTAGTAAGTCAATTCTTAAACATAACAATACAACATTTCATATGCTGACAATATGTTAAGAAGTTTGTATTGTTCCTTATAGCAGAACTACCATGGATCAGAGACTTTTCTACCTTGTTGAATCAACAAAGTAGAAATATGTACCTTTTACATACAATTTACCTTATACCTTTTATAGACTCATAACATTTGTTTATGTACAGCTGTAGAACATGAAAAGTCCCCAACTGAACTATTGATTTTTAATTCAATAAAAAATTACATATCAAAATAAGGGATAGCAAAGATTTTATGCAACTGTCATTGTTACATTGTTACATAGTTGTGTAATATATCAATATTGTCATTAAAACATTCCTGCATTTAGGTCTCAACTAGTCTGTGCTTATAAAGCTTTGATCACTTAACAGTGATAATTGGGCTAAAATGGTAGATTGTTATTTTGAGTACATGTGGGGAAATATTTCAACATGGCTATTGTTATTTTACATTTCCTGCTTTGGTGTACCCAAGGGTAAAACCAAAACAGACTTTGCAAAATAAAGTAAAAGTATTTGATTTGCTACTCATTAATACAGAGGTTAAGGTCATAAACCAGCATGAATTCTTGCAAGGCATTTAATGCAATCTTTAGAAAAGTAATTTTGTATTAATAATCAACTAGAAATTCACATCTTGTTTTTTTTTTTTTTTTCCTTTCAGGTTCTCCCCAGCCAGAAGAAAATGAACTACATGCATACCATGTGAAATGCTTAGAGAATATAGTGCAGCTTCTTGATTGTTAATGGTCATCAGTCGACTTCTCATGTTGAAATTGAATAGCTTGTTCTATGAGAGTCTGAAATTTGAAGAAGGCACTTCTGATTCACAGATTTGTGGCAGCAGCAGATTTGCTGCGGAAGAAATTTATGAAGCCTTTGTGGAAGGAGTTCATCTCTTTGAACCAAAGAAATTGCACTGTTTCTGGTTCAAACTGTTTGTACTGTAGTCCCAATGGGAAATTATAATTATGCTACTATGTAAAGTATGTACACAGAAGAAGGAATGTACAGGGGGAAAGATTTGAAAAATTAGTAATTTTCTTAAATTATGCATTAAAATTGTTACTGCAAGTATTAGAATTTCTGGTTTGCATTGTTCTTAATAAAGGGGTTTTTAACTGAGATCAACATTTGCTGTGAGTGAAGTGGAATTTTTAAGATTGCAGGTGTACACCGTGTATGCTCAGATTCAAAAACTGAAAATGTTGGCAACTGTGGTGTGTTACACATATTAGATGCAGAACAGCAAGGTATGTGTTGTGGTTTTGAAGAAGATTTCAGTTCAAATTGCTGCATGCTTTTTAAGATGCTAACAATTGAAAAAGAGCTCTCAATTGCTGATATTAGAGGTGACAGTTATTTTAACATACTGGTTTATTCAGGATACAGGGTGTTTGCATCCGTTTTAGTTACATTACAACAATGTAGAAAATATTTGATTCAAAATCCTTGGTTTCTAAAGATTTTGAATCTTTTGCTTGGGGCAAATTCCTCCCTTCCCCCTCATTATCTGGACCTGTGATGCCTTTGAAGTGCTACTATGTAACTATTGCTCTAAGTTTTTCAGTATTCTATGCTGACAGAATTAGAGAAAAAAAAATACATTGCTGTCTGAGCACAACTGTTTTTCTGGCCGTGCTTCTGGAGTATCTAACAGGGTGTTTTAATTTCCCTCAACACATAAAGCTTTTATTTTATGTCAGAGTCAGATAGAAGTGAGCTAATTCAAAGCAAAACCCAAATAACATCTCTAAGAATTATAGCAAGGCCATGTCTACCTGTAATTAGTGTTTTCTTCTTAACCAGGTGATGAAAGTATTTTCTGCTGACAGAGGAGATTTTGGTTTATTTGTTTAGCAGTGCTTGTAAATTATGTGTGACTTGATATAATTCAGCTGACCATAAGTGTGATGCTTATGGCTAGGTTAAGTCATAACTTGAAATGTAATTATTGGCTGATCTCCCATCCCTCCACCAAACAAAGAGCAAGGATGGACCACCAAAACGTGATTCTTTTCCACTTACTGTATTGTGTAATTACTGTATTTTGCAAAGCAGTTGTTAAATGCTGTCATGCTCATCCCATGGTATTTATTGCAGAACACTCAGCTGCAGGGCTGGAGACAGCTCTGCAAGTCAGCATTTGCTGACTGGGCTTGGAAGTGTAGAAGTGTGAGGTCTCAGACTACCAAGTGCTGAGTCTCTTCAGAGACTTATGTTTCAGCATGCTCACCCCAGTGATCTTTCTCATAAATCAGTCACTAAGTCAAATGCAGATTGTTTGCCATTTTTTCTGTTTGAAAAGGACAAAAAATGAGAGCACTCAATGCCAAATGATTTCTAATGGAAGTTACCACTCCTGCAAGGATGGCAAGATCTCATTCAAAGTATAAAAATGCATATGGATCTCATGAGGAGAATGAGGGCTGCAGTTTCATGACTTCCATGAAGTGCAAGTACAATATAAGGCCATGGAAGATCTGGATGCTTGTTTTCTATTAAACATTTCTATTTTACTAAGCTGTGCTTGTTTTTGAAGAAAGTATTTATATTGAAAATTCTGTGCAAATTGCTAGTACATTTGTTGTTACAGTAGGCCTTAGTGCTGTACTTATCCCAAAATTAGTTATTTTCTCAGTATTCTACAACAATTTACAGTTGTGGGAAGCAATTGTAGCAATGTCACAAGTAAATACTTATGTTTGGTGTTGCTATTCTGGAAAATCAAAACAATTTTTAAACTCTAAGGGTAAAATCTATATTCATATTTTGAATAAGCTTTCCTCCTTCAAGATTAAGGAAAGGGCCTTATGTCATTATTTAAAGGACAGCACTTCCTTCCATCACATTTTCTCTTGAAAACTGGGAACATAGAGTGGCTGCATCCTGCCTTCCTGCATGTTAACAAAGTGAGTTATAAATTGTAAATGACCCTATATTTCCTGTTCACTGGCACTTAGACTACCATAAATAGCCTCACAATAACCTTTATCCTTAATGAATTTAATAAAAAAAGACTTACATATTTAGACTTCATTCACAGTTAATTTCCAAATTTTGGAGATCATCCATCTATCTTGAAGGATAGGGTATTTGTCATGTTTGTATTTTCAAAGAAAATTAAACCCTTAAATAACTTCCAATTCCAAGAACTGTAAAATAATTTTTTACCTTACAGAGGAAAGTGCAATTAAAGTGGAGATGCATTTCCTGAATAAGCTACAGAGTTTAAAAGGTAATATTCAACTTTCATCTAGTTTCCCTAATAAAAGGCACAGCCATGCAAGCTAGGAATCTCTTGAAAATCCTTATCCAAGAGAATTCAATTACCATTTGCCCTAGCTGCAGATATATCATGCTCTTACTTGGCTGCTTTATCTTTTATGATAAGCTTGTAATCAAGAAAGAAGTTATTAAATTCAAAAGAGGTAAGTGCATAAAATCCACTAATAACGAGACTTTCAGATTATTTTTTAAAATGGATGTGTCATCTAGTGCATGTTCAAAACTTTCACAGAAATAATTTCCACTTAAGTGGTATAATATTGTAGATTAAGTTTAAATAATTTTGTTTTGATTGTGTGTGTTCATGCAAATAGAGACATTTAGCCATGACTTACTGATGAAGTTTTCAAACCTTTGAGTAATAGGTTTTCAAGCCTACTTAAAAATCCTCAGGAAAAATACTTCATTTATGAGAAAGGGACTATTTTTTGCTCTTCCAGCAATTTAGACTTATGAATTCTCCTCACTCAGCAACTACACATCCCTGGATGATTTTTTTCATTGATTCCCCTCCATACCAAACTTGCAAATTACAGCAATTATGGGCTTGTGGCAGCAGTACTGGCCAGACTGGGGAGGGGAGTTTTCTATACTTGAGACTTCAGCCCAGCTTTTTTTAAGGATTTCCCTTTACAGTAAAGTAGAAGCTGCTGTGACAGCTTCTCAAATCTGCGTTTTCTTCAGAGAAATGTTTTAATGTCTTCTAGGGGAGAAAAAAATGGTTAGCAGCCACACAAAGGTTGCTGTCCATTGGGGAATCTGGGGGCACTCCACACTTCACTTGAGGTTTCTTATGGTTATGCAAAAAAAAAAGTGATTCCTTCAACTCTCCAAGATGGCTCCTAAAGTAATCACTTACACCTCCCTTGCTGAGATAGCAGTCATGCTGGTGTTGCATTAGGATAGAGAAGTGCTTGTGGTAAATACAATTTCACAGCACTGCAGTCCTTGTAGGCTCCTCTCTTGCCTCCTGGGCTGCCCTGTGGAAGATGTGCATTCTACGTTTATCACCTCATCATCATCTTTTTGTGATTAGCTAATCTCATTCAGTAATTCTGCATGGCCTCTGAGCATTCCTAAGACCTGGTTGGTCTCCCTGTCTTGTAAGCCATAAGGGTTTGGCTCCATGATTGAAGGTCAATGTGTGCCCTCAGCCTCAGTTCCAGCTATTCTTGGGCACATGTTTATTTTTATAACTAGTATTTTAGGTGCTGAACATTAAGTATTAGAGATTTTATGATTAAGTTTGGTATTCAGGGTATGTTCCCCTCTTCTCCTCCAATCAGTTACCACAACTGAAAAAAAAAAGAGAAAATGGAAAAACTGGTTGCATTTTCACTGGAAGAGGAGAATTCTTACAGCACCCGCTTTCATGCATCCAAAATGGAGTGTCAGTGTGTGTTGAATTTATAGCCGACCTATAGGCTTAGGCTCACAAATGTCCTCAGTCCTCATAAACAAAATGCATAGACCTGCTTTGAATGGTGAGTCTGGATGTTATGTCATCATTCCAGCTTCTTGATTGCTTGCCAACAGGCCTATAATATAAATCTGTATGTTTTTAGATCCCAGTCCTTAGCATTTACTATTTTCATGTAAGTCTTTGCTGAGCAGAACACATTATGGCAATTCCCAGTGCTTCACATACAGTAGGTAACATGTGATGTAGCTCACGTGTGTGACTTGCAGATTTCCACTGTTGCAGATCTTTTTTAAAAACTCAGTTTCAGTAATACTTCTTAATTGAGAATGTCTTCAGAATACTGACCTGGAGGTGAGATACAAATGAGGTCAGCAGCAACAGGGGGAATGCATTTAAACCCAAATACTCTCCCTCACCAAAATATCCTTCACTAACCCTAAGTGGCAGTGCAGATCTTCAGAGAGACAGAGCAGAACAGGAGATGGGGAGGATGTCCTCAGCCTGTGGCCCACTCTGAAACATACTGGGAGTTGTAGGATCACCTGTGTTTTAGACCCAGGGAATAATTAAATGCATGTTTTTGAGAACTTTCTGGCCAGTCTAGATATGTCTGCTAACTGAGTTTAACAACAAAGTAATAGTTTCTCAGTTTATTTTCTATGTTATGCTGCCACTGGCTGCCACTGTCTTCAGACACCAGTTAGTTATCTGAACAAAACAACCCCAACAAAACAAACAAATGAATCCAAAAATAACTCTTTTGAGAGAATACAGTTGTCATCTGTATTGACATGTAGGTGAATTGAGAAAGATGTACTCTCAACTGGAGCAGCACCAATCAACTGCAAGCATCAGCATAGCAGTGCTCATCACATAAATACAAGCTTAAAATCTTGTAGGCAAGCTCAAAGTAATTACACTCTGAGGAGGATTTCACCAAATTAGGATAAGGAAAATAGTCTTTCTTCTCAGTTTCCATTCTAAGACTCTGTAACTGAGGATTTGCAGAAGGACTTTCTCAGGTTGCTGTGGCAGCTGGAGAGTGACTCACTCCTCCTCAGCCAGAGTTTTTCTTGCCCATTAAGATATTTTTCCAAAAACGCGTCTTTCACAGTTGAGTAACAGTACCTGAATAAAAACTTTTAGTTGCTTCCAATTAAAATTACTTTATCTGAACTTCAGAGCCTTCCTGAATCTCGAGTCTGGTGAATGGGGATTGGACTGCATGATCTTCAGAGGTCTCTTCCAACCCTAACAATTTCATAATTCTGTGAGTCCTGTAGATCTACTAACAGGCTTTAGTGACTATATGATTAAATGCTCTACAGTTTCAAAGTTTTTCATAAATGGCAAATAACTGTGAAGTTTCAAGGGCTAACACAAACTGCTCTTGCAGGTAGCAGCAGTGTTACTGGAATTGTCTTTTTTTCTGAAAGTTTTGGTGTGATTTTTCATCTGTTTGTGTAAATTAAGACATCAGCTGCTCATTAGTCCACAGCTCAGGAGACTGTTCCTTAGAACCTCTGGTGTTCTTGCTTCATGCCTGCAAGATGTACTGTTTCCAGCATTAAAAATAAGTTTAAAAAAGGAATATTAAATTCACCTGCATGCTGCTTTCTGACCTAATAACTGCTACTCTGGAGTGAAAAATCTTGCATTGTCCAAAATTATTCTGCAATAATTAAAGGTTGGCAAAGCATCCCTGAAAAAAAACCAACTTATTAATACAAGAGAAGGAGTGGAGCCATACAGCAGGAGGTTGCCAGCAGCTAGCACAGCCTGTGGGGAGCTTTTGGGACTCTGTGCAGCCTGTGGCTGCCTCTCTGTCTCAGGAGATTTATAGGAGAAAAATTCTCTCTGCTCACTTTGGATGTTTGTTGACAGTAATTTGCCATTGTGTTGCTTCTATTTATTACATTTATCATATAATGACAGCAATCCTCCCTCTCCGTTTTGAATAAAACATTTTTACACAGTTTTATAGGGCAATATGATTGAGGTGTCACAAAACCACCTTAAATACTGTTCTTAAAGCTAACTTTCTCAGCAACAGAAATTTGAATCCTGTAAAAATAAAGTGATAAAAAAATTGTAGCACAGCAGTGGATTATAAGGATTTGTATTCTTCTATGAGTATTACTGAGTCTCTATGTGGTTAAAGCTGCAGTTTAACATTGTGAGATTTCTCCAATATACTTTTCAAAATATTGTATGACAAACAGAGTAGATTTTTTTTTTTTTGGAAGTAACAACAACTGATTTTAAGAAGAAAATGACCATAAAAATCAATAGAATAATCTAATTTTAGGAGATGTTCGACTAGGTCCAGCAGGAGAAACTTTATTGTATGGACAAAGTCACTAGGGAATATAGCAGGAATTGAGGTCAAAATGTAATCACCCAGAACATAGCTGTTTGGTGTGGATTATTTTATTCTCTGTCTGAACTGAAATACTTTTTAATGGTAACAAATCTCCTTATCCTGTGCAGGGAGAGTATTTGCCATAATGTATTAGAAGAAAGATCCTTAACAGCCTACACACTTTTTCACATGATTATCAAAAATGTTCTGTGATTTCCCTCCAACATGCTGGAATAACTTTACTTTCAGTTAGTGACAAAATGGCCACTTGGAAGGAGTGGTAGGTGATAAGTGCTAAACTAAGGTTTTGAAATCTAACTAAAACTGAAAATTTAAAGAAACAGAAAAGAAGAAATAAGGGAGACAAAGAGAGAAAAAGAAATATTAAAACAGGTAAAATAGCCTGGTACTGTAGAAAATCAGTTCAAAGGGCCATAGCTATAAACACCTGTGAAAACAGCAGCTCACTGTGCTATAGCTTGTTTGAAATTCAATTATTTAATCTTCATTTTCCTTTTTCCTTTTTTTTTTGTGTTTAGCAAAGAGATGTTCCACTGCTGCTGTTCTAGTGTTCTAGAAACTTTTGTTAGCTCTTATTCTAGGAATGACGATTTTGTGCCAGCCACTTGAATGTAGCATCTTTTTATGCCAGTGTGGTTATAGTAAGTTAAGGTGTTGGGGTTTTTTTATTATTTTTTTAATACCAGTGTAACATTATCAATAGTGACATTCTTACAAACCTTCCACAAAGAGGTGACTTCCATGTGTGTGCTCACCTTGTCATATGTGAATGAAACAGTGAGCCAGGCTGGCTCCTTGTGACTGGTTCTGTCTTGTCATCAGTGCATGTTATTGCTGCATTCCAAAGGAGTTAATTTCTTCATACAGAAATACCCTCTCCCCCACCAGAAGAAGTATAATCTATGTTTTGGTGAAGTCATTGGAAATTCTTACTTGGTAATGTTAAGGGTAAGGTTTTTTTAGTTTCATTTAATTTTGATTCCTGCGATTTTCCTTGCATATATCAGTACACCAACCATGACAGCCTTTTTTCAAATGCAGCAGAAGGTCATGTAAGTGTCAGAAATTTCTGTTAGCAAAAGTAATTAATACTGTCAAAATCTTCAGAAAAGCAAACTGAGCTATTTAAGATGCTTTTAATGCTACTCGTCCTGTACAAAGAAAGACTAATATCAGAATGCCAGAAAATTGTATCTTTGTTCTCAGAAGTACTTATTCACCATTTGCTGAATTCATTCAGCAGCCATTTTCTATATATTATTTTATATGTATATATTTGAAGCAATAGAATTTCTACTTCAGTGAAAGTGGGACACACACATCTCAGGCTTGGTAAAAAATGTGGTTGATTCAGTTGTGTAAAAAAGGGTCCATGGAGACTGAGAAATAATGTCCAGGAAATATAATTTACTGTTATCTACAACAGAAACAATAAAAAATAGCACACAAAACTTTCAATCGCAGGAATCCAGGAAAAAAATTCAGCTATAAAAATACACTGTATATTTCATTTTATGTTTTGAAAACTAATAAAGCAAAATAGTAATTCTATATAGCCACGTTTCCCATTACAAAAGAGATATGGTTTGCAATGGATAGAAACACTGATGCAAGTAAGCTGAAAAATGCAATTTTGATCTTGGACCTCTGGATCTGGGATGTTAATGTGAATAAACCAAAACCTCAATTTATGTGAATGACAGCCCACCATGTTCATGAAAAGCCTTCTCCCATAAGATATTTAGGAATTAACTGCCTGCTAAGTCAGCGTCTCTGGTTATTTCTGATCAAACTAAATGCAGACAACCAGCTCTTTAAAACTATCCTAGCAAGGTTTACTTCAGATTATCTGTTGAAATTCCTGTCTGTCTAATGCATCATATTATTCTGATAAGCCTTTGAACACTCACACATCATAAATTCAGATCACTACTTTAAAAAAAAAATCTCTTTCACTTTAACAAAAAATCTGCTAAAAACAGACAGAAAAAATTGTACAAAAAGAAATAGCTGAAGTTTTTCCACGTTGAGTGATTCAAAATCACAGAATCACAGAATCATTTAGGCTGCAGAATACCTCCAAATCATCAACCTCTGATCATCACTCTGTCAATTAGACTATGGCAAGTAAGTGCCACGTCAGCCAGTTCTTGAACACTTCCAGAGATGTTGACTCCACCACTTACTTGGGCAGTCTGTTCCAATGCTTAACAAACTTTTCCATTAAGAAATTCTTCCTGATATCCGACCTGAACCTCCCCCGGTGCAGTTTGAGGCTATGTCCTCTCATTCTGTCACTTGTTTCCTGGGAGAAGGGGCTGACCCCCACCTGGCTACACACTCCTTTTGGGCAGTTGTAGGGAGTGATAAGGTCTCCCCGAGCCTCCCTTTCTCCAGGCTAAACACTCCAGATCCCTCAGCCTCTCCTTGTTTGGTTTAGTCTCTAGAAATTCTGTGCTGTATTTAAACTGACAGGGGCTTCACACATGATTTCGACCAAGGGGAGTTCAATTCAACCATCAGAATAAGAACATGATATATTTGAGTGATGGCACCATCAATATGTTAGGATAATTATGTTGGGATAGTTGAGAAGCATTTTTTGAGCAGGCATTTTATGATTCTTATGGATCGTAGATGTAATTTTAAAAAAATGTGTTGCAGATCAGTGCCTCTTGTTATGAACATACCAATGAAATAAAAGATCTATGCAGTCACAGTAATTCAATTTAGAAGTTAATTCTGCCTAAAATAACTTGTGATGATTTTTCAAGGGGTGCTCTGCATCCCTATAGATGTAATTGAACTTGCAGCTTCTTAGAAATCGATGAACAAAATTACAGGCTAAATTTTGGAAAATCAAGAAAAATCTCTGATATTCCTTCTCAAAGCTGAAGACTCTAATTGAGAATATGACTCACCACAGCTTTATGTCAGTATAAATATCATTGATTTCTTTGGAACTACATTAGCATAAAACAGATGTAGTGTGTTGCAGTGGATAAGGCAGGAGTTTATGGCACAAGGAGTTTATGGCACAATTATGCTACTTCTACTAAAACAAATGATTGCAGCAGATATTCCTTGGCTCCGTTTATTCACAGTTGACTATGATACCTTTCTTGTAAAAGCTCTACTATTTTGTTTGGCTTTGTCTAAACAAATGAAGTTCTGCAAAGCAACAGTATGCATAAGAAATATCTGTTCTGAATTTTAGTAGGAAGGAGAATTTTACTTGAGGAATGTTATTTAACAGTGTTTTGGGGGTGGAAAGGTAAAGAAAAGCCCAAAAAATGCCAAAAATGTCCAGTTTCATTCATTACAAGAGAACAGAATTTTAATTTCTTCTTTAGATATTGGTTATTTTTTCATTTCATTGCATATGTAAAGATTTGGTAGGATATAGTGGTTTTTACATACTTTCTGTGTCATTCTTAAACCCTTTCCAAGGTTTAGACTGGGCAGCATTTAGTTCATGATTAATTCAAAAGTTTGCTAGTAAATGGTTTTGGTTTGCTGTTTTGAGTATCTCTAAGCAGGACAGTTTTAGGAAAAGAGTTCACTCGTTTGCTCTGAAGAATGCATTTTTACAAGGGGCAGTTTGAGTGATTTGGTTTGTACCTCTTCCAACATTTAAAGCCAGTAAAATGTTCCAAGATCAAAAAGTGGAAAAGAAAGAAGTGGCCATGCTTTCTGACAGGACATTTGTCTGGAAACCAGGATATTTGTGCTTGGCATTTGGTGTTTGGGGTGGTCTTATTTGCTTTTTGTTTTCTCTTTGTGTGTGAGTTTTTTTGTGTGTAGAGGGGAGATTTTAGAATTGTCTGCTTGAGTTGATCTTGGAGGGGAGATGAGCACTATCAGAAAATGAATAACTGTCACTTTGCTGTTTACCAAGCTTTTTCCCAATAAAAGGCTTAAGAAAAAGAAGATCTATGAGATAACTTTGCTACAAAGGTAACTTGTCAGTTCCTGAATGCATCAGCAAAAAAGGGTTAAATATGCCGTATAGGAAAGATGCATTGTTTGCCCTCTTTAACTTTCTGGCTTGATTTTGTCGGCCATTTAAAAACTCATAAGCTTCTTTGCTTTATAAAAATTTGAGGTCTTTCTTGGAGAAATTTCTGAGCTGAAAACATCCTATAATTAAGGATAGCCTCAACCTTAAGTGAACTGCATCTGCAGAAAGTTTTCACATTCAGGCTGTATTTGAGGGCATTGTTTAGGAAACAGCTCTGTAAGCCTCTGCCAGAAAGAGAAAAAAATCCAGCAACACTCATTTCCTTAAACAGACTTTTAACAGGGTTTTTTAGCATCATGATGGGCATAGAAAGAAGAGTGGAGCTAGGAAAAGAATAATTCAGGAAAAATAATAGCTGTACAAGGATAGCTGTACTCTGAAAGAGAAATTTCCATTTCCTGCATCAAAACCAGATTTTTGTGAGACCCTTGAAGCCTTTCTGGTTTGATTTTTCTTTCATTAAAATTAAACTTTCATGTCTTTGCAAAAAACATCACTTATTGCAAACTAATAGAATGAGAGATTTCAGCAGGAATACAAAAATTCAAGTGAAAGAAATAAACATAGTCGACTACGCAGAATTAGTACATTAAATACTTTGAGACCCAAATGTACTTTACTTTCTTTTGTGAATTAGGTTTGTTCATGTTTTTCAAATGTTTTTTTTTCATGTTATTACTGGATAGAAATGCTTAAACTACTTGACAACATATTTTGAATAATAATCCAGTACTATCTTCCTATTACAAAAATAGAAGAATTCATAAAATATTTCTAAGGAAATTTCTGATACCTTATTGACCTAATCAGTAGCAAATTCACAGCCAAGATCACTGAACAGAAAAGGCTTAGATTAAAGAAAAAAACAGTTGTGATAATTTTTAATATTAAGCAGTCATGTAAATAAAAATATAAATAAAATAAATAAAGTGGATATTTTATTTGGTTGATTTGTTGGGGTTTTCTCTCCCCTTTCTAAGTAGATCGACTTGGTTTTGTTAATTGTCTTCACAAGTGTCTTCACTTTTCCCTCCCATTTTTCACTTTTGTTTTATATGAATACAGAGGAATCATCTGAATGGTTGCTTTAAGGGTTTCCCCTTCACACTCAGACACATGAACTTCCCTCGAGTTTGTCAAGTCCTCATAGGCAGACACTCCAGCCATGAACATATCAAAGGAATGTTCCTTACACATTGAATTTGAAAATTCCATGAACTTTCTTGTCTCCTGCCAACACACCTTTCACTTGAGAATTGGTAGCAGTAGTGCTTTGTGGTGCTCAAAAATTGCTCAGCAGTGGTGCTTCATCCACTGCTCAAATCAGATGTTTATATACCATTGGTACATCTCACCATTAGCATCTGTCACTGAATGTATCTTTTACAGGTTCAGATGACACCCATTACACACATACAATCTCCCTGCAAAATCTGTGAAAATGCTCTTCCCTTAGTGCCCTCTAACCTTGACATCACAGTGTCATGGCTTAAACCCCATCTGGGAGCTCATCCCCACACAACCACTTGCTCACTCCCCAGCCAGTGGGATCAGGGAGAGACTTGGAAGGGCAGAAAAGCTAGAAAACTTGTGGATTGAGGTAAAAGAGTTTAATAGGAAAAGCAAAAGCTGTGTGTGAGCAAAGGCAATCAAGGAGTCCATTCCCCACTTCCCACAGCAGGCATGTTCAGCCATCTCCAGGTGCGTTGGGTCTGGCTGAGATGGAGGCAGTTTTTCCATAGCAGCCTCACTGGACTGATGGCATCTGCATCCACCAAACCACACCCTCTGGGTAGATCTCTGAGGATACCTGGAACTGTAAGTTACTGCTGTGATAGGAACTCGAGATGAGATGAAGGTGCTGCTATTGTCTGGGTGCTACCTCAGACCCAGGGGGAGGTGCACTGGTGAGCATTTGCACCTGAATTGCTCTCTTGTACATTTTAATATTGTATCAATATTGTTACTGCTACTCTTTGTTTTCTCATCTCATTGCTGGTTCCAGTAAACTGTTCTTATCTAAGCCCGTCATCTTTACCTCTTTTGTCTCCAATTCTCCTCTCCAGCCCAGTGCAGGATAGAGGGGGATGAGAACACGAAATTGGATAATACATTCCTAAACCACAACAGACACATTGAGGTATTCAGTGTTATGTTAGGATGAATAGCCAAAAATATATGTAATTTTCCAGTTCCAAAAATGCAGAAGCATCAACATTTATTTAAGATTCCTGAATTCCTATCCTTTTGCAATTTTTTTTTTGGTTGAAGCATATTATCATAAAGCTATGATTTATATAATATTACCTCTTGCAGGCCAGTATGTTTAGGAATAAAAAAAAAATATTGAGAAGTTGAGCAGGTAGATTCTATTTTCTTTACTTTTCTACATTTGGAAAACTCTTTAAGATTCAATTTTTTCCCTCTCTGAATTATATTTATCAAAATATCCCCAAAATGTGACCATATTTAATTTACAAATGTTTTCTTTCTCTTTGTAGGAATGTTTAATGCCCATTTAACTTCTCCTTTGAGATGAAAGAATACATACTGAAGAATCCTATCCCTTATGTTACTGAATAAGGCATGCCTACAGATTAATCCAGTTTGGGGTGCTTGATTGTTCAATTAAATTAGATGCAGAATAGGAAAAAGCAAATTGAATTATTGTGCCTTTACCCATCTGCACCATTCAGCCATCCCACTGAAAGGAGCAGAGAATGGTGCATGGAAAAAGAAGCATTTTTCTTGATGGTGGTCCCTCATCCATAGAGAAAAAGGCACATCCCTTATCACTGAATTTTTGCTCTGTATTAGTTAACCTGGCTTCTACACGGTCAGAGCTAAACTACAGGGGTGCTCACAGCAGGTGTGGAATTGCTAATCCTCCCTCCTCCCAGCCCACTCACTTCATTACCTTCGCTGCAAAGTCATTGCACCTGAAGAGCCTTTTTGTCCTGGCCATTTTCCAGTTGGTCATATTTACTGGTAAAGAAGTGGTAGCTGGGGTGGTTCCCCTTCTGGCTGTCTCTTGCTTTGGTGCCCCACTCAAGGCTTTTCTTTCTTGTGGTAACAGCCTTCTGCAAGAATATTTGCCTCTCTTTCTGCATTATTGCTACAGGCCTATCTGTTAAATCTTAAATACTAATGAATCATTAAAAAGGGTATTAACATATTTGTTGGCCCTATATGTCTGTCTTATTCTTCACAGTTTTATAGCAATTTCTATTAAAAACCTCATTACGGAGATTATTGTGACATGCTTTGAAACAGCAGCATTCATTACATATTATCTATGTACTGGAATTTGGGAAATTAATGCACCAGGAAATGAAATGACTCACCCAGGGTCTCTGAAGATGTATGTTCAACTCATGATTAAAATCCAAGCTTTAGATCTGCATTGTGTTAGCTGCACAATTTTTATGCTGTTTCTCTTTTTCTTTAAACCACATCAGTTTTACATTTAGATGGAAAATTCCACTGTGTTCTGCTTTAGTTGTCAAACGATAACTGGCATTTAGCCAATTATTTTAGTTAAATGTGGCTTGTCTGTGGGCATTCCCTCCCTCTACTTGGGGGTTCAAAGCATGGAGAGAAAATGGGATAACTGGGAAAGGAGAGCCAGGCTGTGGGGAAGGATGGGCAGAGAAATGGAGAGGCAGAGACCAAAGAACTGCTCAGGTGATAGAGTGACTGTGAGATGTGCTGCTGCTGTTGTGAGTCTTGCATCCACAAATGGTCAGTGTCATATGGATTTTCCATCCTTTCAGTTTGGATGGAGGAGGGAGAAAAGAGGGTTAGAGGTAAGGGAGGAATGAAGAGAAGCTGTGAGGCAGCTGCACATTGGGTTTTTCCATAAATTACCTGCTCTGGTGTGCCATTGCCCAGGTGGGTCGTGTGGAGGTGGTAGATATTTAGTTTCATAGGCTACATCTTCTGTAAAAATATGGTGTTTTGTGTGTCTGCTTCCAAATTGTATGAGTGGAATCAACTCTCAGAGTGCCTACAGCTTTCTGATTTGTGTCTTGCAGACATGTTGCCCTTGTCTCTCCAGGGGACTTGTACTGGTGACCAGAGGGGACTTGCAGCCTTTAGTGGGGAGACCCAGCAATGCCCTGGTTACAGGGTATTTTTTAGCAGGTATGATGAGGGATCCTGTCCTTGGGGCCAGCTGCCAAAGAATTCTTGACATTTTCAGTAATTTTGTCTGTTGTAGAGCAAATAAACATCCTTAGATATCAACATATCATCAATACTTAGTCATCATAAGGAGTTAGAAATTTATTTCTTAACTTCTGTTTTCCTTTCAATGCCAGATGGAGAGAAATGAACAAGAAATTCAGAGCAATAAAATTACAATTTTCTACATAGACAGATAAGTGAAGAATAATTTTCATTTAAGGGAGTATGTCTTCATTTTGGAGATGTCCTGAATACATCTTAGCTTTGGTTTGAGAAAGCAGATGTGTGAAAAAATTCATTTGTAATAATAATCGTAAAGAAATTAACATATGCTTATATTTTTCATTCCACTTTAGATTTTGTGGAACACCACTCATCTGTAAACTACTAAATGTGCACGTATTATTGCATAAACAATAATATTTCAGGTTAGAGATGTACTTTCTTTTTTTTTGCCTCTTCTGCAACTGCAGTGTGAGAACTGCTAGCCAGAAGGTTGAAGATTTAAAAATGGGAACCATATAGTTCCAGTGTAGCAGATTTAAAGGCTGTAATGCCACAGATCAACCAGGAATCCAACCAATTTAACTCATAAAACCTTTCAAATACAAAATCTGGAGTATAGTATCTGAAACTTCCCATTTCCTCCTTCTGTGTTTCTGTGTTTCCCAAGACAAGCTAAATGTAAGTTAATCTTTTGATCTGTTTGAAAAGATAACTTTGTCATGCAAATAAAACAAGGCTCAGTCTCCAGTTCAATTCTCTTCCATTTAGATTTTTATACTGAGCATCACAGGGACTACTGACTATCTAGGTGTACCTTGTGAATCCAGATTTTGGATTTTCCATGACAATTTTAATTGCTCAATTAAAATGTAAGTAAGTAATACTCTTAGGAAATAGAAAGTTGCTTAAAAAAATTGTGTCCTGCCCAAGACAGGACAAGATGGGTCCAAGACTTTCTTAATCCTCAAAGCCTGCGCTTCTGTATATTTCCAGTACATGAGGAAATTCCCAAAATACGGCAGTAACTGCAAGAAAAACAATACATAAATGAAGAAACAAAGTCAGTAGCAATTTTAATGAGGAAGTGGTTGTGTTAAAAATTATTTGGAAAATTAAGCTCAGGCTTTTAACAAAATATTTTGCATAAAATATTTTTCTGTACTTTAAGAATTTTTTTTATTTGTAACATATCTGGTGAATTTGTCAGTGTGGTGAGCCACAGGAGTAGTTCTCCCTGAAAAGCCGTGGATGTCCCATCCCTGTAAACGTTCAAAGACAGGTTGGATGGGGCTCTGAGCAACCTGGTCTAGTGGAAGGTGTCCCTGCCCATGGCAAGTGGGTCAGAACTAGATTGTCTTTAAGGTCCCTTCCAGCCCAAACCATTGTATGATTCTGTGATTCTATGATTCAATTAATACAAAGTATACCACTGCCTCATAAAACAAAAACCCAATCCTGTTTAGAGGAATACAGTATCTGCAACAATTTCACTTACCTGCAACAGTGAACGTGATTTCCCACACAGGGAAAAATAGAAAATCACTTGCAAGAGCAAATAAAATCACAAGGAAAAAAAAGGAAAAAAAAAAGTCAAGGTTTATTGACATCGCACACCGAAACTCAGATTTTTTTCTTCCCCTCAGAATTGCTCTCCGTGAGAAGAAAATTTTTAAAATAATTGAAATTTCTGTGAAAATTGTTTCAGATAACAGGAAGACAAGAATCATGTCAGCTTAAGAGATTGAGAAGAGTAATCTTTATATGTTTTTTCTAAATTTGCAGAAAAAGTCACATTACTAGTCATATATTTATATAAATATATTAGCTCTTATTTTTTCCTAAAAGTAAGTAAATTCAGGTAATACAGCTTTTTGAGTTAAAAAATAAAATAGAATTTCCTTATTCATCATTTGGAATCTGTTTGTTGGTAAGGTGAAGTAGAAATAAGTGTCACTGTAACAATGTGGAATTACAGTGGCAAAATGGAGTAATTGGAAAAATTGAAAATTGTAGATTCATTTAAGTTGGAAAAGAACTGTATGTTGTATCCTCCTAAAAGATGCCTAGTTTTATACAGATAAATATATGCACATTTTGATTTCCAGTCAGGTTGTTGCATTGTGGAAGGTGTTTTGAGCAGCTATGGTGATGAGTCCTTCTCTAGCTTGTGTAGGCTATTATTCACCTGAAATATTAACTTCTGTTGTCAGCTTTTGTTCAAATTACACTTATTTATTCATTAGAGAATTTTAATGGCTTCATTCAAGCTTACTTTTGACTTCAAATTAGTCATATTGTTCCAGTTTCAAGCAGCTTCATAAAAATGTGGTTTGCAGAAGTACAAAAATACTTGCAGTTGTCCCAGGAAAAATCCATTAAAAATGTAAGAGTGAGGCTTGTTTTGACAAATTTCAACATGAGTCATGAATACTAAGGATTCTTACACCTTTGAACATGAATTTTCAAGCTGCATAATTTTGATCCTAAAATAATACCTCATGACATATTATCACAAATAAATCCTCAGACCTTAAAACGTTACTTTTTATAACTAGTCACCGACTTATGACCTATAGAAACTGTCTTATCTTCTCTTTAGATTTTTTTAATACCTGAATAATAGATAAAGGTTGAACTGTGGTGTCTGAAAAAAACCAGTTCATTTTGGATACATAGCATGGAAAATTTCTGTTTTCTTCTGGTGATAAGCCCTGAAGACCTCTGTTTCATCACTTTTTATAGTATCCATGCATATTGAAATGGATTCATTGGTAATGACAACTTTATTCTGAGATTGATTTTGGTGGAAATTTAGACAACAGTGCAACTGCACTGAAGCCTCCAACTTGGTGTTTCTCAGAATGTGAAAGTAAAACAGCACATGGTGTTTTTCATATTCCAAAAGTGAAAATATCCTGTTAGGGGGGCACTAGATGTGCAGAGGTTGAATAAAATCATGTCACACTGTAGTCACTGATTCCATGTTCTTTGAAAGGGACTACACAGTTCTTTTAATTACTGGCTTGCAGCTTTGTGGAAGTAAGGTTGCTTTCTTATTCTCAGTTAGCATCTTTTGGTTTTTTATCATATCACAACAGATATAATCAAAATTCACTAGTTGGGCTTAGATAAATTTTAACAGTTCAGTGACATTCACAAATTAAAAGTAATAATAATTTGTAGGTTTTGGGGTTTTTTTCAGCAAACTTTTTTTGCAGTATTTTGCTTGTAGTGCTACCAAAATTTTTTTCTGAGTTTCTCTATGAATTTAATATTCAGTTATGTTAATACTGAAACTGAATTCCTGTGTGTGCTTTAGCTAACATGGAAGCACAGTTTGCAGATTCATCTGCTAAGCTTACTGAGAAAGTGAAAATGCAGTGCATATATCCAAAAAAAAAAGCTGTGATAATCCAGACATCCCAGATGAAACTTAGTGTAACTCTTAGGGAAAACACAGCTGTCTTGAATCCAATCTATGGCATACATACCAAAGACAAATACAATAGAAGAATTTATTTTGAAAATAATGCTCTTCATGAAGAGCACTTTGGAAGACCACGGTCTCCACTATAACCAACATTTCCTCCATTGTAACTAACCCAGATGGAATTTTGAAAATGGCAATAAAAATTACTCAGGTCATAAAAGATCTTATTTTTTAAAAATTTCAGATATATGCAAGACAGAAATCTATGCCAATTCAGAGAGCATCTGCTATTGCAACTTTTTCTTTAAAATAATTTTTTTTTAAAAACGGAAAAGGGAAGAAGGAGAGAAAAAGATCTAGCTATGCCCATGTACTTTCTGTGTAGCTGTCCATGTACTTTCCAAAAATGCTGTAATTACCTGACAGCTCATCCCATTTGGTTTCCCTTTCAGTCCTATGACTAAGAGGAGAAAGAACTCTTCCAGTAATTTTTCATGCATGCCTAATCAACATGGGTCAAACTGAAAACTGAAAACTTAGAAGAATCATTATGTACATATGACAGAATAGCATTCAAAAATAAGAAATTTGTCTTATTGTTTTGTTGATTTGTTAGTCACAATGTAGAAAAATTATACTCCTCTTTCCCATTTCCCCGAGTGAAAATAGATGCCGTTCAACATTTGCTTGTATTTCCCAGCTAGGAAATAAAAGATCAAAAGGAAATTTCAGTTGCTAGCATTTGAAAGACAGGCAAAACAGATCTCTTATTTAGTTCAATCCCACCTGACTTCTGGCAGGGCAAAGCCCTTATACACAATGGGTCAATTTTCTATATAATTCTGGAAGTTAGATGCAGTAGAGATCTGGAAGTTCTTGTAGTCCTTATTCTGGCCAAGGCAACAGTGATGCCCGCTGTTTTTTCCTGGATGTCTCTGCTAGAGTTGATCTGAAATTATGCAAGAAACAAAGCAGCCACCTTCATGTGGAATGATCTTCTTCTGTCCAGCACCTCTACTAGGCAATCACCTTACAGATTTGAGTACCCTGTAAATCACAAAAAAAGTGGATTTATACCAGAGGTAGGTTTTTTGGAAATTATTTTGTAGCGTTTAGTGTTCTCAGCACGTGGGATTTCTCTCTTGGTTTGAGCACACTAAAAATGAAACCTTAATCAACAGCAAACCCCTCATGTTTCAAGTATGTCTATTTAAATCAACTACAAAGGTAGACAATAATTTTGAATAGAAATTAATTATTTCCGTCTAAAGAATCAAGATTTCTGAGAACAATCCTGTTCAGCTCCTGGTAGATATGTATAAACATGATCTGATCTGGGGAAAAAAATTAAGTGTATTGCCAGCAAAGATAAATATTACAGCTTTAATCTACACTGCAAATTAAATATGTTATTAAAACCACACTCTAGAGAATGTATTTATTTATGAAGTAGTCATAGTAGAACTGTTTTCAGTCAGACTTTATCTTTACCAGCATCTTTGTCAGTACCAAGTATTTTAACTCCTGGATGACATGTTGCTGAGACTAAATAAACAGTAAACTACACATCCATGTAGACAGTAGTTTAGCTTGCTGCTGACACCAGATAGATATTTTTTCTTGTCTTCCAAACTGTAAAATTAGGACATTGATGTTAATCTTTAAAGTAGAGTATTGAGAAAGCTGAGTGTTAGTCTCATATTTTACTGGATATGAATCTTGTTCTAAAAGATTCACATAAAAAATAATGGGGGTCCTGGTATATTAAGTGCTTTTTAAGCTATCTTTTTTTTTCATGGAACAAAGAAATCCGGCCAACATACAAGAATGATAATTTTATAGGTAATTAAACTTTTTTTCCAATTACAGTGTGGGGTTTTTTGTTTGGATTTATAAGCTATTGATTCCCAATAGACATTACTTTTCTAAAAGCATTAATTTATCTACAGTCCCCCAGACAAATAAACAACTCACTGCAAAATCCATTTCTTCTTCTTCAGTTAATCAACAAAAATTTAAAAGACTAATTTCTTTTTCTGTGATTTGCATGGTGTCTAATGCTTTGTAATTCATGCTTTTAGTTTTAAATATTGATTGGCTGAGCTAAAGTTGTGAAGTGTGTGCCTGTAAAAACATGCAACTTTGTGGACACATATATTCAAAATGAAACTTAAGCTTGCTCTGTGAATTGACACAGTGAAGTTAAGAAGGAATTATTAAGGTTTTTGTGTCAATCAAAACCGAAGCCTGGTTTATAATTTAAATCATGCCACCAAGGTATTGAAAATTGTTACGATTTATTTATAATGACCTGTTACTGTTGGACACAGGGACATTCCTGCACCAACTTAAGCAGGTAACTATGCCATTGAGGAATCTGCAGTGCATGCTTCAATGAAAGCTGACAGCAGACTAGAGGTGTAGAATATATGATTGACTTTCAAAATTTCCATTGAAAGGAAATAGAAGAAATAAATGGAAATAATACCATATGGCATTATGCTCATGATGGAGATTTCTTAACTAGACTAAATGTGAAATGTTCTTCACATGTCAATCATATCTGCTGGCATCTACATAAATTTGAATAAAGTATCTTGAGTTAACTTTTACTATCTTGCAAAACAATGAATGTTTCTGCACTCAGTCTGTTCCAAGTTGCTCTAACGCTTCATTCCTGGTAATCAACAGAGGTCATGAGTCTGATTCTGCTTTCCCATGGGCTTTGTATAATTTTTAAAAGTTCTAATACAAAGTGTGATTCAATTTAGTGTGATTCTGATCTGCATAGTTTGAATCCTTGAGTGCTGACCTTTAATGAGTAAAGATTTCAAGGAGTATCTAATGGTGACAGCAGTGTCACTAGATCCAGAAACTCACATGGTAGCAAAACCATGACACTACAAGATCAAAATGTTAAAAAAAGGTTGGGTATCATGGCTTGCTTTTCAAAACAAAAACAGAAAGAGAAGAAAGAAATCAGGTATTTGAAAAATATTAAGCATGTTTTTCTTGGTATTTTGACAATATCTCTATTTTCCTTTAGAGTAAAGGTGTCTTTGTAAAAAGAACGTTAGTGGTGGTTGCACTCTTTCATGTGTGGTAAAGATGTATTGAATGAATAAGAGACCACAAGAGATTTTTACTCTGAGGTGTCAAAATAATACTTGAGAAACTCTATTTAGGACTCTTCTTCTGGCTCAGTCTCTGGTCACAGAACAATTCACCCCACCATGATCTGAGTGGGGTGAACACCACTCTTTTTCAATCAAGGACAAAAGTGAGGAAAAAAAATAAAATTATGGCTGAGCTGGCATAAGGACCTGAGATCCTAGTATAGGAGACTATAGCTCTCATTACAGAGGTTTTCTCTTGGTGTACTGTCGTCCTTATTGGTAGATGGAAGACCCTAGAACTGGTGATAAATCACCACTTATATAAAATTTTTGATGCAATCATTCTAGTGATAGATTTTTTTTTCTTTACTAGATGTGGTGTCAGCTTAGTCCTGAAGATTTATCAGAATATATAATAAAAATCTTAGACGTATGTTGTTCCTTGTGCCATGAATTTTGGCTGAAGGTTTCCTATGGCATTTGTGAAATAGGTGAGAGAGGATTCTTGTAGAACGCACAATGTTATCCATGCTTTCTTTATGCCCAGTGACTGAAGCAGTTACTGAAACAGACTGACAGAAAAGAGATAATATTCAGGATATTATATCAGGAACTTCACAGGTTATGTAGCTACAGGATATTATTACATGTGAATGCGGTGCTGAAATCCTGCACCATAATTGCGAAGAACTTGAGAGTTCGTGCTGCCTCTTTTACACATGAATGTATGGGTAAAGAGCACTCTAGTTATCCCACAGGAAGATACTTGCCAGCTGGGTGAATCTGAGGCTTTTTTTTTTTTCCTCCTTGCAGAGTGAACATATATCCAACAGTTTTCAGAACTGAGTTCAAGGGACTTTTTTTTATCCTCAGTGTTCCCACATTATATGAGTCACAAATCCTCCTGCACTAAGCAGACAAAACACTCACTTTCAGAGAAAAATTCTTTACATATTTTCTAAGATACACTGATTATGCAAGAATAGTCAGTATCTTTATTCCATCATTCTTAATTAACAGTTTAAAAGTGATTTGTAGTTTCTTATGTACAATGCTTAGGGATGTATGTCTGAAGACTGATTTCAAGTTCAGTATAAAATGTGAGGAGCTGAGATTGAAGTCACTATTAATAGAAGAAGCATTACAGTTGAAGACATCAACAGGAGTTTTGATCATTGAAGAGATGTTAATTCATGCACTTGTTAACTGGAAGAAAAAGTATTTGAAGCTGCATGTGTTGAAACTTTAATTTCAAATGGAAGAGTGAGAGAGAGCAGTGCACTGGGACAGTCCATTGGACAGGGCTGTATGGAGGTGCATCTTATACTTTTCATGCCAGGTGACCACTCAAAACACATTAAACAACTGTGACATTTCACCAATTTCCAGCCATGTATCTAACCGCAGCAAAGCAGAGCAGGAATTCTTGCAATCCTTTCTTTTGTTTCAAACTATTAACTTTTGCAAATAAATGTATACAGAGAAAAGATATATCTACAGTCTTTAGAACATTAAAAGGAAACATTGAATGATATTAATTTATAAAAGTGTTGGCAGAAGTATTGGGAAAATTCCTTTTTTCTTTATATGATATGCATTGTCTTTTCCTGGTTTGTCTGGTGTTTTATTACCTTTGGCCACCTGAGGTATGGATACATTTATTTACTTCATCCTTTTCCAGACCTGTCTTTAGTCCTTTGGTTCTTTTCTGCTCTGTTAAAGCCATCAGTACAAAAGTTACTAATCTGTGATGGTTTTTTTAAAAGTATGAATAAAGTATCAATTTACAGAAAAAGAGTTTAAGCAATTATTCTGGCCAGGAAATTCAGGTTTTGTCATGTCATTTACATATCTGCCTTAAAGTACTTAGTCTGTTGTTTTTCAGCTTTACTTGACTCCATGGAGCATTATAATGAGGGTGTATAAACAGAAAAGATAAGACGTCAACAGACAAATATTGGGTATAAAATATGGTTTCCATTAATATCTGTACATCAAGAATTTAAGAATTCTCAAACATGAATTGTATTTCTGTCTTGTTCCAAATCTAGCAAAATAAATTAGTGATAATTTACATGCAAAATGTCTTCCAGGTCCTGGGCTCTGTTGAACTTGACGGATATATTTTAAGCTCCCTGTACAGACACTACGCAAAACTTTCTTCCTCTTGCACTCTCATCCCTGTGATGATACATTATGTACCATTACTGCTTGGTTAGAACTTTCTGTTGTCATTGCCCATAATGATAATCTTACCCTTTTCTCTCTTGCCCTTATTGAAAGCATGAAGAATTTCTTTGTCAGCTGCTGTTCAGTGCAATCATTTTCCCATTTCCAGACCACTGCATTAATGCCTCCAACACACCCACAAACTACCCTCTGACTCATGCTGCATTGAGAAGTACTGGTAAGTACATCTGGCTTCATGTGCTTCACACATCCTTCCAAAACCTCTTGGCCTTGTTAACAGTTAGCTCTCTAGGCTGCATTGCTTCAAAATGCAGTAGGCCCTGAATTAAGAGTTTTAAAGTTTTCATTGAAATGTAATTAGAGTGTTGATCATTTCAAATTTAACAGAAGCAGAAATGTCTCAACAATTTGCAAAGAGCTTTGTGATACAGAACTCAATCAGCTAAAATTGGATGAGAAATCTGAAAATGGATGATGAGCAAATTTACAATGCAAATTTAACATAAAATATAAAATATAATACATATCATTAGAGAGATCATAAACAGATATTGATCTACTATGCACCATGCCTTTGCTACACATCTAGATAAAAAGTTGAAAGTCTTCATCAGTGAAAAATTATATGATATATAAACTATTTAATTAAAAACTAGCCTTTATGGTAGAAGAGTGTTATATGTTTATTAAAAAAAAAAAAACAGAAACGAAGTTTATAGTTAACTGGAATATTTTTGTCCTGTGTTTGTATATTTGCCTTCTCAGAACTGTTAATTTTAACAAGAATTTCTATATATTTGGAAAACTGTTTATTTTCTCAGGAATTTTATTTTTGTTATGTGTTAAAATAGTGTTAGTTTGACTTTAAATATTCCATGCCATGCTCTGAGTAGAAAGGGAAAAAAATTATTTAGAGGTAGTGGCTTTTATATCCACAGTGTGAATTATTCACAGTTGCATAATTCGTTGGGGTTTTTTGTTGTTTTTGGGGGCCTGAGGGATGGGATCTACCTTTTATTTTTTTTTTCCTGTTCTTTAATTGGGAATTGTCAGGTTTGGGGTTTTGGTGGTTTTTTTTTTTAATTTGTGGGTGAATTGTTGTTTTTGTCAATCAGTGACAATGAACCATTTTCTCAGGGGATATGTTTTGCTACGAACTCAGAATAAGAATGGAAGTTCATTAATAGAGTATTTAAATGCCAGATGTAGCATGAAGTACTCCAAATTTTTAAATAGAGTGATCAACCTCTTCTGTGATAGCAGAGACAGAGCTTTTCTATTCTTGGCTAGTGTGATGATATCCATGCCACTCAGCACTTACTTCTATATTAATGCTCTTCTGCCTGCCAAAAGCAGCACGTTGCATAGCTTTTTTTCAAGTCCCTATTCACCTGAAATAACTTGCTTTCTATTTATCTTTGTCTCAATTTAGAATGTGATTCATAGATCTACAGTGAAAAATTATCAGACTTTTAAAGCACATGGAAGCAAGAACTAATCCTGAGGGACCTTCATTCTTTGGCTTTTAGATGCTGAGCTCCCCAGAGCCAGAATTATCTCTGTGTCTTACACGGTGTCAGCCACACTGTCAGCACCTAATTAGAAAGCAAGAAGATGGAGACAAGCGAAGATACCTTTTCACACTTCTGCTGTGATTATTGACCTTTTAAATGCTGCTTTTCTTACTTTTTATCTTTTATGATGAAATAAAGATTGGATGGCCTTTCACTATAAAATGCTAAAAGGAAAGAACTACGAGAGATATTTCCTCTTCCTTTCCTAAGGAAAAGCTTGGATCAAAAGCAGTTATAGAATTGTGGAAAACTCAGGCTGGAAGAGATGTTCCAAATTCATCTCATCCATCTCTGCCTTGTGAGGCAGGAGAAGCATACCCTTAATGTGTCTGAGAAATTCCTACATTGGAAATGCACACATAAAACCCTTGCGAGGTCATACTACAGCACGTAACCAGCCTTACAAGGAAATTTTTTTCTCATTATATCTATCTAACCTAGATATCTTATGGTTAATAATGACTTTATTATAGGTTTACTGCTGGCTACTGCTCATGATTTATTTGTGTGAAAACTCTCTTTCTTCCTCACAGAAAAACTAAAACATGGGAATTTCAATTTAAAAGGTCAAGTCAGTATTTGTTGCCTTTTAACTACAGCTTTCTATTGTTATTGTTCTCTGAAAACAAAAGAGAAAGAGTGTCATGTTACCAGACTTAATCCTTTATTTTTTTGCCCAAAGAATTTGTGGATGTCCCATCTCTGGAAATGTTCAGTGCCAGACTGGTGGACCTCTGCAAATCTTGGTTCAGTGGAATTTGTTTCTGCCCACTGCAAGGGAGTTGGAACTAAACCATTTTTAAAAACTAAACATTCCTACCCAAGACATTTACGATTCTATGCTTCTGTGATACCTCTGCACTAAACAAACGCAGTTCTTTCAGCTTTTCTTCTCTGTTCATAATTCTAAATTTAATCAGTTCCTGTTCTCATCTGAATTTTCTCACATTTGTGCAAAACACTTTTTTTTAATAAGGTAAATAGTATGAAATCATATTCTATCTAAGGTCTTACCATTACTAAAGGAAGCAGAAAAATGCCTCCTTTGTCTTGTATGTAACTGTCTCTTGACATACTTGAGAAAATTTGTCTTTTGGAAACAGAAAATGTGATAACATTTTCAATATTATTTGCCTAGCAGTGAGAGCATCCAGATCCTTTTATTCATCTCTCGGGAGGTTTTTTTTCTTTTTTTTTCTTTTTTTTTTTCTTTTTCTTCTTTTTAATTCTTAACCCTTTGAACATCCAGTTAGTTACTAAGAATAATGATGCCATTAGGTACACTTGGTTACTTTGTTTGCATTGGAATGTGCTATGTTAAGGGAAAAATTGTAACATTCAGTACCCATGAGGACTGCTGTATTTTTACCAATGTTTTATATGTTCCATATGAGCACTGCTTTGATGAACACGTGTCAGATGGCTGCTATGGCTGTCACCTGACCTTTATCTGTTTGGTAATAGTTTGAGGATGACCCTCACGTCTTTCTGTTCACCTGCTGGCCCATCCTGCTGTCTGGGGAGATTTGCTGCTGCCAGGATAGACTTTAGGGTGCTGCAGTGAGACTGCTGAGGCTTGACCTGCTGCTTTTTCACATGTACACCTAAGATCAGTCCAGGAGAGATCTGGAGCACATCAAGCATGATTACACAGTGCTGGAGGGGGTGATCAAGGACACAGGCAGCTTAGGTGGTGTCTTCTTGATTCTGCTGAGGAAGGGAAAAGTCCTGGGAAGAGAAGAAGTCCATGGGCCAGACTGAGTTGCATGGCTGGTGTCAACAGCAAGTTGCCTTTTATCACCATGGGCTCTTTTATTGATCAAGGATTGCTAGAAAGAAACAGGATCCATCTGAGGACAGAGAAGAAAAACATCCTTGACAACAGACTAGTAAGGAGAGCTCCAACAGGAAAGGGAGATGACAACCCACATGTGAGCAAGGAGTGGACTGGGCTGACAGGCATAAGGTGTGCAATTATATTTGGTGTGCATAAGATGTGCAGGAAACACCTTGAAAACAAGAAACAAGGGTACAAGGGTGATCATTCCAATTATGCCTACACAAACAGGAAAATGCTAAGGGGGCACAAGTGGAATCTAATGGGTTAAACATTTTATGAGGGCAAGTATTCTGCTACCTCTATATCCAAAAATACTTCATCTTCTCAGCTACTCTTCCATAATTTTATGCCACTGCAGCCACCATTTGGAAATTCAATTTAAATAAAGTATGGTATTATCTTTACTATCCAACATAACTGCTGTGACACCCAGTAGTTAAATCCAGATTCAAGAGTTTTGTAACTTTGTTTTCTGTTTCCCACATAGTAAATGTGATGGATGAAATTTTGAGATAATGCAATTTATAAATCATCACAGGATACAATTGCATGGGAAAATAGAAAGTCTACAGTGACAACTTTAAAGTATTCACAATTAAGTCATGAATCCTAGTTTTGTCTAGGACAGATGGCATAATATTTTATTTGGGGAAATACAAGTTAACTTATTGAATTAATATAGGCAGATAAAAAACAGAGGATAAAAGGAATTACCGATTCAGATATTTAAACTTCCAAATACTCTAAAGGAAATCACTAACAGGTGATTACTATTTAATGTCTGAAATGTTCTTATCTGCAAAAGCTACTGCAGCTGCATATATTTCTAATGATGAACCTTTCTTTCAGCTGGCCTGTAAGACAGGAATAGGATTTATAACTTAATAAGGACAAAAAGAAATGTGAAGAAAACTTTTGGTAAAAAATACTGATGATATATTGATATTTTTTTCTGTTTTCCTACCAGGTACCAAGCTGCATAACAAACTTATTATTAAACAAATTAGGCATTTCTTTCTTCACCAGTTTATTTTCAGCCCATAAAACAATCCATTCAAAGGATCTGAGAAGTGGGACAGCAAATTCCCCATAGTGTGTCCTCATGCTACACTCCTGTCATATAACACTTCTGGGGCTGGGCAGCTCGGGTTTGTACCATCCATTGTCTTGGCACCTGTGCCTTTCACTCTTCAGAAACACTGGTTCCAACAAGTCATCCTTAGGATCCAGCCTAATTTTTCCCTTCCCTTCCCTTCCCTTCCCTTTTCCCCTGCCTATTTTCTCTGTGGCTTCAACCATGCCATCCTCTGCTCTGCCTGTTGGACATCTCTGAAGATCCTTGTGGCAGGTGTGACTAGCTGGGCACAAATGCACACACACACTCACACATGCAGGCTGTGACATGCAATGCAGTGTCCCAGCACAGCATTTCTCTCCCTTTTGCCACTCTGAGACAGCACAGGTGAAGGCTGAGCACAGTATCCTGTGTTTACTCCTGTCTGCTCCTTGATCTCCTGTTGCTGGTAAAATTCTCTTCATCCTGAACCAATGAAATACCTGGATGGGATGAAAGTGGATGAAAGGATGGAAATCTGACCTCTTAGATCTTCAAGATTCTTCTCCAGGTAAATGTTGTCATAGTGCTTTATATGCTTTTAACAGATGATTTCTTCCCCAGCAACGAAATTCTCCTTGCTGGAAGTTCATTACTACTTGTACCTGAAGAATTATTTTTTGATTCTTATTAGAACTGTACTCTTCTCCTGCCCTCACTTTGACTTCTCCCTTTCCTTGCACTCTAGACAACTAAAGTTCAGCTTAGAACAGGAACAAATCAACAGAGTAATAGAATATATACAAACAAACTGCAATTGGCAGGTGAATTACAATCGTGTGCTTAATTTTTAATGCAGGATTATTAATTTTTACACAAAGAGTCACCGCATTTTTCACAATATAATTTAATATATATTTAAAGGGATGTTTTAAGTATATAAGAGTATAAATACCTTCATTTTAGCTTCTGTGATCTGAACAGCTGTTATTAGTAAAATGCATCTTCAAACACAACAGTACTGCTAGTTTCTGGTCTAATTGTAGAACTGGTGTCAGTAACTCATTAAAACTGAAAAAAGAGTTTTTAAAAACCTGTGTTTTTAGAAACATAACAAAATCATGTAGTATGTGCTAATGTAGTTGGAAGACATTAGTTTAGAAGCTAAATATAATGCCTTATTTAGTCTATTCAGGAAGGGTGAAAGGGTCATTCAAAATATTTTCTCTTCTGAAAATTGATTTACTTGATGAAAAGAAGAGCCCCAGAGAAATGTTTTCTTCCTAAAATTTTAAGCCTCCTTTCTATGTGCAATTATTTTCTTTTGTCACTGCTTATTACAATCAGAGGAAGAAAACTGTATTTGTGTGTGGAGCTTCAGCAAACTGAGTGGAACCTGGGAACCTGTCTTTGCTATAGAGCTGAGTTAGATTTGTGGTTTTGAAAAGTTTCCTAAGGTCATTAGTTATTTCTGATAGAAAGCATTACCTTTTAAGGGAATGAAAGAATCTCTGAAGAAACACTATAAACTAATACTATCAGAGGCCGAAACAACAACTACAATA
Organism: Passer montanus; assembly: GCF_014805655.1. Lineage (NCBI taxonomy): Eukaryota > Metazoa > Chordata > Aves > Passeriformes > Passeridae > Passer > Passer montanus. The sequence continues at coordinate 9,740,086 of NW_024367037.1, forward strand.
ACAAAATAACCAAACAAAAACAAAATCCCAGACCAAGTAAAAATGATGTGGACATGAAAAAACTGAGAAATTCTGAATATCTCTACCAATGAATGGGGACCAAACTTTCACATAAGAGTTGTTTTGACTTCTAAGTCCTTGTAGCAAGAGCAGGAGGGGATGGGGAGAAATTATACCATTATTTTATTATTCCTTCAGAAGATTTTCTCAACTTCAACTATTTCCCTGCTGCAGAATTTTAATTTGGTTGCTTGATTTTTTAAATCTCAGAGAGTTCCTTTACACTGTTCTATGCCTCTATATTACTGATATTTGCTTTCCAACAAAAATATTGAAAGATAATAAATTCTAAAATTATGAAATCTTGCATTTTTTTTCTCCTTTAAATACCCAATATCAGATAGGCATAGGTACAACTGCAAAATATGATAACATGCTGCCAAAGAGGCTGGTGGAGGATAACAAGCATATGAGCAACTTCCTTACTTAGGAGAGTCCTATGGACCTATCCTGAGAGCTGTCACCTCCTCCTACTTTCTCTTCAGGAAGAAAGATGATGTGACCATGGGCAGAGCAGACAGCAGTGGCAGTGTCTGGCATGAGTAGCAGGAAGGCAGAGTCTATTTTTATCAGATGCAACGATAAATTTTTATTTAACATTTCTGAAGTGCTCACACACTGCGTGTCAACCCTGAGCCGCGCGTGTGCAGGGGTGAAGGTGTGTGGGTGTGCTTTTTTTCCCGTAGAAGGGTTTCTGGGAGAGGGAGGTTTTCATCCCACACTTACCAGGCTGAAAGCAAAGAAACTGTGTTTAGAAAGGTGCTAAATAAAGTAAGTGATTGAACAGAGGAGAAGGAGGATGAAAGAACTATGCTGATGCTGCTGTCAAAATAAAGGGGACAATTGCTTAAAACAAAAGCCTGGAATACTCAAGCATACTTAGAAGATTTAATTAGAACTATGTAGGCCTGATTTGCCATTGTTTGTGCCTTATATAATCCTATAAATTGTTCAAGGTACCGTATTGTAATAAGGGGAGATACATACATTATTTATCATGAGTGAAAATACATTAATGTTGCTGCACATTTTCAAATAAAATATATATGCAAACAAATAAAGAAACAAAAAAAAAAGTCATGACGTCTGTGTTTGAAAATGGTCATGACAGAATGCACAGCAGTCCAGAATCTCCAAACTGTTTCTATTTTAATTTGGCTGCTTGTACCTTGTTCTCATTATTAACATATTTTTATTTGTATGCATGCAAACTACATACAGTTGTATCAAAATTTCTACATGGAAAATGTTCACTGAATTTGCAAGGCAACCTTAGCTTTGTAATGTATTTGTTATAGTATATTACAATGTTGTAATAATATATATGATCAAGCAACTGGGATATATTTTTTGGTAAATATAACACAGAAATTAAGTAATAAATTTTAAGACAGAAGGGATTTTCATCTGTTTGGTGGAAGTATTTTATCTCTTTGCTCCCAGTTGACCATATGTGCAATGTACAATTTTCTAGCAAATATATGGCAAAGCAGCAGGAAGAATGCTGGTTGTTATAAGGTCCTATCATTTGGGTCAGGGGCAAATGCTCTGGAAGGTGGGAGGTAGCATCATCAAACACAAAATTCCCTATTAAGCATGTTTACATAGGAGAAACACCTGGAGTTCAGGGTGACACTGTAATGAAATAATTAGGACAGTGAGGATGTACCCAGGAGAAGATGGGGAGATGTCAACACTCCTGAGGGGAATGGGGGTAGCAGTAAGGCTTGCTCTGTTGGTGGAAAACCAGAGTAAAGGCTGCACAATGAGGCAAGACTTCTTCGGCAAGAATATGTGGCTTATTGTAAAGCAGGCTGTTGCTGGAAGTTAGCAGTCTGAAGAAAGAATCTGACCTTTAAGAATAGTGTTCCAGAGAGAGGATGGGTTTTGATCACTTTTTCATTTATCCCTCTTCCTTAGCAAATCTGAATGAATCTGCAGATCTGTTTCTGCAAGGAGTATAAAAAAACCATTACCTGATTTAATGTAGTGAATTTTGAGGGACTGCACTTTAAGGAACATATTTTGTAAGTGTAGAGTCCCATCATAGCAGTCATTCAGCCTAATTTGAATAATACTTGAAGTTCCATGAGTAAATTCTTGCTGGAATTTGCATGATAACTTAAATGATTATCCAGCCTTTGCAGTCAACTTCAGTAACAGAAATTTAGCTGTCTTTGGCAAACTGTGTAAAGAGTTAATTAGCTTCACTGTGTTATACCTTCTGTTTGGTTTAGTGAATTTATCTCTCTTCTGTCCTTGGCTGTCATTAACTTTCAGTCTCCTTGAATGCAGTCTACATGGATCTTCAAGTCCTTCATTAATTATTTTAGGTAAACTCATTAGACAGTGTTCCTTTTGTCTTTCACATTTCAACATTTTAATCATATTTCAAGTCTCCAAAGGTAGAGAGAATGTAATTTTCTGTGCTGTATTCCATTGATAAAAAATTGCAGGCTAGACCTTTTCACTCTCTGTTTCACAGAGACTGACAGGCTCTCTGAAGATTCCCACAATGGAGTCTCCATCCTGTCAACATGAACGGAATCACTTATTCTTAGGTAGCCTATTTACCTTCCAGTAGTCACCACAGAGAGAGACAAACACATTAAAAATATAGTGTAGTGACTTAAAAAAAAATCTCATTGAAGAACTTGAAAGATTGATCCTTTTGTAGTGTAAGAAAATCAGTGTGATCATTAGTCTTTTCCAACATTAGTGTTCAGCAATGTGACGGTGCTCATCCTAGCTTATGGGATACAGGCATTACAAAGCTGACTTTAGAAATCAAGTAGCTCTGAATGCCAGAGAAATTGACAATCTTTCTCTTGCAGACTTTTAAACATTTATTTTCTTAAGTAGAAAACAGTAAATTTTATTAATAAAAACAGTAACTCAAAGGGATTTCAGTCAAAATTATTTAAGATATATCTGTGGTTTCTATGTGATTGAAGTCTTGAATTTGTCTGGAAGTCTTCTTTCATACCACAGACAAACAGAACATACAGACTTTTCCCAAGTAGAGTGTATGAATGGATTAGATTATTTTTTTTTTTTTAAATTTTAGTAGCGTGAGTTTTGTGAATGGGAGAATTGCAGCTCTTAGGCTGGTATGTCTTTTAAAATAATTTACTAAAGCATGTCCTGAGGGTCACATCAAACCATTTTCTCATTATAACTAGTGTGAAAGAAGAACAAGATTATGCCAAGTTTAATTAGATTGGCCCCATAATTTATGCTGCTGAATATTTGCTGAAACTATTAACAGAACAGTCATGTACTCAAAGTTTACATAAATAGCCTTCTTCCAATGTCATCACAGACTCAGAGTTCCATAAAGATTGTTTTATCTAAACATGCACAAAAATACAGTCATAGGTATAAATTATATTTTTCAACATTTCAAATTATTTCGATATCATTCTGCTGTAAGTCAACTTCATCAATATTTGCTGTACTGGAATTGTGGATACTAAACTTCCCTTGAATTAATTATAAGCAGGTTTTTGCTGGGTTTGTGTTTTTCAACAGATGCTTTTGAAGTGTCTGAGAAACAAAATAATCCCATGTTTACCAAGCCAGGAGGAAATGTTGCTTTTACTTTCCCTGATAAAATTGGAGATTCAGTGCAGTGAGGGATGTGGGAAAGGATTAAAGCAGATTGGGTGGATATTGTCATTCTGTGCAACTCGTCAGGAAAGCAAAGCTTTGGTTTGGGTTTCAAAGAATGTACTCTAGTGGATTGCTCTGATCAGGAAATCTCCAGGATTGTCTTTCAAAACGTTACAGCCTCTGACTTTGTGATGTACTTCTGTGTAGCTGCTGGGAGAAACAAAAACTATATGATGAATTTTACTGTGGCTGGTAAGTAAAGGAGAAAATGGTAGATGTTTTAAAAATAGAACCTTCTGAGGCATTAACACTTTTACACAAATAAAATAACTCTTCAGTAACAAGTGTGGATTCATTTAAATACCACATTCCAATTAGCAGCATGTAAAAGATAGTTAAGCTAACAATAAATATTATTTTCTCAAAAATAAACGGGGTTTAAGCTTGTCTGATCTTATTGCAGGACTTTAGACCTGTTTGTGAGAAACTGGTTTGATATCAACAATCACAGAATAGAATAGAATCATAGAATCATTTAGACTGGAAAAGACCTCCAGGATCATCAAGCCCAAACTCTGACTGGGCACCATCTTGTGAACTAAATCATTCCTGCTGTTTCTTGAACACTTCCAGGGACAGTGGCTCCATTACCTGCCTGGGCAGACTGTTTCAGTGCCTCACCACCTTTTTCTGATGTCCAACCAGAACATCCCCGGTGAAGCTTCAGGGAGTCTCTTGTCCTGCCACTAGATGCCTGGGAAAAGAGACCAACTCCCGCCTGGCTACAACCTGTTCAGGTGATTGTAGAGAGTGATAAGGTCCTCTCTGATCCTTCTTTTCTTCAGGCTAAACAACCCCAGGTCCTTCAGCTGCTCCTCATATGACTTACAAGAAGGAGATGCTTTGGAAAGGGAGCCTGAATTTGCAGAAGAGGTGGACATTCTGCCATAGAAGTTGAAAGGAGAATTTCCCATCAGTAAATTGTACTGCAGGGCCTTGGGATGAGACCTGTCCTCCAACAAAGGCAAAGAGCACACTTACAGTCATATTTGTCATGTAGAAATTAGTGAATTGGGCTCCACCTTATTCAGGTAATGGGTTTCCTCATGGAGAGCTGAGAAGCTCTCTAGGTTTTGCTGGTACTATTGTCACAGTTTGCTTATAATGGGACCTACATGTCCCAACACATAGACACTTGACATTTCTCATACTGTGGGTTTAGTTCCACCTTTACTTCTATTTTTTGTTATGATCCATCCCTCCCCCCACAAAAAAAAAGGAAGACTTGGTTTTGCTTCTTCTCTGTCAAATGCATTTTGAAGACCTAATCCTTTTAGCACCCCAGACCTCCTTTAGCACCTTTTGTTGCAGCATTCGGTCCAGCTTTTATTGCTCTGTCCTGGTGACACATGAATCTCTGTCAAATGCATTTTGAAGACCTAATCCTTTTAGCACCCCAGACCTCCTTTTGTTGCAGCATTCGGTCCAGCTTTTATTGCTCTGTCCTGGTGACACATGAATGTTTGGCAGTGCTGTGGCATGATCTAAAACTACCAAATATGTTTAAACTGTGATGTGGTTAATTGAGAAGAGGAGAATATGCTTGAGAAAAAAACCATGATGACTTGCTTCACTTTGAATACTTGACCACAGAAATCCAGAAAAATGAGCAGAAAGTGATAAAAATACAGGAAACACGACAAAAAGTCCACACCTCTGACAATTTTAAACATTCAAATTTCAAAATCCTGACTATATTGATATAATCAAGTATGTCTTAATTGTGGAACAATAGAAATATTTCCCTCTTACTCCCAAGTGCAGTACTTCTAACACCAAAATGAAAACATATAGTTGCAAAAAATACAGTAACCTTCAGAATGATCAGTTCTACCTATACAAAATATTTCTTCTCCAAAAGCAGAGTTTAGTTTCCATGCTTCTTTTGCTCTTGAAACAAATTCAATTTCTGAGTTTAGTCCTAGCAACAGTAGCATAGTTGTGGTTGTTTATTGGAGAAAAGAATATGAAAACATTGAAGAACATGAAGTACAATATGTGTCAGAAAACACTCCATTGTATCCCTTTTAAGTCCTCGCCCTGCATTATTAAGTGCATTTTGTTGAGTTCTCATTAATTTCAAAGAAAGTGAAATATCAAGGATTTCCTATTATTTCTCTTTAACATTTGGAACATTTTCATAAGATACAATCAATATTTCTGGTGTGACATGGAAAAAACTGTAAGTGGAGAGAAACAGCAGGTCAGGCATGAGCTCCCACTGCACCCTGTGGCACAGCAGTGAAGTCTCTCACAAACTCATGAGTGACTTACTCTGCTTGATCCAACAGTTGTGGCTAGAATAAACAAGCTGCTGCCAGAAACTTGCTGCACTATATTTTTTTTTTTTGAGTATGTTCTACCAGTTCAGTCATGTCACTTCTTTTGGCTTAGCATTACAGCTAAGCCACGCTCCAGCTCGGATTTTCTACCAAACTCTTCCAACGCTTTAAGCCTGTTCGTGCGATTCTGCATGGGTGAAGCGATTCTTCTCGCCTTGCCCAGTTCCAGAGTTATTTTGAAATACTGAGTCTAGAAGGTGGGAGGAGAGCAGGAGATATGCTGTTTAGGTTTTAGGTTGAGAGAGTAAGAAAAAAGATAAGAACCCCCCTTTCATTTTTTTAAGCTGCTGCTGAGAGGAGCTCAAGAACTTTTGAAGAGCAGGAGTCTTAGGTGAAAGGCTGTATTAAGAGCACAGGATTATTTTCAGAAGAGGTTGCAGTCCAAAAACTGCTGATTCTGAGAGGTAGTATGGTAGAAAGAAATACTTATTCCCTCCTGAAGACACAGACATTTTCAGAGATTTAATACATTTTTTCTCACTTTAGCAGAAAGCAGGGTAGCAAGTTCTCTTAGGCAAAGTAAAACAGAAACATGTTTTGTGTGGTCCCACTAGATCTGAAAAATGGGTTAGTGTTTGTATTTACATGCATGTTTAGAGGGGTCACATTACAGTTTGTACTAGGCCTTTCATCAGCTTTGTTGCTTTCCTCTGGACACATTCAAATACCTCCAACTACTACTAAATTTGTGGGGCCCATAACTGCACATAGTGCTCAGGTTGAGATCACACCATGGCTGAATACATTAGGATAATCTTCATCAGCATCCAGATGAAAAGCAGGGAAGCACTTGTATGGTCAGTGGGGTTTGTCATACATTCCTTGAGAGCTGGAAGGAGACAGCAGTGCTTTTGGGCCATGGGAAACACACAGAAAATAAGAGCTGCACTAAGGGGGTGAGGAGAACTAGGATAGGAGTGAAATTATCTTCCTTCCTCCTTCATGAAGTCATTCAGTATGAACACTAGGTATGAAACCATCTTTGTGGGTCTCCACACCACCAACCACCATTTGCTGGGCTTGAATGCATTCATGCTGGATTTCTGCCTTTCAGCTATGGGGTAAATCATCTATGGGGTAAGCTATTTCACTGATACCCAGTTAGGATACCATACATGCCAGTCCAGCAAGGTATGTGACAAAATACATGAAGGTCTTGACAAAACAGTTTGAATCTCTTGCTAAAATAACTCTCTGGCCCATCAAGGCTTCCTCCTCAAAACCAAAGTTGGTGTACTGAAGGTTGAAAAGTATCCCGCAAAAAAAATTTCCCAAACTTGCAGAGAAATACTAATACTTGACAGAAATTGTACTGATGCTGAAAATATACTTAATAACCTCCTGTCAGCATAACACCTTTGTTGAGAACATAAGAACTAAAGAGACACATGACAAGCCTCTGACATGTTTCTGCAAAATCTTGACTGGGATGTTAAAGTCAGTAATTACAAAAGGTTTTGTGTAGTTAAAGAAAACAAATGCTTAAGGGAAGTTTTGCTCACTTCAAATGAGAAAAGGCACATGGGCTTTCAGTTGTTAGTTAAAAGAAAAATAATCGAATGTTTTTTTGTATCGATATTTAACTGACCGCTGATAATCTCAGCTCTCAAACTCACTAACTCAGAGATTATAACCACGACCTGATAAAACTGAAGGTGAAACTTCATTAAAAAAAATGAAGTCTGGAGCAGTTAAACTGAAGGGTTGGGATGCTGCTGAAATCCACAACTCTATCAAGAGTCACCCATACTTGATGACAATCAAATAAAATATTTAATTTTTTTCCCCCTTGCTACTTACAGGATGGGTTTTTTTGTATTACTGTAAGTACTCCCTGGCACAGACAATGGCTTTCTCTGGTGGTTAGAATAACAGCTGGTAAAAAAAGACATTATAATTTTTCCTGAATTTGGAGATAGATATATGAACCATCCTGCCATTTAAAGTACACAGAAGCTGAAAACATTCTGCAGTAGAGTGATTTCATACGTGGTTATGACACAAAAGATGCTGGTTTGTGTTATCAGGCAGCCTTCTCTATAGTGTCACATACCTTCACCAGTGTAAACTTTGGAGAGAATTTTCTTTCTTTTTTCTTCCCAGTAAAATAGCATTGGATTCAAGGATAAGACTTGTCTGTAATCAGTATTTTTTGTTATCCTCTCCAATGAACACATTAATACAAAAAGAGACGTACCTGAGCAAGTGCTATGTGGGATTCAGGACAGCCAGATAAGAAGATGTGAACCTTTTTGATCCTGGAGAGGAAAGCCATCTGGTGATGCTCAGCAGCTGGTTAGCTGGGATTACTGTCATTAGTGACATTGATTGCTTTCCTTTGCCTGTGAACTAAGCACAGAACTTGCCTACCCCAATGGAAGCTGCACTTTAGGGCAGCTGTGATTTCGTTGTAGAGTGAGCAGAACATTAAAGAGGGAGTACACCTGAAGACAGATTTTAGCTCCCATTCACCAATGAATAGCTGAGAACTTTAGCTGTGGATTACCTGTGTGACTTCGATAATATTACCTCTGTTCTTTTCTTCAATGCTTTTCACCTAAAAAATAAGTATTACCTCACCATAGACTTGAGCACTATAAGAATAAATCGGCTTATACCTTGAAGCCATTTTCTTGTCTGTCTCTACCTTTAGTTATTACAGGTTGTTATTTAGTTTCATTTCAAGATATGACTCCATTCCAAAGAAATCAATGCATTTCAAGCAAAGTTACTATAAGTTTAACTTTTCCCGCCTAGGTTGCAGTTTTCAAAGAAAGCGTTTTTGCTTAGGCTAGAATAAATGGGGCAGGTTTCCTGACATCTGTCATCAAGGCAGGTACAATACTAGGTGATTAAAAAAGGGGGATGATAATGGGAAAAATTTTAGTGAATTTTTTTGGTAAAAAACAGAACAGATTTCTTTTTGAATTAAAGCAGAAAATAACTGACGTCATTGCATGAAGCACTGAACAGAAAATCTCTTGAGCATTGAGATGATCTTCCTGGTACTCTGAAAAATAATTTGCTGCCCATGGAAGTATTGGATGATCGTTTGGTATCTCCTATGGGACCCCCTTTACAATCACAGAACCACAGGGTCAGGTTGGAGGAGACCACTGTGGGTCATCTGGTTCAACCTCCTCGCTCAAACAGGGTCATCCTGCAGCACATGGCACAGGATTGTGTCCACATGGTTCTTGAATATCTCCAGTGAGAGAGACTCCACAGCCTCTCTGAGCAATATGTCCCAGCGCTTGGGCACCTACACAGTAAAGAATTTCTTCTACATATTCAGGTGGATCTTCCTGTGCACCAGTTTCTGCCCATTGTCTCTTGTTCTATTGCCTAGTACCACTGAGAAAAGCCTGGATTCATTAATCTTCTTGGCACCCTCCCTTCAGATACTTATGGATTTAACAGGTTGGACTTGACGATCTCAAAGGCTTTTCTCACTGAGCTGATCCTGTGATTCCATGACATTGATGATGTCTCCTCTCAGTCATCTCTTCTCGAGGCTGAACAGACCCAGCTCTCCCAGACTTTCCTCATAAAAGGGACTCTCCAGCCCCTTGATCTCCTTTGTTGCCCTGTGGTGGACCCACACCAGGAGCTCCATGTCCCTCTTGCACTGAGGAGCCCAGAACTGTAGCACTCCAAATGTGGCCTCACTAGGGCTGAATAGAGGGGCAGGATCATCTGCCTCGACCTGCTGGAATGATCTTCCTGATGCACCCCAGGATCCCATTGGCCTTCTTGGCCAAAATGTCACACTGCTGGCTCATGGACAGCTTGTTGGCCACCAGGACCCCCACATCCTTCTCTGCTTTCCCAAAGATCAGCCCCAGCCTGTACTGGTGTGTTGAGCTATTTCTCTCCAAGTGCAGGACCCTGCATTTGCCCTCATTGAATTTCAGACAGTTCTCTGCCCATCTCTCCAACCCATTGAGGTCCTTCAGAAGGGCAGCTTTCAGACAACCCTCTGGGGTATCGGCCACTCCTCACAGCTTTGTGTTAGCCAAGAACACTCACTTAAGTAGACGTTCTCAGTCTACTTAACTTTTATTGAGTAAGTTACGTATGGACTGCTTTCTCACCAGGGAAGGAAGGAGATAGAAAAGGGTGGTATAAAATATAGCTATTTTTTTTTTTTCATACTGCTGTGCTGTGTTCACTCATCTTTGGTCATCCCAGTCACAACTTTGTTAAGAGCTGGTTCAGCATAACAAAGGCTTTTTAGAAACGAGGAAATTGCTGTAAAGTCTGAATATTGAGCATGAGCTGTCATGGAATAATGTCTTTATATAATAATTGATTTTTCAGCTTAGTTTGTAATAAAAAGTTCATGCTGATTTTTATTTTTACAAATTACGAATTGTATTTATTGCGATTATATTTTAGCAACTTGGTTGCTAAAAAATGGTTGCAACAAATGGTTTATTACCTACCTAGTTGAAAGGATTTCTGCTGCTGTTTCGATGTTAGATTTCCTACTGATCTTCATCACCACTGCTTGTCACAAAAAAGGGAGTAATAAATCAATTTGCATAATATACTGCAGCAGGTAAGGATGGATGTGTTAACAGCTCATCCTGTTATCCCCCTCAGAACCAAAAAACCCCTGATATCCATAAAAAATTGAATTTTCTCACCAAAATTTTAAACTTAAAAAGAACTATCAGTTCTACAGCCCATGAAAAAGTGACATTTTCTTGGTTTTTTTTCCCTTTTTTCCACATTGGGAAAACAAATGGCTTACTCAAGTTCCTTTGTCAGCTAAATGCTTACTGTGATATTGTTTTTACATGTTAAGGATGATTTGTCAGGAACAACATCAAGCTAGGCATTGCTATTCTTATTTTGAGCACAGAGAACAGGTGATATATTGAAGTTTTCTACATCTTCTAGCACTTTTTGTGCTCTGATTTCATGTTCCAGATTTACAGCTGGATCCAAATTAATAGTTTAAACCTTATCTAAGGTATCTTATCAAACATTACCTAAGTTTGCTGCATATAATACCGCTGCTGGAATTTTTGGGCAACATATTCCCGAAATCAAAAGGACTTTTCAGGCTTTTATGACACAGTGCTAATCTCATGTATGTTGCAGTTTGCAAGTCTACCTGGATTTTTATTGTATTTATTGGTTTCAGTGAGAAAGTCAGCAATATCAGCATTATATTGAATTAGATAATTTAGACTATACTATCATATATGATGCAGTTTCCTTCACTATGTTTTTGACTAAATGTATGTCTTCAGAAAGAAGAGGAGGATCACAGAGGCTTTATCAAAAGCTTTGTACTCTACTCAGATCTGGGTAAGGTCACCTGTTGAGATGAAGCTTACTCATGGTTTGTACTGTATATTTACTAAGATCTTTCTCTTCTGTGTCTACTTTTTATATCCCCATAATCTTGTAGTCTAAGCTTAAATTATATAGACAGGAAAAATTGAAGATTTTAAAATATTATTACTACTATTCATTATTTTTTCATGAATACCCCTCAATGCTTTACAGCTATATTTAGAGACTACTTTGGTCTATGTTACCAACAAATTACCTCTTTTGATTTGATAGCCTTTTTATTATTTGTGTCTTTGTAAATGTCGTTTTTCCTCAAGTCATCACTTGTAAAACTGAGGCAAAAATTCATATTGTGTGATACTCTTTGTCTTAGTCATATCTGTTTTTTTCCAGTTCAGCTTCACTACAATTCTTTAGGATAGATGTTTCAGTGCATCTCCTTTTTTATTTTATTTTTTTGTTTTGTTTTGGTTTGGTTTGGTTTGGTTTTGTTCCGTAGTAGTCTGTGTTTTGGAACACAGAGTCTTTTTTTCTCCCCCGAATAATCCTATTCAAGCCCTAAAGTTTAGAAGTGGAAAGACAAGGAGCCAATTTCACTGCTTCTGTCTTGTCTCTTCATACTCTTAATCGGGGGTGTGTTTAGGGAAATGAATGTTCATGGTGGATGTGAGACCCCATTTTCACAGTGGATGTGAGACTGCCTTTCCACCTATCTCCTCCCAGATATTACTCCTGTATGATCCAGTGACAAGCTCCACTGTCAATGTCACTGTCAATATGTCCTGATTAAGCCGATTTCTCTTGTTCTGACTGTTGGGTCACTGTTTGTACGCGGATGAAGCTCTTCCTAGAGTGGCCATAGGTTAGAGACCAGTCTTTTGCTTCAGAAACCACTTTTCCTCCATACCAGTTTTACCCAGCACTGTAAAATTTAGTTGTCTTAATGAAATGACTAATTCTTAGCATAGTCAATAGCTTCAGAATAATCATGTTTTAAGATGGATGTAGGAGAGACTGCGTCAGTATCTGAAGAGTGTGTGTGAGGGGAAGGGGCATTTCACTGGTGCTTTATCAGGGGCCAGATGTGAGACAGCTGGGAAACATATTCAAGCTGCAACTTCTTTTTTTCATATGACTTGGATCTGAAAAACCCTATTTTTATTGATGGTTTCATACTTCCCAATAATAAGTCAGCATCTGAAGAAAAATTTTTCTGCTTTTTCAAAGCGGTAGCTGCTTTGAGAAAAGTCCTTCAACTTTTTCTTTCTTTCCTTTTTTTTTTTTTTCCTTTTAATGTTCTTCTAGCCTTCTTCTAACAGTTATGGAAGATCCAATTTTCATGGCATACACAGCAGAGAAAGAAGAGGAGAATAATCATCACTCAGGCAGACAGAGGAGATTTATGTCAACTGCAAAAATGTCTCACAAAAACATAAGAAAAGATCATTAGGTTATTTCTTAAGAATGAAGCAATCAAAGCACAGGCCTTTTATTTACAGAATATACTTTATTTTCTCTGTGCTGGTAAGATGTTGAAGGTCAAACTGGTTGTGCTGGTAGGGCCTGAGCTGCTTGGGCCTGAGCTGCTTTGGCAGGACAGCGACGAGAACCACAACTGGTTGTGTTGGTGTTGTATTGCAGCCTGCAGAGTTACCCTATCCCATAATTCATAAGCAGGATTAGAGACTATTTGTCCTTCTGCAATGGAAACACTTTTACCTAGTAGGTGGACTCTTAAGGATCAGTTTTAGAACACTCTAATATGCAGAATGGAGCTGCATACGTTTACATAAACTTAATTTGGTCTGAGAAATCTATGTGTATGAGAAGCCTATGTGACAGGGTGAGAAAGAAAATGTGTTTAATGTTGTCGGTGTTCATGGTTTTTGCATCTCAAATTGAGAGCTCTATGGAATAATAAATACCCATGATTTTCCACACAGGAGGTGTTATTTTGCTGCCGGGCAAACAGTGCTATTCAGCTGACAAAAGCAAATGTATCAGGGCTCCTTGAACCTAGATTTAAAAGTATGAACAGCAGCTTGGTATCTGACAGCTTTGTGGTTTTACAGGCTTCTTGCCACTCACCAGAGTAATTTCAGGGTTTTCTTTTTGGGGATGCAATTGAAGTGTAGCCCCTGCTCTCCTCTCCCACTCCTTCACCCCCTTCACTCCTCCCCATGCCCAGAAGAAAACAAAGCAGGAAGACTCTGTCACTGCCAGGTTATATTTAATAATTTATTGTAAGGTTTAATTGAGCAAAAAATAAATGAGAACATGGAAGGTATATGAGTAAATGGTGCAAAGCAGAAGAAAGCATGACTGAGAACATTTACAAAACAATACACATACATATGTATTTGTATGTGTGCATATGTATATATTCTGCCGAAACCTACAGAAGAAATCACACAGAAATTGAACAAACAGACAAAAAAAATCATTAAACAAAACAGAACTAGAAGGCAGACCTGAGAATTAGGATCTATGCATCTTTTGGCCTTTTACAAATCCGCTGAATTACTGAGGACAGAATCCCAGTAAGAGAAGGTGTGTTGTTACCATGACAGCTGATAATCATCTGTGTCAACATACTGCAAACTGTGTGCCTGGCCCACCTATGCCTGATTCCACTTTTCTCTTGAAACATATGCAAAAATGTTGCTGGATATGGCGTTTGGAGTTTTTGTTTGGGTTTTTTTTGAAAGGGGTTAGTGGTGGAGGCATCATGAACCTGCCTACAAATAAGGTACCAGTTCTGCTTGGCTGGCTAGGAAGGGCATCACAGCCTGACAGTGAAAAGCACATTTTGCACAGCCTTCCCCAGTGGAAATCTTTCTTCACGTGCACAGGAAAATAGGAACCTAGTTTTTTCTGAGAATAAGATGGACACAAGGCTTTTCTTCACTATTTGAGCAATAAGAGCGTCATGTGGTTATCCTACACTTCAGCTAAAAATCTAAAATCCTAAACTAAAGTGTCCTTTCAAATTACACTGAAGACTTAAATTGTTTACAATGTCATATACCATTAAAAACATCTTTTGGTTTTCTGTACTCCTGAACAAGGACATGTTGCAATGAATGTTTTTTTTTTTTTTTAATTTCACTTGCTGAAGGTTTTCAGGTATACAAATGCTTCAATGTGAAATTGATGAGGATACACAGAACTGTACTACTAACAAGTTGGTTTATTTCCTGAGTTATCAAATGTCATAGCAGATAATTCTAACTTGTGCACAGCCTTACAAATGAAACCTTGTAGCATTGGGTCATTTCTTATGATGCCCCGATAGTAAAATGCCAAAAATAACAATGTAATGGATTTGATTACACAGAAGGTCTCAGCTGGAGTCCTGATACACAAACATCCATAAGCTGAGAAGATGATATTGTTTTACTGCTTTTAGAGAACGTCAGAATACATCCCTGCTTTACTGAGGGTAAAAAATGGGGAGAAGTTGAGGTTAAATATCTGGAATACCAGATTCTTTTGATTATTTGTGGTACTGCCCTTATTTCTTTTCTTGGTACTTTCAGCTTGTCTTTTTGAAACAATTGCTTATTTTTGAGATTTGAAGACAAAACAAAATCTATAGTGCACTCCTTTGCAGGTATGTAATCTGTTTTAATTCAAATTCCATAAACATATTAGTTCTACCAGTAGGATAATCCACAGGGTAAATCACATCACACATAGCATAATAAGAACAATATGTTATTTTTTTTCAAAAAACAATCCCAAAACAACAGCTTCATTTCTGTACCATAGTAATATCAGTGAACAGCAGCTGAACAAGTGACAAATTAAAACCAAAAAGAAAACAACCCCAAACTTATCAACATTCTTATTGGTTTAAAAACTAGCAAGATACATACAAGAGAAACTTCCAAAAGCTCAATTTGAAATGCAATATTATAACTCTTTAAATATTTTATGAGTCTGGCAGGTTGGGACCCAATATTTGGTGTTTGGATTATGTAAATAGACTTTCCAGCGTAAACAAACCATTGTTTATTGCTGCTTAGTTTCAATATTTCCCATAGATTTGTCCTTTCCTTTTGGAATTTTAAAAATTTCTTCTGAATAAACTCCATCAACTGTAATTTGGAAATTTTATGTTAAACAGTTACTGTGCTGTTTCATGCTACATCACTTGCTCAAATAGTTAAGAGGGAGGAAAAAAGAATCAATGAAGCAAAATGACACAACCATGGATAGCAACTAGCTCAGCATACCATCTAAACTGTAAAATAGTTCTGAGGGTTTTTTAAGGTCTTAGAAACTTTGCTGAAAGGAAATAAATGTAATAAAATATATTGTCATTAAAAAAATGAGTTTTGAATACATTGAAGGGTACTCTAGGGTAACTACCATCTGTGTGATTTGAAAATGAATATATGAGATTAAAGAAAAGTAAAACATTTTTCATAATAATAAAAATAATCTTTTTCATTGGGTCAAAAAGGGAAATGTTTAAATTCAGTCTTCAAAGGGATATTCAATAATCAGTAGTACAACTAAGTCTTTAAAGAGTGTAAACTCAAATCTCTTTGAAAAATGAATGTAGGAAAAGCAGTCACCAGAGCTTGAATCAACAGGACGAAAAAGAAACAGTATATGAAAGAAGGTGAAAGTTAGAACCTGTTATTTTCTTTATTAATTTCAGACACATTTCTTTACCTTAAAGAACTTCTCTGACTCTAATAAGTTCAATGATACTGCTCCTTCTGCTAGTCTTCTGCTCTCCCTTGTCTTGGGGTAAAACAATGTGAGGAAACAGGCTGTTTTAAGGGCTGGACCCACCAAGGAACACAAAAAGCTGGACACCCCCTCTTTTGGAAGGGTAGTTCAGCAATTAACCTTCTTTATGATCTTCACCTGACCTAAATTCCCACCCACCTTCTCTGTTTGAAGAATGCTTGTTCTAACTATACTGTGCAACTTAACCACCTGCCTCCTCTCCAGGTCTTGTCCCAGGACTAGGGGACAGGAGGAGAGGACCAGCACTTGCTAGTTTACTCCTGAGACTTCCAAATAAGAAACACTCCTTCAGAAAAAGGAAAGATTTAATATTCAGAGGATTGTTCAGAGGAATGATCTCACTACCGGTTTCATTTCTAGGGTGCTTTGCTTTTTTTGTTTTGTTTGTTTGTTTCTGTGCTTTTTTGTGTGGTTTTTTTTTTGTTTTTTGGTTTTGTTTTTTTTTTAAGGGTCATGATTATTATTTTTGGAATTATAAAGATATCAGGGCACCAGGACTCTGATTTTTCAAATTTACTTTAAAATTTCATGTGCATCATGCTCCTTTAAATATACTCTGTTATGGAGCTCTGTGAAAACCCAGATCAATGGTATTTATTTACAGAAGCTGAAACTCTGCCTCAGTGACTACTCCCTAGTGCAATTTCCTTCAAAGCTGAGATGCTCAGTAGGAATTAATCCTCTGAACAGCTTTTTAAGTCTGACACTAAAGGTTATTTCCAAAACCAGCCCCTCTGTCTACAAGATAGGTGCTAAAATGTTCTTTTAGGCTGCAGACCCCAGGAGTAGAAGCTGTCTGCCAAGTTCTCAGACTGTATTGTTCAAGGTGTAAGTAAGGCAACATAAAAAATATTTCCAAAACGCACACATTCCTGGAGAACCCTGTTAGGCTAGAGCACAAGACACACCTTCACAGCTGTGCCTTGCTGGCGTGTGCTGTCAGGGTTTGTGTGGGCTCAGGGGATCACTACTCCTTTGATATCTCAGGCAAATGGCTCCACCCCAGCCTGGAGACCCACAGCAGTCTTCCAAACACTAAACTGGACCAGGCTTTTCACTGCCATATGAAATGCTGGTTCATCCAGCATCATACCTGTGAAATCACTCAGGAAATGGGAGACCCTTCCCAGTCCTCTCCCAGCCTGCATCAGACAAGTAAGCACGCTCTATCCCCTCTGAAGCTGGGCTCCTGCACAGAAAAAACTCATATTTTTAGGATGAAGAAGATCCTGCAGGGCTTGGTAGGACACTCTTCTACCAAGAGGGTGCTTGTCTCTGCTTTTGTCCATACCTTTTTTGTTGTTGTTTTTCTTTTCTAATAGTATAATGCATTGAGAGTTATGAGAAGAAGACAAGCATCTGGATAACCAAGGGATAAATGAGTGATGAGTTTGCCAACATTGCCTTTAAAGCAGGGGAGCCTCAGGAAAACTGAGACAGCCTCAGCTGTGTGTGCTCAGATACTACTGGGGCAGGCTGCCACACTACTGAGGTCAGCTGCCACCATGCCACAGGACTGATTAGTGCCACTGCTCTAGTCAGTCCCGTGGCATGGTGGCAGCCAACTTCTTGGCCCTGATTAGGCTTGATTTATAAACTGTAGATTAACCTTACTATCTCTGCTATAGAGTTATATATCCCTACATATAATTAGGATATAATGTTTGAGCTAGAAATATCAAAGGAAATGTACAAAGGTATCTAACACAAATTTCAAAATATTATTTCCGCACTATCTGCACTGTTAGCCTGTATAGTTAGATAATATAATTAATATGAATTGCTAGCATGGCTGACATATTTCTTCTAACCTTATGCTTACTTAAAAAGAAACTTTGTAATTTTACAAAAAAAGCATGTCAGTGGTTCTAAAGGGTATTTAATACCTGTCTTAACAGTTTATTCAATTAGATTGTTACACTAAGTAATTAATTTGTAGCATTAACCAGTAAATTTAAAAAAAATTATTTAAGTGATCAATAGGTTATCATACTAAGATATAAACAAAAGCACAGTATCTTTCTTTTTTCTTTAATACTTTTCTCTGTTCATGCTGATGTGTATTTGGAAAGAGGAATGTATGTTAGAAATATTTGTATGTATTAAAATGAATCTCTAATAATTAAATTAATCTTTATGAAAATTAATTAAAATTAATCTTCAATACTCTTTTTTCCCCTCTGAAATAAAACTCTTTTCCAGACATTTATTATTTTCTTTGAAATGTCTATAATTTACCTAACAATGTTAGAATGGGAGGAACCTTCCTACAGAACTCTGTCAGAACATTTTGCAATTAGAGGCAAAAAGGTTGAGCACCTCTGTATATATTTTTATGGCTCATTAAGGAAGATATCACCCAAAATTCAATGAGCTGTGAAATATTCTAAATCATACTTTTGACAACACCTGGCTGCAGTGAGTTCCACAAAGTTGTGTGATGACATTGGCAGTGGGTTGTGCAAAATACTGTTTTTCTGTATTGCATAATTCATGTCAGGCAGGCTGGTAATTGGTTCTTCCAGCCAGGTTAGGGAAAATGAGCCCATCATGCTTTGTACAGAGTAATGTAGAGCTGTGAATCAGACTGAACACACAAAATTGTTTCCAGCTCCTGATGAAGGAGTTGAATGCTATGGGAAAGTGTTTTGTGCTCAACATGGCCCACTGCTGTGTGCTTAAGTGTTTGCCAATTTCTCCTAATATTTTCAAAGATTACAGAATCTGGTTTTATTTTTTGTTGATTTCTTACCACATTTTTCACTTCCTTTCATAAATTTCTCTACCTTTCTATAATGATGATTTTCAAAGACATAGAAGGTGAGCATGTGTCATTCTTTGGTAAGAAGTCATAACACTTCTTATTTTCATGTATTTTCTGTTTTTCCTTTCAACCATCTTAAATCAAAACAATTTCAAAAAAGCAGTTCTGGATATCTCCTGTCACAGCCCGTCATCTGTGGAAACTCAGGAAATGTGACAACAAACATCCACAAGGAAAATTTTATTTTATGTAATTTATTCTAAGTATAGGAGCAGTGGTGAAAATAAATTTTTAACTGAAACCCTTATTTTGGTTATTGGTATGGAATTGCCAAACCAGCCAATTAATTTTGTGCTATTTTCTATGCCGACTCTGACTTGTTATCACACAATTTTTTAAAAAGACTGAAAACAATGTGTCAGCTGATTAAAAATTAACTTCATTCATGTCAAACATTCTCACAGGAAAAAATTTACTGTAAAATACATTAATGTACTTGACAATTTCAGGCTTGTAAGAAAACATAGTAAATCTGTTGAACCTCATGAAGATCTCTGTATCAAAACAACAAAAAACCCCAATGAAATGAATTCTTTGGCACTTTAAATGTGATTTTTAAAAAGATTAACTGCATTATATTAGAGAGCCTATTACTTTTTGAGCTTGCATTCAGTTTAAAAGGAAATACTGTCTCCATTACAGCTAGCAATATTCATAACAATATGGACATTTTCAAATTCTTTAATTATATTTAATCATACTTAAACCTCAGTTACTTTCATGGGTTTTAATTGTGTCTGTAAAAATCTGTCAAGCTGCATAAGCTTGTAAAATCCTTGCAAAGTGAAACTTCCATTTTCTTCAATAGCATCACTTTGCCAGCAGATTCTAATTATGCCAGCAGTTTCTAATCACAATGCAATTTAAATAATTGCTGAATACACAAGACCTTTACCCATCACCTTTTACTGTCTTTTAAGGACCTGGACAGGGAGACAAACTTCTTGTTACAACAAGGGAGTCAATATTCTTTGTAGTTTCTTTCATTCCACCATAAGCTTATCCTAGTTTCCAACATACCTCACCTTTTTATCAAAAATAAAAAGTGAAGAGCATTTATTTATAATATCAAGTACAAACACAGCCCCCTTCATGCAGTGCAAGAATTTATTACTGCAGAATTCATATATCCAGCCCTTTGATTTTAAAGTTATGTCACTACAGTGGTGTTGCACAGTCATTGCCTTCTACTTACAAAACACAGATGGGCATTTTCACCAGTTCTCTGTGGTTAAAAATGTAAAATTCTAATATATCCTGTTGTGTAATAAGTGTGTTTGGAAAGAGTCACAGGTATTTGAATGATAGAAAAATTAAATTTTCTGGTGCTTTTGGATCTATTCTCATAATCAAAGAGAAGCTTTTCACACTTTTTCCACTATTCACTCCATTCCGTGTGTGGATAAAAGCCACACTTATTCCTTTGCAGCAGGTATAAAAAAGAGCCAAAATACACTGATGTTAAACACTAAAGCAGAGATTAATTGGAACTCATTACTCCTTCCTTTTTAGTATTTTGTAAATAATTATATATTTCAGGCTAAAATGCACAGCCATTCAGGACAGTTATATTTTCTAATGGAAAACCACCCTGCAGTTTCTAGGTTACCAGATGAAAACTAGCACATGTGGCTGGTGAGCTAAGTCTGAGCAGAGGTTTATATGCTACAGGCTGATGGTCTTTGTCAGTTCTAGAGATCAAATATCTCAGAAAACCCTACTCCTCATAGCGTTGCCCTTTAGACTGGAAAGCTGAACAAGCATGAAGTTAATTCCTTTTCTAATAAATGCAGTACACAGATATGATTAACGATTGACCTTTTTTTCTCTTTGCCGTAAGCAGGTAAGGGTCGTCACAGATTGCCTGCACTTTAGCAACTTCTAAATAAATGGGTGCCTGAAGGCTGTATTTTGTACTTAAATTATTGCTATAGAGAGCACTTTAAAACACTTTTGCCCTCAGACACTCAATTTCAACCCCTCTTCCAGCAAAGTCTTATTAACTTAGAACAAAACTTGATTATAGTTTTCTGCATCCCAACAGGATTCCTATACATGTATTGTGGAATGAAATATTTTTCCCAAAATGTCATGGTAGACTTTTGACAAAACAAAAGAAAGCAGCCATTGTCAATGTCTCAACAAACTCCTTTGGTTTGTCAATACATTTTCAAGTTTTACTTGTAGCTTTTGTGGAACCAAAAAAGAAGAAAACAAACATAGCAAAACCTCTCAAGGACAGAACTTGATACATGTGACCACATGTCTGCCACAAAAAGTAATGTCTGAATATTTACTCAGAAAAACCTCAAAGTCCCTGCTACAAGAGATTCTTCTTTTTCCTTTACATGGGCAGATGAAATTGTTTCAAAGGAGTATACTCACAGACGGTTTAAACTAGAAATAATGACAGGTGGCTGTTTAAAAAAATGGGACTATTCAAGTTCCTTAGCACCATGTCATGATTTATTAGCAGTCTCTTTCAATTTCACCTTTTCTGCATCGTGACTTCAAAATCAAAAGTACCAGCATGCATCAATCTGTAATATTCACAGTAAAGACATATTAGTAACTATATTTAGTAATGTCATGTGTTATTGGTTCATAGGGGTGAATATATTGTTATCAAAGGGTGATTAAAAAAAAAGTAAATCACAGTCACAATTATACATTCATATCATGTCCTCCAAAACAGAAACAAAAGCAAAAGCCTTATTTTATTTCTTCTATCACATATTAATGCTAGGTTCCATTTGTACCAGCTGCACCTGGCTACCACTTAAGACATTTTGTTGCCCTCCATTCCTTCACAGCTCATTAGCTGAAAACAGAGAGCAACTCTTGGGTCAGGAGTAGTCTGTGTGCCTTGCACAGGAAGAAAGCCCAGACTGGAACAGGGTCCCATGGGGTCCCTGGGTCTATTTAAAGGCCTCTGTAGTCTCTAGGCAGGCAGCTCTACCATGTGTTCCAAAAGAGAGTTTTCCTTCTGGTGGAAGCACTGGGAGCTGTACAAAGTAGTCTCAGTGGCCATCACTTAGGTTATCATCAGGCATATGCTAGGAATTAAAGCAATTCCATGAAAACAGAATTTTCTGGCACACTGCTGTCACAGTGTCTGCCTGGTTCTCATGGAGCTTTTCTGAGGAACATTTGTGGAAGCTGTGTGAATACATCAGTGTTACAGTGATATCATCTGCTGTTCTGGAGTGGCACTAAAGGCAGCATCCACTGGCTCCTGAATACTTTTGTGCTTCAGGTTACCAGTTGTCTTAGGCTGTGTTACATTGCAAAGTTGCATCCTCATTTTCAAACTCTAGTGTGCTTATATTTGGTCTCTACAAGAAATAGATTCCCAACTGGTCAGATTTGCTATAGATTGGTTGTGTTCTGTAGCTTTGTTCAATTTTCTGTGTATTGTAGGAGGGAGACCTCACAGATATTTTATAAATGTATGAGTTGAGAAGATGGTTGCATTATGCAATGAAAGGAAAATATTTAGTAAAACTGCTATGTATGGCCATATATATAGCCAAAACTGCTATAATGCCCCCTTCCCTCCCTTTTTTGTGTGTTTTCTTTGAAAATAGCATCTACATTTTCATTAACTTGGCAATACTCAGGTACTGCATAGGAAGACAGAGCCACAAACAGCAAGTGTTCCCCAGAAAATGAAAAAAGAACATTATATAGACCTTATGCTTTTGATAGAAATACAGTTGAAGTACTAGGCTGAGGAATTAGATAGGTTCTTAAAGTATATGGACACTGGAACTAGAAAGCAGTTATGTGCTTCTGCTTTGCCTTTTCCCCGTTTTGGGTTGTGTAAAATATGTAATTATTAAATGACTAGTATTTTAGTCACAGAGGAAGAAAGTTACTTGGACACAGCATTGAAAACTGTAGGACATATTGAAAACTTAATCTAAGGAGTTTCAAAGAAAATATACATAATTTTAGGGCAAGTGAATGAATCTCAGTTGCAAAGGAATAAAAATAACTGGCCATTTCCCCAAAAGGCAAATATTTGGCAAAGCTGCACTGAGTAACAGAATCACACCATTATTGTTTTGTATCAAATTTCACATTTAAAGTTTGAAAATTGGAATTTTTTCCCTAAGCAAAATGTCAACTGAATCTTTTTCTTAATTGAAAGTGTGAATGAAGCTTCCTTGATGGGTACAGCTCTGAGAGCACCATAGGTACAGTGCCCTGACAGCGTGGGAGAGCAGTTTTTCATTTTAGCTCATCAAAATACTCTCTGCAGGGAGCCATTCTATTCCTGAGTATGGCAGCACTGTGAGAAGGAAAAGAGGTAGTGAATGAGACAAGGAAAAACGGGAAAAAATAAATAAAGGTGATTGTGGTGGGGTAGAACTGTTTCATTCAAGTGGATCACAAAGCTTTTTTATTCAGCAGCCGTTCACTGAAAGCTCTAAGTCTGCAAGGTCTCAGCCAGGAAAATGGTTGGAGAAAAGCTGATCATACTGTATCATTAAATGTTTAATCAAAAGCAGAAGTTTCTTCCATACCTTTTAATACATATATATATATATGTATATATATAATGTGCATATATAAAACAACCCAACAGCATTTTTTCAGTTAAATTATAGTACATAAACCCGATTGTTTCATTGGAAAAGAGTCTATGTGTATCCTCCTTGGTACATTTCCTCAACCCGTCCTGAGAAACAACCAATGAACTGAATCCCTCTGGTAATCATGGCAATAGTTTCACTCTGGGAACAGAACACAAGGCTCCTCAGATCATACAAACAAGAGGGCAAATTTTTCTCCTCACAATTTCAAACATTTCAGGGCATCACAAGGAGTACATAAATATTCGATAACAGTTACAAAAATCTAAATGTTCAGGATAGATAAAATTCATTCCTCACCTACAGGTATGCCTTCCAACTTATTCCCTCATTACTGATTACAAACATCTACTACAGTTCGTTTTTTAAAGACGTCTTCCAAAGACAGAAAATTTCCATTGAGAGGTATTCATCCTCCTTTCGAGAGTAAACAGATGCTTGACACATGATCATACAAGATACAATGTGCATCTAGAACAGAAATCTGAGAAGGAAACACAGAAAATCAAAGTAACGCTGACCAGAAAGACAAGACCAGAGCTCAGCTCTACCATGTCTGGCCCAGCCGTGGCACAGGCGGTTGCCAGCTGGGCAAGTGGCCCACTTTTTTTTGTTTGAAACAAAACAGTTTTCCCGCTTTTTAAAGTTAGGCTTGCAGGCATGGCTACCTAAATAATTTGCGAACAAGAAGACTTTGCAGCCGTTCTGAGGACTAGACTATGCTGCTGATAGGGATGTTCACAGCTCCTAGGGGCATGGTGAAAATTGCACGTGTAAGGGATGAATTTGTGCCCCAGGAATTTAAGATTAGAGCTGGACCAGGCAATAACCTTACCTTAATGCACCAAACCCTATTCCCAACAAAACATATCAGCCTGCTGCTCCACTATTTGTTGGTGTGTGGCTCAAAAAACACCCAACCACCCTCTAGGGCAGTGAGTGAGCCCACTCAGATCTGGAGGTGACCCTAGCAGCACTGATGCTGCATCTTGAGTAGGTGACATTTCAGTGCCTCCAGCGGGAATTGTAGGCTGTGGCAAGGACCTACAGAGGTTGTGGGTGAAGACAGGCTGTCCTTCTGGTGGGGGCGGGAAGGAAGGCCCCAGCGTCAAACGCGCCATTGCAATGGAGCCCCAGAAGGGACCTTCTCCGGTCATGCAGAAACCTTCACACCAACCAACACAGTTTCATTTGTTTCCACCACTTTCTTACAACACAGACGTGTCCCCCTTCCTCCCTCCCCCAACCCCCCAAACCCCTCTTTTCTGAACATATTGACAAAAGGAACGGCAAAATAAATAAATAAAGACTTAGCCTCTGCTTCGGGGAAGCCGCCTCTCCAGGTTTCCGCATTGGCGACGCCCCGGCTGGAGCTGGTAGGCATCAGTTTTCACGGCAAATGGTGGGCGCAGAGGGGGCCAGCGGCTCCCCGGTCCTGACGGGAGGCTCCAGGCTCAGCTGTCCATGTGGGCCAGCAGCCCCCGGCTGTCATTGCACCAGCCCCGAGCCGTAGCTGAAGGCATAGCTGCTGGCCAGCGACAGCGGCTGCTGGTGCTCCTCACCCTGCTCCGACGGGTAGCTGGGAAATGTCTGCGCCCGGGACACCTTCGCTGAGCCGAGGCTGTGACCTGGAGAGGAGAGACATGAACACCCAGGATGTAAGTGGGCTTTGAAGATTTCACCACGGACACAGACTCCAGTGGATTAACCTCCTAGTGTCCCATGGTGCCAGAGTGCCTGGAGAACAGTTGCTTCATTGGGCCCTTCTGGAGCTGCAGAAGAGGGCCTTCCTTGTGGCTAAGGGCACACGTGGCTGACAGATTCCCAGCCAAGGCAAAAGGCCCCAGACGCAACTCAGAAATATTTTAGGATCAGAATTATTTTTCAAAGTTTCAGAGTGTCGTATTTGTGCATTTTCTGCTTAATAAGTCTTAGTTATGTCAGTTAGGACTCACAAATAACTTTTGTTATTTTTTACCTGAAGCGCTGCCCAAGAAGGTAATGCCAGGAGTTTCAAAGGGATTAGTCCCACAAATCCCACTTCATTTACATACTGCCTTTGAACATGGTGCCAGTTTGTCAGGTAAGCACAGCACCACTGTAATTCCAAAAGGAACTGGCAGTGGGATATGGTTCACATGGGAGAATACTGTTTGGGAGGAGGATGTGCCAGGATGTGCACTTTTCCAGACAGGCTTGTAAATGTCATATAACCATTGCTTTAATCTGCAAGATGGGAAGCCACATGTGAAAAGCCAGTGATGAAACTCAGGTAACCCTAATGACCCAATTCTATAACCTGATAGTTTTCCTACCTCATATTTCCTTTTGAAATTGAAATTTAATAAGTAACAAAAAGCAAACTTCCAAAATGCATATCTTTGTGCAATGTATCTTTTTTTTTTAATGTATATTGAAGCTTGGATTTAAAATGGTTTTACATAATCCTTTAAAAAATATCTTAATACACTTCTTACCTGTAGAAATGCAAAATCATATTTTTATGTCAACCACAGAGATGGTAAAGAATAGCTGCAATGGTATAGACTCAAATACTAAAGAATACTGACATGCTGACATGTTTCAAAACAGTTAGCACCTGGCCCAATAGGAACCAAGGATGATGTTCACCGGACTTGGGAAAACTTTTCCTCACTTGCATTTGGAAAAGTTTGATCATAACACGTTACTGACTTCCTCATGAAAAACCCCATGGCTCCCCCTGAACATGAGACTATCAGACCAATGCTGGGACCAAGACAGAGAAAAATCCAACTAAATGAAAAATAGAATAAAAGGTACATCTTAGTGACAATGAAGACAATAAAACCAGAATCTGAATTCCCACTGGCTTGTTAATGATCATAAAATCCCTCTCACAGTACAAGCAAGCAGGATGAATTTTTGATGTATATTTTTACTCTTCATTCATTGGGTTAAATTAACATTGGCTACCAAAATTTCACTGACATGAAAGGTTTAAATGTTTTCTGCTTCAAGAAGATTTTACATCAAATTGAATTAAAGTTTATGGTGACTGTGAGTTCTGAGCTACACAGTAGGTGATAATGTTTGTGAATAGTCTTAAAGGTTTTATTGCTTTGACCAACTTTTAATCATGATATTAAATAAGGCCTTTATTAATGTTTTACTTTTATTTGGGATTACATCACAATTATTGTCACTTTATTGCTTAATCTAATGCAAACCTAAACATAAGAAGATGAATGATTCAAGATTTTAATTTGGTATTCCAAATCTGTCACATTTCCTTCTCAGGAAGTAAGATCTTGCTTTCCTTTTACCCAGAAACAGAATCATATGTCTTTTAAATGCCATAAGGAACTGTTAAACCAGGCACATGATTTCCTATGTAAAATTTGTCTCTTTCCTACTAATAAAGATAAATAAAGTATGTCAAGATAAAATTTTCCTTCATTCTCTTAATGTATTTTATCCAAAGAGTATAAAACAATCCCTGTGACAATGAGCAGGAACAAAGAGATTTACTAAATACAGAGTTCCCTAAACTCATGCCTTTTTGTGTCATCTGCTGTATCTTGTATAATTAATTTTAAATCCACTTTTGTAGTTAAGTGTAGCTTTAATACAGTGATGAAGAGTGCCCCTAATACACTAATTTCTAGCTGCTAATTTCTAGCTAAGGAATTTAGGCAATGTCTTAGAAGGTAGAAGATGAATTTGAACCTATTAGGGTTAAAAAGGAAATTAAGTTCAGGTCTTTCATTTCCAAAAGCCAGCACATCCCTTGCTGTTCTTTAAAGGAAAATTTGTGGATGCTAAATGTCACAACAGGGCTAGTTTTTGCACTCTGCAGCCGAAGAGTTTAAGGAGGAGAGTTCTTCTCTCCTAACTGCTAGGACATGTAGTGAAATAGAAGAGAGACAGAGAGATTGAAAAGATTAAGGCACACTTAACAGAGCCAAGAGGTCTAAGATGTCTGGTTGAGGTTCAAGCTGAACAATATAGCATCAATCTATGACAATAATAACGAAAAGAGTAGAGGACATTGGTGCAAATGAAATGGGAGAGCTATGGGTAATAGAAAAGTTACAAGTTTGGGAAGAATGGATCTAGGCAATATGTTTACTTTCAACATATTTTTTTTAAAAAAAACCAATTAACTATGTTAATATACTTCAATAAATGAATAAGAAAATGATGGTGGCAAAATAATAAAATAGCCCAAAGGTTCCAAGTTGACTTAAGACTGCTAAGTAGTAAATTTCCAAAATTTAGGGCACTTTTCAGATTTTTGTTAAAATTCAGCATATCACATACTGGAAATTCTATATTGTAATAGATTCTTTTATTTTCATTCCTAAATATTATTTTAAGATTCATACATCTGATCAATCTTATGGAGCCTTAGTAGGTACTGCAGTGACACGTTATGTCAGCAGTCAGGATTTTGAAACTAAAGATACAGGTAAAGTATTTGCAGTGAAGGATTAAAGTTGCACAGCTTTCTAAGTTTCCTCCGTCAGTCATACTTGGGCCTTAAAAGGTTAAGACAGAAGAAGAATAATAAGAATACTGTTTGTGGATTTTGCAGCTCTTTGGTACCACAGCTGCTTTTAAGAACACAAAACTAACTCTTCTCTACAATTCTTCTGAAGTCAGCACAAGATGAATTTAATTCACCCAGATTTCATGACCTGAAGACACCAATGGAGCTGGGGGAGGTTTTTCCCCCCAGGGCTTACAGAGGAAAAGTTGCTTTTTTTTTTCTGTTCCAGGACAAGACCTTGGAAACATAAGTATTACTCAGCCTGCTTCATCCTTTATTCAAATTTACTCTCAGGATTATAGAATGCAATGAAGCTGCAGTCCAAAGCAATTAGGTATGAATGATCCATCAAGAAAATTTAATGTAACCCAGTAAATTACATTAAATTAGATTTTTCCTGATCTTAATTATGTTGGAAGCCGAGGCAGTATACACAAGGATCTTATTTCATGGCATGGTGCTTATTTATAACAATTCTTTAGAGGAAAAACCCAATGGTTTCCTAGTAACAGCAGTGACTGATGTACATATAAGTAGATCGATCACAACTTCTGAGAGAAAACTTGCAGTACTAAGCTAAATGAAAACGAAAAAAAAAATATATATATAAAAGATCCAGGGATAAGATTTAAAAGCTTCCTTACTGCTGCTTATTGGGAGATGTTTCTGTTTTAGATTCAGAATTCAAATTCCTAACCAGAAGGCAGGTGCCAACCATTTTTCTTTTCTAAATGAAATAAAGGTCACTCTTCTCCTTTCAAATACAAGAGATTCTCATCTGATGTTCATTGGTTAGAGCACTCATCTCTGATGTACAAGTCCCATGTTAAAATTCCCCTTTGCCTGTGGGTAAGGTTCAACATTACACTTTCTGTGGAAAATCAGCTGAAAACATTCTCTTTCTGCTCTGTGCTGACACTGCTGCTCACTGTCCCTCAGTTGTGCCATTGTGACTGCAAAGCTGCTTTGTAGACTGAAGTACTTTGGTCATCTGGTTTGCAAGGGCCCTACAAATCTCTGTACTGGCAAAGCTGAAGAGCAGGAACAAGCAGCCAAGGGCAAGAGATGGCAGTTTTTTTCTCAGACTGGTTTCCCTGCCAGATGGTTTGTTTGGCAAATGATGACCTGTGAGCAATGTGCCACCAAATGCGGGTGAACGTCGTCGCCACCAGACTGCTCACAGCTCTGATGCAGGAGCACTTTGGAAACCCCATGACTAAGCTCTTCCCATACAAGATGTAATATAAGTTTATGTTTCTGCAGTACAGTGATTAAAAATTAATAGAACCAGAGGCTCCTGTGTTTCAGCTTCTCTTGCAGGCCTTTAATTACCTTATATGAGATAGCCATTAGGTAAAAATAAAGACATTTGCAGCTGCACAGCAAGCTTTCATCTGGGATTTCTTTACCTCTGAACAGATGACTTTACAAACAAAAGGCTGTGCTTCTAATGCATTTCTATTTTTCTGGGTAAGAATAATAAATTTATTTTTGAAATTAAAATTTGGTATTTCCATTTCCAAGATTATGAGCACAAAATTGAAGTAATTAAATTAAAGCCAATTGGATATCTTTATTAGTATTTTGTTTTGTATTTGACAGTCTCTGAGACTTTACAATTGCAGGAGTTCTGCAATTGCTGTAGTTGTTTATTTAATGCTACAGAAAAACGGTGCTCCAAAGAAATTTCTATGAATCAATCAGTGCCAGCTAAGAATAAATAAAATGAATCAAATGTTCCATTGTAAAGCAGTTGTTTCTCTTTAGAAATATTAATTGGAAAATTCTGTTGTTCCCAATAAACAGAACAGTCTGGGAAGCAGGGAAACTGAGATGATGAGATTTTATCATTGCACAACAGGATAGTGCAAGAAGGTGGAAAAAAACCAATTAGCTAACAGATGTTTCAAGAATGAAACGTTAGTAAGAAGGAGTTAGCTCTATGTTGTTTCCTCACACAATTCTCACTGGACAACATAAATGCAACCCTTGAGCCAGAAAAGTTCCCAAAACTCGTACCAGTCTTTAATCTAGATTTGCATTCTCCAAGGACTTTCCCAACAGCAGTGAAAGCTCCTATTTATACCAGAAGGGGCCGAGAGATTGTACTGAGGATATAGTTTGAATGGGGAAGCTTGTCGCAAAGTGATTCAACCTCTGATATTCTTTGCAGCATTTTTGTTAGGACACAGGACAGAATGGGAAAGGTACTGTAGCTATGCACTGAAATCCCACTAGGGAAAATTAAACTCTTACTGAAAAGAACTAAATTTTTATGACTGCTTATTTCAGATGGAAGCTTTTATCCTCTAAGAGCTTTTGTTGCAAAGAAAGAGACTTCATATTTTATTCTGGATAAAGAAAAAAAATTCTCCAAAAACCCCCTTACTTTGGTCTCAAATCAGTTAAGTAGCTATTATTGCATCAAAAAGGATACTTTCATTTAAGGCAGAAAATAAATGATTGCTGCTATCCTATTTATAAATTGATACTGGTTAAAATTCTGCCAACTCTCTGTATTGAATATACAGTGTCTTCTATTGAGCTACTGATGACAAAGCAGCTTTTCCTTTTCTGCTGTTAGATGATTGGAAAAATTAAAGCAAAGTTTCATAGCAGGACAAACTGCTACAAAGCAAAACATTTATTTTGCAGTAATGATGCAGTTGGATTGGAAGGGCATTAATTGGTACAGCAATTATTATGCTGTCACTCACAAAAAGATGCAATGGAAGGGAGCAGATGGAAACTGAAAAACAGAATAAACTACATTACAGCATATTGATTTCCATATACTTATTGAAAGTGAAACTGTGGGCCTGTTTCAGTTCCAAATAAAGAAATAAAATTTTCCTTTGAATTTAACTGCACTTGGAATAAAAACTCCAGGGAGCACAGCTGGGCTCCAACTTTCATGTATTCTAAAATAATTTTGGATTTAATTCTATCAGATACATATATATTTCTGAAGGGAGAAAGAAATTCAAAAACCTAATTTTTGGGACAGATTTTTAAGAAAATGGTTTAGTTTGTTTATTATAAATACTTTTGAATGAAACTAATTTAGATTGAGAATAAAATACATAGGAAATATATGAAGAGAATGAATGATAAACTCTTAGCCTCCCCCTTTTCAAAATATTTATTTCTCATTCTTAATTGAAAAATAGTTTCATATTCCTCAGAATTTGAAATAAAAATAGTAACTTTTTAACTGTACAGCATCAAGATTATTAAGTAGTTGAGTAGATACATATTTGTTACAGAGCCATATCACTTTCCAGAACTGGAAGATTATTATTTAACTTAAAAGTCTTTGGCATTGTCATCAAGTCCTCCTCTAGAAAAGAAGGAGCTTTACATACGCATGTAGAAGACACTGCAGGATTGCCACTGGCAGTTTAAGACCAGCAAATTTACAATATGCTGATTTTCAACATTCAACTTTGGCACAATAATTCTGGAGTTTTGTGAAGATCATATCTACATGTCAATATTTTGAAACACAGAAAAATTGTTTTAATATCTACAATGTGATTTGCTTGTAAATGTTATGCACAGGAAAAACAAACATTATTTCATGTGTATCCCTACCTAAAATAGCAGGTATTTAAAAGCAGTATCTTGAAACATGTAATTAAAGGCAGTGAATTGACTGAAGGCCAGGTTGGCCTAATTGCTGCTGTGTTTTTCTGGGAAGTGTTTTCAAATACTTGCTGTCCTGATGCACTTAACCTGTGAATCATGTTCTTAGACTATCACAAATTGATGTAGCTCTTGTGGTAGAAATATTAGAACATCAACCACATCTTTCTCAAGAATTATTAGGTTTATCTTGCTCTCTACTTTTAATTGATTTCCATTAATTTTTTTTCCTAATAATGTGTTTAGGTGTGTTTATAAAGGGACATATATAAATCCCGACTACCTAACATCTCCATCCAGGACAGGAAAAAGAAAATTATTTACACATCTCACATTACCCAATAGTTTTTTCCATTTTTGCTCATGTTTCTGCTGCCAAAATCTAACACGTATTTGGAAAAACTGATCTATTTTACATATTATATCTCTTTGACTGGTGCTCTTTTATTTATTATCTATAACTGTAGGCCTCTGTGCCTGAATTTCAAGGAGATTAAGTAAAAGAAATTGGAGCAGCAATTTTTGTAGTTTTGTGCTGTGAGCCAATGTGCAGGTAAGCACAATAAGCTTGTAGTTAGTTTTCTTATATTGTCTTCCATATAAAGACCACACCAGTCCTTGAAGAGATTAATTCATTTTGTCTTTGCAGCTTTTTGCACTTGTGCTAACATTGGAGTACTAAACCAGCCCCCTCTCACCCTCTGTCCTGAGTCCAGCTCTTTAACTATGCCAACACAGTCGAGAAAGGTTCAATCAAGTTCCCACTTGACACAAAATTAGGCTGAGGTCCAAATTTGCTACAAAACAAACATAATTTTCTAGCTGAAGACTCTTGGAAAGAAGGATTTCTGAGTTTTGTTTCATGAATTCTATAGAAGCGAAATTTCTGCAGTGATACTTTGAATTCTTAGTTTCTTGATTTAAAAGTATTTTTCAGGGAACCCTGATAGCCTGGCATTGAGCAGCCTCATCCTGCAACCCAAACTATTCTGTAATACAATGAAATACTTTCTTTTCAGTAATTTTTCTTGTGAGAGTAAAAAAAATCTTCTATTTAAAAAAAAATCAATTCAAGAAAGTATTGAGCTGCTCTTCCTGACTTGCTCTAAGTTAGGAGAGTTGCAGGTTTCTCTGAACCATTACACAGACGATCCAAAATTTATGTGTATGGAGTTACTACAGTCAAGGATTTTGTTTTGTACTGAAAGGTACAGGCATCACAACCTTGAGGAAAAGCTTTTGAGAGGAAATGTGGGCAGTTGAGCACTAAAATGTACCAAAATGCCAGCAAGTTAATTAACAGCAAATAAAATCTTGAATGAGCGCCCTAACAAAGCTACCTGAAAAGGTTGAGTACTTTGTCCAAGGTGGCCCAATTTATTCTTTAAACCACAGGCTCAGTCAACCAGAAACTAATATAAAACCTAATATAAAACATCTCCACTTAAGCTGTAAAATCAAGGTTCATAATGAGAATACTAGCTGTTTCTGAACTTGTGCCTGTGCCAAGTAAATTTATTTCATTCACCACAAAAGTAAACAAAGACTAAGCATTTTTATACATAATGAATATAGTTTCACTTTCCTATTCAAGCTCAAAACTCAATGAACTTTTTAAACAGGAACTTCACAAAGCAGACATTCCATGTTGGTAACACTAAGGGAAAAAAAAGAGAACTTTCTGCAAGTGACAATTTCCTTCACTTCGAGGAACATCTGAATGAGATCCAATTGCAAAATGCAAAAAATAACAAGAAAAGAATGCTCTGATCCTAAGGGCATATGGGAAAGACTAAAGCAACAACTTCACAAAGCAGACATTCTATGTTGGCAATACTAAGGAAAAAAATGGTACAGGGGAAATTTCTGCAAGTGACAATTTCCTTCACTTCAAGGAACATTTGAATGAGATCCAATTGCAAAATGCAAGAAATAACAAGAAAAGAATGCTCTGATCCTAAGGGCATATGGGAAAGACTAAAGCAAGGGGCAAGAGACAACAGCTAGGCAAAACTACAACAAGAAAATTATTTTAGTATTTATTTTGTATCATGGAGACATAACAAACCAACAAAAGAAAATACCATGCATATGGGAACGGCTAAAGTGGGGGAAGAGACAACAGCTAGGCAAAACTCCAACACAGAAATTATTTTAGTGTTTACTTTGTATCATGGAGACATAACAAACCAACAAAAGAAAATACCCCAAAAAATTAACCTGCTCCCAGACTAATTGAAAAGCAGGAAGAATATAAAGCTAGTGAAAAAACCCAAATGTGAAGGATAGATAAAATTGTGTGGATTGAGTTACTTTTTCTTAAATAGTTTTCTGCTGTGTCTAAGCAGGTAGAGCTACACACTTGGCTGTCTGCTTTTGAGCCCTGGGTAGAGTATGAAGTCATTATGACAGCCAGCTGATTGTAGATCTCTGGGCAGAATTTGGAGCATAATTTTATTTTACATTCTTACAAAGTACATGTACCAGAATAATTTAATGCTGGTAGTTATATATGTAGTGTCATCATGCTGGTTTACCAATTTGTTAGCTCAGTCCACTTTTCCCTTCCTCAAAATGTTTATGTTGTGTTTTTATTACAGCCAAACCGAATGCCCCTTCAAAAGAGAAATTTTATCAGATAGATTGTTAAAAAATCAAAGCCTAAATTTATCTCTGATGTAACGGAAAGCATCTTACTGAAAAATTCAACGTAAAAATGCAAATTTATACATTGCATATCACTTTGATGATAGGAATATGTCACTGTTAAATATTTATTGCATTTCAAATAACGTTGACATTTCCCCCATGGATACACTATTCCAGAAAACTCTGTACAGGCCTGATGAAATTCAACTGATACTACGGAGAAAGAGTGAAACAGTGAATTCCTAATTTAATATTAGAATATCTAAAGTAAAATGAAGGAAAAATTACTTACATCCATATAAAGTGTGTAATGTGGAGATGGTATACTGCCTTTGAAAAGGGGGTACTATTGCAGGTACTATTCATTGATCAGTATTGTTTAATCTTGTTGCTGTTATAATTCTGCTGATCTTAATGTTGACCAATATTTCCTGGCCTGGTAGTATTTTCATTATAAACACTCCATTCACAAACATTTATCACTAGCCTATAAAAAATATTGCCATAAAATGAAACTCAGCACGTGAGGTCTGAGAACACAGACAGAGAGTAAATTTGGTCTGACAGGATGGAGGGAATATGTTTTCACCATATTTTATGTAAGTAAAATACAGCCCTGATTGGAAAAAAAAAATTAAAAATAGAGAAAAATTGGCAGGCAGTATAGCTTACATTGCTTAACATAGGGAAAAATGGGGAAAAAGGATTTATACCAGCCCAAATGGATATGTATTCTTCAAAAACTATATTTAAAAGACAATTTTATTATCTGAGTAGAACATGAGAACTGAACACATGTAAAACAAAGTCTAAGACATGCAGGTGGTACATCTGAGCCCTTCTTTTTGCACTCCCAGCCAGTTTCTTCTTCACACCTGAAGAGCCAGTAAAATAGGGAGATTAATGTTAGCAAAACTAACCCTTATCAAAAACAAAGACACAAAAAAGGCAAATCAAATTGAAAAACATGTTTTATGCATGTTTGGTTTCCACTGTGGAGTCAGATCTGCTCCAGAGGGCTGTTCAGAGACAGGAATGCCTGGCTGTTGGAAATGGTCCTGAGGTGTAACAGGACCATCATTTTAGCATCAGCTGTGCCTGAGATTACCTCAGCAAGTGGTTTCAATGCAGATTCAGTCCTGTTTGAGCCATGCTAGAGCTTCTCACTGCACAAAAGCAGCAGAATTCGTCATCTGTTTTTGATCATTTTCTTCTACCTCTGCTACAAAACTCAGAGTCATCCTATTACTGCACTTCCATTGAAGGAAGTTCCCTGAGGACAAAGTGCCATTCAAACTGCAGACAATGTCGTCCAAGAACAGGAAAAAGCCTTGGACTCTGGTAAAATGCCTTTCCTTCAAGGAACTTTGTATTAATGGTGTAACACAGGGAATTTGCCTTGCTTGTGTGTACTTTGCTGGGAAGAGAAGGAGGAGGATGATTTGTGGTAGATAAAAAACACTCTTTCCAGTTTGATAAAATGAGCTATGTAAACTAAAGATTTTTCACCAATGAAAAAAATCCAGAGAAGATCTCACATTAATATATGCAGGGATGAAACACAGCTTTCAGAACTTCTACCTTTCAAAATCTATTTTTTTACCCATATATTAAAAGCATTTATTAAACCATTTGTTATTCATATTTGGGGTCTCTATGGAGTAATTTTCTATGAAATTGTCCTTAGAAGTATTCTTTAGAAGACCTTAATGTTATTTCAAGCTGCAACTAGATAATAATAGTAGATGCCATGTAAAAGTGAAATATTGTATTAGCTGATAATTTGCTCTCTGGAAATGTTAAAAAGTTTCCTGAAACACTTGAAAGCAGGAAGACATACCTCTCCACCAATTCTAAAGGAGAAAGGATTTTTACTTTTTTTAAGTGCAATTTAAAATTATAGACTGTCCTTAATAAGACTTGAGACAGCAGGCACAGTACACAAAAAATACAGAAATGGATTTTATGACATGTATTTGAGGTATATTTTGAGGTGTTTGGTAGTAGCCCTTGCAAGTGGTTGAACAGTTTATGAAATGGATGGAATAAAGGAAAGGTTTCTGTCTATAGTGAGTGTAACAGCACTCTGAGTTCTTTTGTTCCTTTCAGAGATTGCATATATAAAATATGTGGCAATAAGGCAGTTCACAGAGATGAAACAAATTATTTTCCTTTATAATTTATTCTCTAAAATAAAGAAGTTTATTGATTTTTAGATTATAGAAGTTTAATTGGAATAAAGTAGATGTCTAAAACATCAATGAAGCACTCAGAAAAGTTAATCCATTTTTCATGACTCTATAAATAATTTCTTCTAGCTGTAAAAGCCTTCAATTACCCACCAGGAAATCAAAAACAATGGCTCTAATTCACTGAGGGATGCAAGTGATGTTCTTTTGCTTTTTTTTCCCTGAAAGGGAATTCACTGTGATTCAGTGTGAACAAACTGGGCCATTTTTATCACACTTGTGTAACAGTAGAGGAAATGAGTGGAGGCAAATCTGGTAAGGGGTGTCAAAGAACTTGATCTGCTTGTTTCTGGAGATGGGAGGAGTCCCTTTTCCTTTTTTAGACAACAAAAGAAACAGCTTTCACGGAGGCACTTCCTTCCACACCCATCTCCCCCCCACAATAAGCAAATAAACAGAATATGAAAACCAATGATAATAGTAAAAACCACTGAAAGTGCCACCCACGTGCCCTCCCTGGAAGATCATTATTAAAATAGTAAATATTCTGTCCTGTGTTTTGCTTTTTTCCATTCCTTAGCTTTTTTTTTTTTTATTGTTTTTTGGTTTTTTTGTTAGCATTCCTTTTGTGACCTCTCAAATCACAGAAGCTGCTTGAGCAGCTCAGCAGCAGTCCCTTCAAAAGATTTCCTTAATTCCAGCTGCTGGGAAGAGAGTCCTGACAAACCCAATTGACTGATCTGCTGAAGCAGGAAGGGGTAGAGAACTATCACTATCTTAAATGACATTCATCCTGTCCTATCTCACTGCCTGTTAGTGAAGTGTTACTAAAGCAAGCCAGGAAATGACAAAAAAGCATGCCCGCAGCACAAGACAATAAGCAGCAATCATATCAGAACATGACATGTACAAAGTAATTACACTTCCTACAGACATTTAGAGAAAAGAGTGTGACATTAAAGCAAGGCACTTTACTGATGGTGATTTTGCCATTGGCTTTGGGAAGAACTGTAACACAGATTTTAAATTCATTATGAATGTCTGCAGTTGTAGCACACAGGTAAGAGATGCTGAGGTGAACAAAGATGAATTAATCTCCCAGAAGGGTTGAATGCTACAGATATTGGTGGTTAGTAGCAGTTTAGCTAACTGCAAGACAGATAGCATAGAACCATCAGCAGTAGAAGGGAAAGAAAAGTAACATAGAGGATCCACTTCACAGTTCCTGAATGAAATCTCTGGAATTTCTCACATGTGGCTAGACCATCCAGTGCTGCAGTCATTTTCAGCTATTGGTGGTCACACAGTGGCATGTGAAATCCAGAAACTGCAGCTCAGACACAAAAGAGATTCAAACCAGCTTCTGCCACCACAAAAGGCTTGCTGCCTTTTGTGCTATTATTTTTCCTTTCAGTGCCTATTACAGCAGAGCAGCACATAATGTGGAAGCATACAGTATGAGACAGTATTCCTGAGTTATGGTACTACTTCTCCATGAACATTGCAAAAATTATTACCTTGAGTGTAAATTTTTAGGTTTGCTAGTACAGCTCTAAAAGGAGGGAAGTAAATAATAGAATGCAAGTAGCTTTCTGGCTCGATAAAAAAATGGGAATTTAGAGAGCTAAAAATCAGCTGTGATTTAAAAGGAAGTTAAAGTATGAATTCAGCAGAAATGACAACTCTGCAGGTACCATACCTGGTGAAACATGTCATCATACTTTTACACTAAGGCAAAATGGCAGCTTGCAAAACTGTGTTGTATGAGGTACCAGCTTCAGGTTGTAAGAGTAAAGCCAAACTAAAATTAAACATATATATTCTCTATTTTAAGAGTACAGTGAGGACAATTGAAAGGGAAACAACTAATAAAACAAAGAAAAAAATTATAACTCCCAACAAATAAAAATATAAAAAACCCCAACAAATAAAAAATCCACCCCCCCTAAAAAACAATTTCATAAAGCAAATTACTTTTACCAGTTTTCCCAATTTATATCTTTATAGCCTACTCCTCCCTGGAGCAATAATAAAAATTAGAAATTGTGAGGACTTTTACTCATTACTTTTTAAACAGAACAAAGCAGTAATGTATATTTCTTAGTGGAGTCCTCAGGCTGAGGTGTGAGATAACTCTTATAGAACAGGTATGCTATTAACAAAATATAGATGGGTATTTATTCCACAACCAGAAAAAGAGCTAAAATCTTTTATGTTATAGCTCACGCCAGTGATGACTGCACTATCCTGATTATTCAGGACACTGATTCTGCATCACAAAATTACCATATTTACATCCCATTGCTAGAACTTGCAGTTAAAATAATTTTCTTTATATAGTGTTGCAGCTGCAGACATGAGCACTACTAAGGCACAAAAGAGGGAGAATTCCGTGATTCTTGGAGAGCTTTGTCTCTCACATGATCTTTGCATTCTTTTTAGATTTTATATTTTCCTTCATAAGTGGGAGAATGGGATCCAGTTAGTTACTTCCACTTACGTCTCTTTGCAATGAATATTTAATGAAATACAGCAATGGCTACAGAAGCCTCTAAAGCAGCTCAGAAATTGAGGTACTACCTCAAAATGTCTTCCAGTCAGTCCAACAGTACCTGGCTCCATAATTCACTTTAAAAAACAAATGAAACAAGCATTTTTTTCCTTTTGAGAACAACCATATATTATAAAAGGAAATTTTCTGGGATGTGCAATCTGTCTGTCCATTTACCTTAGAGGATAACCTGGAACTGAATTTAAAAGGTGACAGGGGAGCTATCTAAATTTTAGAAGGCATTCTAAACCTGCTGCTGAGGGCTGTGAACCATGTCCTTATAAATATGCCTATAAATGTGTTTCTCAGACAATACCTTGGGATTTCCATAGAAGCAATGAGCAAGGGAAATCCAATTTTTATGTCTTTGGTAGAATGACTAAATAGCAATGACTCAGGCAACTGGACCATCATGATCCATTACAGAGTCATCCTATCCATACTAAATTGTTATTTTAAGAGCAAAAATGAGGAAGCATTAGCAGCAAGGAACTCAAAATGCAGTGCTACTGTTCGTACTGACCAGCCATTATTTGTCTTCATTTTAAAAATTAATTGCCTTGAAAAAGCAGCAGAGATGTATTGAAATATTTTGAATTTCCTCCCCCGCAAAAGCAAAGAAAAAGAAAAGAGAAGAAAAGAGAAGAAAAAAGAAAAGAGAAGAAAAGAGAAGAAAAGAGAAGAAAAGAAAAGAAAAGAAAAGAAAAGAAAAGAAAAGAAAAGAAAAGAAAAGAAAAGAAAAGAAAAGAAAAGAAAAGAGAAAGGAGAAAAACCTCTACAGGACATGCTGTTTTATGTGACAGCACCTTTGCCAGAAGTGGGTTGAGGGAAAAGGAAGCATTATCTTAGTATTTTAACTTTGAACTGAGTAAAGCAGGCAAATAACATTCTTTGTTATGTTTAAGAACAGTGGCACCATCTGACAGAATGCTTTTCCTCCTTTCCTCAAAGTAGAATTCAGTTTTTGATTTACTGAGTATCACCTTTTGATCAAAGACTTTACGTCTACTGTAGTCACTTCAGTGATTTCTCACAAAATCCTTTCCAGTTCTTTTGATGCCCTATTTTTGCCTAACAAGAGCTTAATATGCACATACCTTTAACTTACCAACTGGAAGCTATGAAACCAGTGAGAATAATTTCAAATTATGATCAATATCAAATCACTAAGACGATCTGTCCCTTGCTCAATCCACCTGTGATGTAGTAGGAATAGGGCTGGGAGGATTCCAGCTTCCTAATCTTTCTGCCTGGAATGCCATGCAGAGGGTAAAACACTCTTTTCATTATTCTGCAGTAACAGCAGTCACTGTGCTACCTGCTTTGTGCTCAAAGGTAAAAGCAATGGATGGAGTACAGTCCTTTTCTAGTGACAAAAGGGAGCACCTCTTCAAACAGAGCTCTTTTATTTTCCTCTCATTAGCATCATCTTCTAATGGCTCTAACTCCTGCCTAACTAGAAACAACTAGAAAGCAGAGTTATTACAATAGGGCTTGTCTGTAAATTAAATGATATTAAATGTGCATTTCCAAAGAGAGGTAGACATTGTGATGATTGTTTCAAAACATGATAGCTGATATAAAGCATTTATTCAAATTTTGTTTCCTGTGTCTCTCTAAATTCTGCTATTTAATTTATTTTCATCACTATATACAACATTTAATACTATATATTAAATTCGCAAGGTTGGTTTTGTTTTTGCAGAAAACTAAACAGCAAATAATAAAACAACCTAACCACCTACAAATATTATTTGCAGATGAGAGTCTTTTTACAAATAATTTTAATTTGATAAATTATGAAAAAGAGATATAGTTGACCTTTTAAAATTTTGAGAAATATTAATTTAATTATTAAATTTAAATATCATTTTTATTTAAAAAATTTAATACTGTCAAGTAATAGGTGGTGGAAAACTTTTTGATGAGAAGATCAGATATAACTCTTCAAAGGTTTCATACAACCTCTATTTCCATATTTCCATATCATGTTTTTTAAGTTCATCAGCAATATCATGCATAAATGTTTTTCATTAAGCATTAGAGAGTGATTTGCAGAAAATGCAAGATCTAATGTCACAAACCTTAAAAATATTGTAGTAGATCTTGAACGTTTTTGAAGTTTACTATTTAATTGTTTCTTGCCATAGAAGGTAGGATTTATTTTTTTGTTGGATTTATTTCATACACCTAGACTGTCTCTCTCTACTATGCGTTCCTCAAGAGACCATACATTTAAAAGGGGACTTGATAAAAAAGGATGCTTTATAGAGCATATACCAAATATTATTGAGGGAAATGAAGAGAAATATATGGAAGTATAGTAAGCTGTGACACACCATTAACCATTTTATCACCTGTAATGTGTCTTGCTGGACTCCTTTGGTTGTTTACCTGTCTTAGAAACTCTAAATAAATCCATTTTTTTAAACTGGTGCTTTATCAGCTGGAATGCCATTGCTGCTTAAAAGATTTTAATATCTCAGCTCCATTTATCACGGCTGCTGTCATGTCACAGCACTTAGCAGAACGTCCCACTGTCATATGAGAAGTTAGCACACCTGCTGTAAACTGTGAATATTAATTGACTGTATCAGGATGCAAGTTTTTTCATGCACCAGAAAAGTTGGATATAAAGCATCTGGATGAGAACAACCTGGTCCAACCTAAAAACTGGAAATTTTTTTCCCCCAAGAGACTTAATTTCCTGATTAAAAAATACTCTATTTTATTTCACATTGTTGTACATTTTGCCAGATCTAGTTTTGCTGAGAAGTAATTAGCCAAAATCCCTCTCTAGTTTAAACATTCTTGATGTGCTGAATTACTTTTTTTTTCCTCCCACCACCAAAACAACCCTGAAGCAGAGCACAGCTTTTTGTGCACCCAGGCATCACTCCAAGCTCCATCACTGTCCAGATATCAGCTGCAGACACGCGATTTCACCTCCTTCTGGGGGATTGGTCCTGAATGCCACCAAAATGACTTTGTGCTTTGAAAGCAAAGACAGATTGAGTCCCCAATGCCTTGGTCCACCCCCAGGGAAGGCTCAGAGCTTCACAGTGCTGCAGCCACAACGTGGGACCCCGTGTGTGCTGGGGTGTCTTCTGCGCAGCACGTCAGCCGCGTACGGGGGCAACAGCATAAAAAACCTCCTTGGCCTCATTCAGTAACTGGGGATCTGGCTGCAGATTCACAGAGCTGCAGCCAGTTTTCCTTACACTGTCCACTGCTCAGATAATTGGTGTGACATTTCATTTCTCCCTTTGCCAGGAGAAGACACTCGGGCAGAAAGTTCTCTCTTCCAGCCCGTGCCTCCGGCCCCGAGTAAAAAGGGCAATTATGTTTTGTGGTTCAGAGGCTGACACCTTTTCCAGGCTGGTCAAGAGCAACCTTCCCCTTCTCTATCACCCTGCTGACAACGAGACACGATAGAAAAAGAGACCAAATGTGTTTCCTGCAAATTCATGCTGTTAGGTAGTTATATGCAGAAAAAAACCTGCCAGTTGGATAATTAGGGATGATGCCTGTGGTGCCTTTCCTTCCTGCCCATTTTGATGCCTAAGCAGAATTTCTTGCCAAATACATGGCTCATAGGTTTAACTATTTCAGATAAACGAGTGGATTAATACTGACCTTCTAGATTAGAAATTGTAGCTCTGTTTGCTGCTTCTCCCTTTGTCATTTT
This sequence comes from Passer montanus, assembly GCF_014805655.1. NCBI lineage: Eukaryota > Metazoa > Chordata > Aves > Passeriformes > Passeridae > Passer > Passer montanus. The sequence goes on from NW_024367037.1 coordinate 9,782,906, forward strand.
TGCTCTTTGTTAGTCCTTGGGGAATGGGACAACTTATATTATTGCATTTCAGTTTCATATATTGGTTTATATCTTGAATTTCTGAGAATTTTCATCTCTCTTTCACTTTAGGAGAATCTCTATATTCAAATACAAATGTAAAGGACTACAGAAATTCTGAAAACACAGTTAAAATATGAAACACAAAAAGTTATTTTAACCTTGTACATTAGATTTAAATCACAATAAGATTTGTTGGACGTGAAACTGCCATAGTATTCCTTTTTTCAGCATTCACTGGCTGCAACAGAAGAAAAAGATTATATCTTCAACAAGACAACAGATTCATCCCCAGTAAAAAACTCAGGGATATTGTTCCAACTGAGCATTTTTACAGTCAAGACACCATAAGACTGATGTGATGAAATTAAAGAAGTAAGAAGCAGTTAAGGTGTACCAACTTTTTGGGAGCTGCTGCAGTATTGTCTTTCATACAGAGCTTCCCTCAAATAAAGAAAGAAGAAATAAGGGGAAAGCCTTTACCCTGTAAGCTACTATAAAATGTATAAAGACAAGCTACATTCACCATAGGGCAAACCGGCACTTTCCACCATGGTAAATGTTCTGTTTTATAAATATTTATATATCTATAAGCCAGCTATAGTCAGATTCTCCAAAGCTCATAAACAGAACAGCAACAAACATGGCAGCTAAGCTATTTCCAAGTGAAACAAATTGAGAGCATCTCAGAAGCAAAAGAAAGACCAATAGGAAATGCCTCTAAGTTTTAAAACAGCATAGCAGCATTTGAAGCCTTTATTTTCTTTATTGTTGCAGATATCTGTAAGAACAGATGGTTGCAAAAAGATGTGTTTCCATTTAGGCTTCTGCTGTACTGTATTTATGAGAATGCAGAGTCACAAGACATATGCCACCTGGCTTTGAGCTGTGATTCGTTCAGCTGCAGAACTGCATTAGGTGAAAATCTTTTGCAACTGAAGAGGTTGGCTGGAATTTTGTAGGAATAACAGTCCTGCAGTTTGAAGCATTCTACCCTGTTTCAGGAAGAATAACTATAGCTGATATTGTGTTCAGAAGAAAAAGTAAGGAAGAAGAAAGAGCACGAGGTTCTTGTAGATTCAGGAACTAGCTTGTAACTTGGTTCTCACAGCCAAAGACCAGGGGGGAAAAAAAATCTCACAACCCATATAAGCAATGAGAAGAAATGAGCTCATAAGTTCATGAAATCTAATCCTGAAGTCTCATGTCTAACCACATATCTAATGCACGACCCATAAAAGTTACTTCTTTCCTTCTGAAAACAAATGCAAATGTAAGAGACTACAAAAGCTCTGGAAACAAAGTTAAAAAATTGACCACACAAAGATATTTTAACCTATATGTTAGGGTTGGCATTCAGTCACAAGAAGATTTGTTGGATGTAAAACTGTCATAGTACTCCTTCGACTACAGCTCAGCACCTGCTCAGTTGCTTATTGGTATTCTTTATATCTTATGGTTATCTTCTTTATGTACAGAAAGGCTGTAAATGCATTTTAAAGCCATGTTTTCTCCTTTCAGCTGTATGTTTTGAACAATCTTTGTGGAACATATTAGTTCTGTTTGAGTCCTGGAAAAGAGCGGAAGGTGGCAGAGAATTAATCAAAGACTTCTTTTTGCATTAATCCGCTCAGGGGCTGATACACAATTTCTAAGGGCTGAAGCACAGACAGCTACATGAAGTAGCTGCGAGATAAGTTCTGGATGGATACAACCACACTACTGACAGAAAGAAAGAAGCAAAAAGAGGAAAGTGACCTGTTATTTTAGTCTCAAAACAAGCGGCCAAGAAAGCTTTCTCCCCCATCGTGCCCAACGCTCCTCACTGGGAATCCTGTGATCACAGCCAATCTATGATTTTGGAAATATGTAATGTAGCAAAAGAAGTTTTTAAATTTCTGTATTCTAATGAAAGTTTAAATTTGATGACACATTTAGACAAGCACAGGATTTCACCTCTGTCTATCCCACATACTCAGTGCTGTGGCTTAAAGAGTCAAGGAAAGCAAACTGTTGGGAAAATCAAAACAAGCTGGAAAGGTTAAATGCAATGGAAAATATCCTTTGCTTATCAAAGAGTGAAGAGTCATCCTTCCATCTGAAACAGCTAGAAATAAAAAAATTTCTTTTATATCTGGCTCATTTGTTCTGGTTAATTTCCTCAGTGTTGCAAAAGATTTCTGCCTAATATGACTGTGAAATTTAACAAATCACAGCTCAAAAGGGGGAAGATGTACTGACATTTTTTGTCATTGTTAAATGTACTTGACCACATTCAGAAGTGAAGAATGTTTTCACTTTAGAAATACTTGAAGTCATACTTCTTTAGAAGCTTAGCTTGCAGGAAAAGTGTAAACAGTGTTTTGAGATTCAGCAGAGGTATTTATAGCCATTGTAAAACAAACAAAAAAGGCCAAACCCCAACTTGTTTCTATTTTGATACCAAGTAAATGTACAGACAACCTCCACAGAGTTTAATGGATCAGTTATTGACAAGGTGATTTGCTTTGACTGCTCAGTTGTATAGGCAGGTCTTGGCAGCCCTGGACTTTGAATTCTTTTCTAGATATATCATACAAGTCATAGTCAAGGAATTAGATAATATCTTCCCAAGAGAGGTATACATATTATTAAACAGTTGTGTTATTATATAGAAATTATTTTATTTTTTTCCTCAGTATTCTCCCTATGAGCTGGGAAAATCTCCAAGATATGTTCGTAAAGAACACAGAATAAATCTACTACTGAAGGGCATTTCTCTTTAAATTCAGGAAGACTTTTAAAAAGAAATTGAACTGTATCTTCAAACTCTTTTCAAAATGTTCATTTATTTGTCCAGACTTCCAGCATACACAACAACTATTACAGATATATGTCACACTGACGTATCTTGTGGGAATTTTCACTTCAGAAAATGAGGCGAGCAGTCACCTGTATTTCACACAATCCACTGAATGCAAAGGAACTCCTTTTATTCACTCGACTACTACATGCTCAGACTACTAGTGTAGGTGCAGAAGTCTGTGTTTATAACAACAGCATCAGCTGGACTCAATGCTACCCTTCCATCAGGAATAGGCTAGGGAGAATGGTATATTTGAAATAATTCTGGAAATTTCACCAGGGGAAAAACGTACAGTCTGAAAAAAACTATACATCTGTGTGCTAAATCTATGCCAATGCAGTGGCATTGCAGCTGGCAGCTGCCCAGGGATCCAGTTTAATGAAGACTCCCTCAACACAGAAAAGTAACAGAACAGGGAACTTTTTACTCTTTCCCAGCCAGCTCTGCTGGTTCAGGGAAGAGACAGTGCACTGACAGCGCTACAATTCAAGTTGCCATTTTCCTACCAGGTTAAATAGTGAGCATGCTCAAAGATTTGTGACCACACAGAAAAAGTATTTGCCATTTACTCATGTGGGAATTCTCAAAATGCTGGTCACTGCCTTGACAAAAAGACAAAGGGCTTGAGCATCCTTTATTTCTGTGTTCTCCCATTCCAAATCACCACTTTTGGTGGCATTATATTTACCAAACCTAACTCACACAAACTGCAATTTCATGGGAGTATGGTTTCTTGCTGTAGGATTGTTTTTAAAGACAGCAGATGCTGTGCTCCAACTTTTGCTTATGTTCAGGATATTTTCAGATCCTTTCATTGTGTGTTGTACTGAACAACAAATCTTAGTTAGCTGGGTCTGAAGCCACACCACGTTTAGTTGGATCCATTAAAAAATAAAAAAGGTCTAGAAATTGTTCTTTTTTTGTCACATGACAGAGTATTCCAATTTAAAATATGTTTATGTTTCTAGGACACACTCTCTCATCCAGGCATACCCAGATTCATCCGTCATGCATATGCCCAGAAAGCTGTTAAAAAGTTTGAAAGTGTATTTAATAAGGAGGACATTTAAACCCACTTTTCTAGTATTAATATTATTATAGCATTAATGTATAAATTTTTACATATTAGTTACCCCATTTCTAGTGTTAGCAATGAGCAGTAATTTGGCCACATGACTTCAGATAGTGCATAAAAATACAGACTGAAAGCATAACAATATTTAGTTTTTACTCTACCATTAAACAAGCAAGAATTAGAATGAATTGTGTAAATAAAAAGTAATGAATGCTAGCATAGACGTTTTCCCCCTACATACTTTGCCTTAGAATAACTTTGAAGAAGGAGAACAATTAGAATGAATTGTGTAAATAGAAAGTAATGAATGGTAGCATAGATGTTTTCCCCCTACATACTTTGCCTTAGAATAACTTTGAAGAAGGAGCACCGTATGGCTACACATACAAACAAAATGCTACAACAGTGACACTGTCTGTTAACAGCGTGGGAATAAAAAAAAAACAAAAACATTTAGCAATTCATGTGAGAACTTCACAACAACTAAAACAAATCTAATATTAAGAAATTAAAATTATCACTTTTATGCTCTGTTTTTCTGAATCTAAACGAAAACATACATTTGGATTTAGAATTACCAACTGTGGAAGAAAGAAATTTTTATTCTTCTGAAGGTTTCACTAGCAAATTAATGTCTCCACCCTGCTGTTATGCTAAAATTATGGAAAAGGAACCCAGCACTGTAGGTTTAATTTTGCCAAGAAAATAACAGTTCTCCAACTGTCAGGACTACATGCGGAACTATGATAAGCCTGCTTTAAGAAATGCTTACTTTCATGTAAAAACGCACAGTAAATAATTTTTTCAGGAAACAGGAATTTGTGCTGCACTTTAGACCATCACTGCGTCAAAGAGAAGAAGAAAAGTACAAAGATGCATATTGGAAAGTTATTCTGAACCCTAAAAATACATACAGCCATGAGACACAGCCCATCTCAACAGATACTCTTGTTTCATTTAGTTGAACCGTCTGGATGAAATTTTGTTAGACCAGTTACACTAAAAACTCTGCTCCTCTGTCACAACATTCTGGAAAGACCAACCTAACTCTTCTTATACAGTAATCCTTGTGCTAAAGCACTCCTTTGAAGTTTCCTTTGTGGTTGGGAAGGGGCAGACAGAAAAATTATTTGTATGTACTCATCACCACCATTTTTTTTCAGCATCCTATATAGACAAATCCAATCAAGTTCATGAATTAGTCTGATTAATAATGATTAATATGGAATCAAAGTAGAAGTTGCAGAAGTTTCTGTACTGAAGTATCTCTACTGCTATGTAATAGATCTAATTTGTGGTTTCTAAATGTATTTGCGTACACTTACACACACAAAAATCTGCTATTTTCCCCTGGCTTATCCAATCCTGTTTTCTTTTAAAGAATTAGTGCCTAGTGGCACTAAGATATGTCTGGAAGAGTATTTATGTCACTCATCTTTTTCTTTAACTCTGTCTAGGGATGCCCCTAAGTAGTCTTGTAACTGTTGTGGTTTCTGACCACAGAATGGCATTTGGTCAACAAGCCAATTCATTTTACCAAGTTAGGCTTCAGAAACAGTTTCATACATTGTTCTGGTGGCTAAGATATTTGATACTACTTAGGACCCTGCCTTACTCATGAGCTGGGAGCAAATGAAACAGCTGACACTTATTTAATAAAGTCATCTTTAATGAAAAGCTCTAGTAGAGGACTGAGATCAGATGAGCTGGCGAGAAGGAAAATAAAATCTCTGAGAAAAATATAAACCTCTTAAATATGAGAATGAATAGTCTGCCTCATTGCTAGCAAAAGTAATAAGATAAACTATAGACTAAGAAGTTATACTGATCCTGCATTTTCAAATGCTCCTCTTATTACACTTCTACAGCTCTGATAAAGGTTATTCCTTCTTATTCCATCAAAAATCACAGAATTTCCACCCAAAGTATGTATATTCAGGTCTGACCCAATATTGGCCTTTTTCCATTCACAGAAAATCTGGTCTCTTGAGGGCAAGAAACATTTTCTTGCAATGACAGATACTTCTTTGCAATGCAATGGCAATAATGACAATAAATACAGCTCTTAAAGTCCTTTAATTGTAATCCATAGCTACATACTGTGCATGGGACAGTGAAACTAGAATGCCTCCTGGAGATGTTCAGGTAATTTCAGCTAAAATATCCCTTTTTCTAGAAATAACTCAAATCTACTGGTCTCATGGTGAGTGGAGAATGTCCCTGTCCTTTAGCTAAAACCTATGTGCTACTTGTTTCAGCCAATTCAGCAGTATAATCAGACTTAGTGACAAAAACTGATGTTCTCATCATATGCACTCTCTATATTTTTGTCTGAAACCATTGAGATGTTGATGACAGGTTATGTCTTTATGACATTTAGGAATATATTGTATCACCTATATTATATTTAGAATGACAGAATGTGAATAAAGTAAAATAATTAGCTGTTTCTTGCATGGCTCTTTAATGTGAACTACAAAAAAAAGTATGCTTAACATAAAGAAAAGGTTAAATGTTAAGATAAAATTTGCACATAAATGAGCATGACTGTTCCCACCTTCCTTCACCCTTTTATCTGGGTACTTTTCTATTTAATCTTCAAAAGGGTTGAATGTGCTGTGGCAGTTCTAAGGTTTGTCTTTTTTATGTTTTTGCCAGTGTCTTTGCCTAAATTTTCCTACAGATAGTGATGGCCTTTGCTTACACAGTCAACAGAATTATAATTATATAATGTATTATATTTATACTACCAGGAAATTACAGAATAGATTGGTGGACCATGTGTCTCAATTGATAGTAAGGACATATGTTGGAGGTCAGTACGACTTTTCCCCCTTTTTGCTTGGAAATTTCAAGTGGAAAGCAAAATAATGGAAGTATTTAAACCAAAGCTGATTAATGATCCAGATGTTCACTAAAATCTATGCGTGTGATCTAATCCTTTAAGAATGATTACAGATAAGGTAATTTGTTCACGGACACAGTTAGTTGCTCTTGTCTGATAATAGTGCTTAATCTCCTTGGCATGTTAAATGCAATCCTGAAAATAACGAAGTGGTTATCACCAGAAAATATACTAACAGAAGATTAAGTTTATCCATCTGTACAGAGGGCCAAAATTGGTTTTGATTGCTGTTGGTAGAAGAAATGCAAGATAAAAAATGTGAATGAAATCAAAGCAAAATTATACAAGGCCACTCATATATGTACTCTCTTATGTCAACAAACAACAAAATGATGCAATATAACATAAGTCTAGTCAAAAACAGATGCAGAACTGAGTTAGTTTATGCATGCACTGTGAGAAAATAAGGTTATGAGGAGGTATATATACACAAAGTTTCCCAAGTTAAAAAGCAGTTTTGAGAAAACTGTCTTATAATTTATTAAATTAATTTTATTTATAAAATCAATAAATGAAATTTGAGTCAAGCAATCAAATGGTATTAATAAAAAATCTTTGCCTAGGTTTTTTTTTCTCTAAAAATATTTTAGAAAAGTAATATATCATAACTCATTACTACCTCATAATATCAAGGCAATAAGTTAAGGTCTCCCAAGCAATTAGGAAATTTAAAAATCCAATTTACTGGAATAGATCCCATAATAGTTTTTAATACTCAAAACCTTCTATCAAAATGGGTCAATTTAATAGTGTCTTAAAAAAGCCAATTTCTTCTTTGGGTACCATCCATATTATATATACACATTAAAAAACTATTTAATATTTAGATAATGGATATAAAATCAGCATCTCTGATGTTCTTCCTTTTCCTAAAATCTACACATATTCTCTAGAAGATGTTTTCTGTTTTCATCAGTTTTGGTTTGTGAAGCTGTTAAATTAAATTTCCCATATTTCAGTACACAGATACCATGTTTCTAGAAGTATTGCACATACAGATAGATTTGACAGATAAAATGCCTCACCATTGTTCTTGCCAGAAGGCAGAACATACGTTTCTGTTCCTTCCATCCTGGAAAAGGCTATATTATTGTCACTACAGTGCTTTTATTAACATTCCAGGGCAGAGAACAAGATGCTTCACTTTTTTTTTTTTTTTTTTTTTTTGAGCCACTATAAAATAGAACCTCATCTTCTTCCCTCTTTATTTTTCATAGGATTGGAAGAGTCTGTGATATGAAACACACTTCCTCCTCTAGGTCAAATAAATAAGAGACTATGTAGCCTTGCTACAGTGGGATCAAAAAGTAAAGTTGCTCACTGCTATTATCCATAAGATAACAATGTAGGTACAATGTACTTTTTTAAAGTGATTGATAATCAGAAGAAGGAAAAATTTAATAATTTCCTCTTTCTCCTAAAATGCTCAAGCTCAAGATCAAATTGAAACTCTCAAGCCATGAAAATGCAGCAGTTATTTACAACAAGTTTAAATCCTGGCACACAGCTTTAGTGGGAGGGACACACTACCATACTGATTATTCACTTTTTGAAAAGTGACCTTTCTTGATAAGAATCTCAGATAACATCCTTTCTCTCCCACCCTTCTACCTCAGGTATCTGTTATTTTTTGTCTATTTTTGGCTTTTTGAAAGGAAACAGATTTTCAAGTAAAGTGATGAAATTGAGATTTCACATTAGTGAAAGAAGAGTGAATAGTAAAAATGAAACAGCAAAACCATTAATATAAACCCTTTTCTGAGGAATTATGATAAGAATTTAAATAATAATTATTTGCTTGACTTCATAATCAGACATTAGTAATGTTTAATAAATAACACCCTTTATCTCAGTCATGTACAAAAAAATACATTGGTGGTTTTGTATATTTATCCAGATCATCCTATTTCTCAGTGAGGAAAAAAACAAATTTCAGAGATAAAATAGCTATTCCAAACAATTTCCATGGGACCATATATACTACTCTCTCCCATAATACAATAAACTGTTTTATGACTGTGCCAGTTCAGTGATCCTGCTTCATAACATAAGCTTTGAGAACTGAGAAAGAAAGGTTATCACAGAAACCCCTTATTAGGAAAAAAGAAATCCTACAAAATTTTTTAAATGTTCAAATTTTCCTGGATGTGGTCTGTAAAAAACACCCCATAAATATGGGTATCTGGAACTACTCACATTTTTTTTATGAAGCCTTTGCTGAGACTCATGGTCTCAAGAAGGACTGAAAGCTGTGTAGCAATATTTAAAGTTTTCCTGTACTAACAATTCTCATAGCTGGTGCAAATTCCAGGCACTTCTCTGCTTTCCCAGGAGTCACACCTTCAGCTTGCATGAACTGCTATAATCATATCAGTATCAGTGCTGACTTCCATTTAAGGGCTTAAAGCTTCCAGAGCCCCAAGGAAAATACCCCCTGCAATATTGAGGAAGCAGTAATCTGCATCTGGAAGGAAGACTGACTGATTTAGGCCAATTTAAACGTTAGATTGATTCAGAGCCAGGATCCAATTACATTTTTATTTCAAAACTTGTGTGTTGGCTCTTGCATCCCTGCTGGAGGTCTCATTGCTGAACGCTGACCCGAGCCCCACAGCTTCCACAGCAAGGACAAAAATTCAAAATGGAGATTTGGGTCATGGTGCCATTGAGGCACAGATGCACCAGTTGATCACACAGACTGAATCTAGATCAGGCCTCAGAATATGAGCTTGTTTACAGTGAGCAGGTAAGAACACAGCAGGGTGTTCAACTTGGCATTATGCCAGAGACTGGAAACCAAACAATGCCTGACTTGCTGTAATGTCCAAAGGATACCTAACTTGGCATAAAGTTTGCCCTAACAAAGCTACCTACCAAAATATTTTGAACAAATGTGAACTATTTTAATTAGCAAGTCCCAGCTCAGCATTCTGAATCACAGAGCCATGGCATTTCTTTTTAAGCTGTGGCACTTTCAGACTGGACTTAATGTTTTGTCAAATCACAATTGTCCTATTGCATGCAACAAGATGATCATAAGGAAACAAGGTAACATTTTAATCAGGACTGCTACTAATTATAATATATTATATGTCTATGTTATGCTTCAACATCCATTCAGGGATTTTTCTCCTTTTACAAATGAGCAAGCAAAAAAATCCTAGGCACAAAAATCTTTAATTGAATTAGAACTTGAAGATATGAAGGCTTTCAACTTAACAACACTCATTAACACTGCTGAATGTGGACTGCTAGGCAGACTTTCTTCTTGCCCTTCATTTCAATTTTCAGTGTACTGATAGTCATAGTGAATATGAAGGACCTGAATTGCTTATCACCTTATGAAAAATTTGTAAAAGCATCTGCATTTTGGTACAATGGGGCAAAAGTGTGTAACCATAATTCTTCCATTGTGACCATCCAGGCCAGAAATGGTTCCTTTATGTCTTTGTGCCCAAAGTGTATGTCCTCAGGAAAGAAGCTTCCAGTTATCATGTAGCAGAAAATGTGTCTATTGCACTTTCCAAAGACAGTAGATTTAGTGCACAGCAAACAGTAGTGATATTGTTTTGCACATAGCCCTAATGCCAATATAAAAAAAATGAAGTCACAGCTTGGGATAAAAAACCAAAACATCTGCTAAGCAAAGGAAACTTTTGAATGATAACAATTATCTTCAAATAAAAACCACTTTTAGCACATTAAAATAGTAAATATGAATTATTGAATTTATGATATCAGGTCTTACAAGTACAGAATAATAACTGTGGTGAAATAAATACTTTTGATATCTTACGTAGGGTAGGCATAAAATATATATCTCTTTAGCAAAAACACTTGGAGGTCTCTTTGGCAAAGCTATGCTGACCTGGATCAGATTGGGATCTGGCATTCATTTTGTTCTGACACACGATCAGGAATACTGGACCTAATTGTCACCAATTATTTGTATAACAGAAGCACCTGAATAATACGGAATAATGATCTTGTATGATCTACAAGAAATGAAAACAATGTTACACAGGCAAGAATTGAAAAAAAAAAAATAACAGAAATATAATGCTCATTGAGAAACTCAAAAAAGAAAAATGTGTCACACAGACGGTGTAAGGAGATTTACAAGAACTGTGCCTGGTCATATGCTTTACAAAAACAAAGATATGTGATAATTTGATAGGTAGCATGGCTCTCTGTTTAAGTCCAATTTTGACCAAAAAATATTTTTTGATCTAATACACACTTTTGTGAGGAAAAAGTCCTGGATGTGAGTTATTTAAGTTTGCAGACATTTAGAACTAAATATTTAATTTATAAAGCATATAATGAACACATTCAGGGCTTAGCACATTTACAGGTATCTCACATATAAGTTTAGAAGAGATTTCACATTGAAATAACATCTTTGTTACAATAATTTATCTAAACATAATGTGTTAAAATATAGGAAACTCAAAACTTATCCATGATTATATATTTTTGATCCATGTAATATTCTTAAAGTTTTCAAGGTTTAAAAAATCCTGTTAACATTTTTGTATGACCTTATTGTATAATATGTTTGGGGATATCTATAATGAGTGGTATACTTATATCCATGAGCTTTGTATTCAGTTTCTGTTAGTAAAACTCCCAACAACCTCCCACATCCAACTGTAACTATCTGGAAAAGAGGAAGGTCCTCTAAGTAAGTATGTGTCAGCAAAATGCATAGAAGTATCTCCATTTCAGACAAAATGCTATGAACTAATTCTGCATAATTTTGTCCCAGAAAAAATCTCTAGAAAAGCAACTCTGGGTTGATGGCTTTAGTGGCCACTTAAAGAAACAACAAATTTCAAAGAGTAGGCACATAAACTGTAGCATCTTGGTTGAAGACCAACGCTTGGCTCTCAGATGAGAGCTGTCACAATAATTGCCAGATTTCAATGATTCCTTCCCAGGTAGTTGAAAACTGCAAGTGCTGTGCAAACAGTCAGACGGTGAGTCATGCTGCCTCCAAGTGTAAGGTAATTTACTCCTCTGAGGTCAGCAAAAACAGGGTTCAAAGCTGATTCTATCTATCACTTCAGGATGAAAAATAGCTTCAAGCAGCAACTCACAGAGTTTGGTGTTAGAGCTCCTACTGACTAGGGGCTGTTTTCAGGGAGATAAGGGCATCATGACTCCCCTACTGTTGAGGCTGAATATTGCTTTACTGACAGTCTAAAGGTATAAACCCATTCTCCAGTTATTAATCTATACTGAAGTGCTATATTTTGGGACAATTTCATGCTGTGTGATGGTACTGAGAAGTCTTTATTAAACCATTTAACAATTTTCACAGCTGCAGTGATATTTTCAATTTTTTTTGTCTAACCTCACTGGTGTAAAAAATAAGACAAAGAAATGTCTTTCATAAAAAATAATTTTTAAGGCCAAAGCAAATGTGCAGAAATTGTATCATATAAAATGCACCAAGATCCATAACCACTAGGATAAATATTAATTTCCATCAATAAGGCTCTGCGTAATTACATGGGCCACTGAAGAAATGCTCAGAGGTGGGGATTCAGTTTATGCTATAGTGCTTGTGGACATGAGACATAGAGGAAGGCTTTCATCCTGTAAGGTCTGCAGAATTTGGCTGGTTTTTTTCATGAGCAAGGATGATTTGGCAATAGCTGAGGACCAATGCCTTAACAACAAATAACTTCTATTTCTTGCATAGTTAGGAAGCTTTTCTTTTACATCTTGCATATTTTAAAGATTTAAACTAAAAAAAGGGTAAGCATCTTATGTTCATAGCAATGACACTATTCAATTTCTCTGTACATTTTCCCATTTGATAGCACCTATGCACTAGCATGTTATTCATGTCCCTGGCAAGATTTCTATTTACTGTAACATAAGCAAAAAAACAAGTCAACCTAGGAAGACAGAAGCTTAAATTGTCCCCCTCTTTGGTGTTTTACTGCATGATAAACTCCATTGAAAAATATATGACTGATTCCTACAGTTCCGTACAAGATTTGAAGTGCAACTAAGGTAATAAGAATATGTTAAGAGGGATCTTGAGCTGTTCTCTACATTTCTTCAGTTGTAAGACACCTTGTGCTGGTCCAGTCCATGAGTATAAGATGGAGAAGTTCTCTGTTTTGAAATACTGGCCAGGAAATCAGATACAAAATGATAAAAAAGCTCATAAAAAATCCTTTTCCTCATTCTTATACTAGATGAAGAGAAGATGTATGGCCTAGAAGTTACAGGAATTTTGCAGCCATAGTCTGCAAGAGATCTTCTCACTGGTATCCTAGAGAGTCAAAATGACTAGCTCATGAAAACTAGTACTTATTAGGAGTGAAGAATCACACACTGGTACAGATAATGTCTGGCATTTGCTGCCCATGACTCTGTTCCCAGCCCTTCCCCCTATTTATTTGTTAAAATTGGGTTGTGTTAGTTGATACATGGTAACGGGAGAAAAACAAGACTCTCCAGAGACAGACTGACATTTAAGCCAAAACACACATGTTTGATCAGAGGCAAGTGTCTTTATAAGAGCCATGAAAGGGATGAAAAACTGCTGAGCTATGTCTCAGAATTAAATACCTGCTCTGATGAATGAAGAATAATGAGACATTTGACAAGACTGAATGAAACACATTTCCATTTCCTAACACAGAACAGGTTATCTTTTCCATCATAAGATGCCTGTGACTTCAAATGTTTGGTGATGATAGAACTTTCACCTCACAAACAGAAGCCCTTCAAACTTGCTGAGATGTCCTGGAACAGCATAACAATAACAGATAAAAATAAATGGCCACAACCTGTCAAAACCCAATCATTTAAATTGATGCTGCATTTACAACAATTACCATGAGAATAGGATTTTTAAAATTAAAAGGTTCAACATATGTAAACTGACTCTGAAACAAACTTTCAGCAACAGTGATTATTCCCAAAACCTGGGATGTCCACATATTAAAAGAAGAAATAGAAAGCACATTTGGATACCTGCATTCCTGCTTTGATACCTTCAGCTCACAATCAAGAAACTAGGAAATCTGACAACCTTCTTTTAGAAACCATAGCACAGCATATAGAACCTTAATAAGAAAACCAAACCTTATTCCTATTTTAGCAAAAAGGCAGGCAAGTGTATGGAGACACAGATGTTACTCTGGCATGTGTGTATCAGCATTTAGGAAGAAAAGGTTTTGTTATCTATTTATACAGATGTAGAGAAAAGTGGCAAAATGAGGTAAAAATGAAAACTTGCTTCGTGCAGTTTTCACTAACTTCAATGGAAAAGATCCATACCCAGTAATAACAACTTTACAGAATTTCAGTAGAGAAAAGAATAAGGCTGTTAGTTTAAATGCTTAATTAGTGAAATGCAAAAACAATGAGCAGTGTTGCAAGCCAGGAGAAGCGAATTTTTCTTGGAAGCTGAAACCAAACAGCTGATAAAACTCCTATTTTAATTACATTTAATTTAGTAAAGATAAAACGTGGTATAGCTATAGCTAACTAGCCATGTGTCTTTTTCAGGTTGAAAACACAGCTTTGCACAATTCTCAGCTAAATATTCAAGTGATAAAGTAGATGCTTTGCCCCGAGTGCAAGATAATAGTGACTATAAGCAAGTGGCACCAATTCAGCTCATATCAAGCAGATTTGGAAAATCCTGCACTGGCTGTATCAGGCTGAACAGAGTTTAGAGAGAAAAAAAAGACTCACTGCATACAGCAGCAGTCCCTACCAAGGACTGCCTATCCCCAGGGACAGAGATGGGTAGGACAAGACCTTGCTTTCTGACTTTCTTGCTATCCTGACTGAGGATGAAAGCACAAGGAGCACAAGTGGCAGACAGAAGATGCATCCTTAGCCTCTTAATCAACACACTCAGGGTAGAACAGCCTCTCAGGCACAGAGCAACAAGCTGTGCCTCATCACCACAGGCTGTGGTTCCCTCCATTTCCTTGTGCTGGGCGGAGCACACGGGAAGAGATAGGACACTGATGGGAACACAACCACACTAGCCATGCTCTGTCACACTCACTACAACCAGCTCAGAGAAAACACCAATGGCACTGTCCCACTGCATATAAACCTGATTTACCAACAATAATGTAAATAATTGAGCCTTTAAAGAGAGTAGTAGGAATCTTATAATTTTATCTTCACTCTGTTTTGATATTTATCATATAAATTCCAGAGTATGCAACTCTGGTTTCTACCAAATCCTTTATATCTTAACTCTCTCCAAATCTGGTATTGCATTTCTTTTTTCCATGTAGCTTTTATAACAGAAGATTTCATTTGTTCTTAAACTCAGGGAAATGAACTTTTCATCACAATCATTCCCCAAAAGGAAACGTCAAAGAATTTTGAAGGATAAACAAGTATCCAGCAGCTAAACAGCCACTTTGCTTTTAGTATTTAAACATAGAACTGCAAGGAACTGAGACTTCAGTGTTTGAAAAGATAAAACTTTTACTTTGGTGGAATCTTGCTAACTCTGCATTGGCAGGATATTTCCTTTGTTATTTGTAGTTCTTACTTCTGTGAAATTTATCTTAGTTTCTTACAATGTATCATTTTGATCAAATAAAAAGTTGGCAGGATATAAAAATTCACCAAGATGAAAAGGCTTTTTATAACAAATAGAAAATGAAAGACATTCTAAGATTTTTGAACATTTTTTTTGTCTCTACTGAATAATACTATGATTTTTTAATCAGTTCTGCACAGCTCAAATGCACTATAGAGTTATAAGGAACATATTCTTATGGGTTGATTAAACTGAACGTACTGAGTAGGGCATTCATTGTGCTTAAATTGGCCTTACCAAGAAAATAAATAGGTCTGTACTAGCAACAGACCATATGCCATGTGCCACAAACGTTGTCACCACAATTTTTTGTTAGCAAAATGAGATACATGTAAAAGAAAATCTTATAGAAACTTAAAATTAATGTATTTGAGATCTTATGATGCCTCTTCTATAAAAATATATTTTTTAAACTTCATAACAACCAAACAAGAGTCAGTTAGGTCAATGTTATGTCAATTTAAACCAGCCCTTAACCATAGATTTATAGTTTCCTATTTTACGTCATACAATTTAGAACGTGAAAGGAGGATCTTTTTTCCAGTGAAAGCAGAACACAATCAATTGCATCTGACATCCTTGAGCCTGGATTCTTTCCTTGCTGCAGCTAGCAAAGCTGGTATTATTAACATTCCCCCATTCTTCCTGTTACACAGCCTATTTTCAAGTTCACATTGTTTCTGTTTTAGAAAACATTTTATGAACATGTTCTATTGAAGTGTCAATTTCAGTAATTTCTTTGCTTTTTGTAAAAATATTTACTGAAAGAAAAAGAAGTATAAACTGTTCCTGCAAAGAAATACTAAAGAAAACACATCTTTTTGCCAAGGTATTTTTTTCACAAGTGTGCAGGTTTCCCCTCACCCCAAGTTGTCTTAAAGGGGGTTTAATCATCCATGACTTTGAGTAATAATTTGAGTGATTTGTCAGCATAAAAGTATTTCAATTTTTTTGAAATTATAAAAATGAACTGACAATCTTTTGGATTCTAACCATGATAACATACTTAACACAAAATCAGATAGTCATAGCTAAAGCAGACCAGATTTATTGGTGAAACAATTTAATAGAAAAAAGCAATTTTCACAAAATTGATCTTTGACAAGTATTTCAATTTTCTCTTTGATCTAACATTGCAAACCTTTCTTCTCCAGACAACCCAGTACCAGATGAAAGCTGTTATGGAGCTGGTTATGCTAATTCTCCCCGTGCACACATTCTTTCATCGCACTGCAGCTCTCATGGCAATCCTTGAATCTTACAATACAGCAGAGAGATCAAATGAATGTAGCATAACTGTAATGAGTTTCAGGCAAAGTCAGAGTAAAGATTCCTGGTGTCACTTATGTATAGCTGGGGGCAAAGCTTTGTTTGCTTCTCACGTGAATAGTGAGTGAGAAGCTATTGTCATCACATACTTATGAAGTCATTAAGCTAAGATATAAGAAGAGATTTATAGCTAAGAATCTGTAGTTTGGACTGAAGAACTTACATTTGTTGGGTTTTGGAAGGGAGAGGAGGCAATCAGCCAATATTTAATTTGGGCTTTCAGCTTTAAGTCAAGAGTACAGTGACTTCTGTGCTTTCTGGTCTGGCACAGAACAACTCCATTGACAAGAGATCTCACTGAAGGACCATCTCCTGAGAGAAAGGGCACCAAAGTATTGGGCTTAAATGAAACCACGAGGTCTGAATATGACAGCGAAATATGCTTTATTAATTGCATTTGGCTTCCCACCTTCCTCTATTTTTCATGCTCATAATTGAAACAACCTCTTAACTCAGCAATGATTTATCAGAATGAATGGAAATGTGTCAAGATACTCTTTAGAGCTTGTCAGTAACGCTCTTGGTTAGAGGCAGCAATCACTGTTGAGCAAAATGAAGTTCTTTACTGGTTTCTGAGTAAGATATATCCCACTTCCAATGTGCCACTTTAAAATCAGTCTAGTGATGCACTACTTAGTAGAGAAATTCAAAGCTCAAAAGGAAAAGATCAAATCTACTGCATAAGACTTGAGAAGACACGTAATACAGTCATTTTAAATAATGTAGCTCTTATGCAGTTTCTACTCAATAAGTATCTTGTTCCAGGTGTCCTTTATTCATATCTCAAATTTTATAGGCTTCATTTACTAATGTGAAGGTCCTGATGCGATTCAACAAAGGAAATGGGAATGTGGAAAGCTATAAAGCATTTCAGCTTTAGCCGCTGGTAGACACTTACTGAAAAATTACTGAGTGATCAGGTTTATATAACAGATATATTCTAACATTTTTATGTTATTCACATTGTTCAGGCACCAAGATTAGATGAGGAAATGGATTCTGTACTCTATTGCTGGGCATATGAACAAACAATGGAAATGCCAAAATGACGAATGCTCTCCCATTCATTTTACATACTTTAATTTGCAGAAAGCTGCAGAAGCCTACATCAGAATTTCCTGCAGGATTAGCTTAAGGAAGGTTGAATAGGATGATTCAAACCCTTCTAAATATTTAGCAACTTGAATGTTCTATGATAATTTTTAGTGACATATCAGAGTTTCTACGTTGAAAAGGTTGGAAAACTGTGTAGACAGTTTTTTTGGTACGTTACTTTGTCTCCCTTTTATGCACAAGACCTTTTTGCTGACCAGATTAAGACCACATGTTATCCTGCTTAAAATATTTATGCAAAAAAAAAAAAAAAAAAGAAAAGAAAAGGTGAGTTCTCACCTAACAAGGCCAAAAGACAATGTGCATTGCAGGCTCACCAAGGCCATTTTGGTTTCCAAAACCGACCTTATGTTTCTTGCATCTTTATTGTAACATACAAAAGGTAATTGTACATTATCAGCAAAATTCCTTCAGACTTCATTGGGGCATTTTCTATTTGTTCAAAGACGATAGTTTTATTTCTCAAAATTCCTCTTTGTGTTTAAAAATATGACTCTTAGAGGGCTTCTTAGTATTTTTCCATGTAATTTAATTACTTTGCTATGGGTTTACAACAAACTGTGGCAATAATTTGTGATAGAGCAAATAAAATTAATTATAAGCAAATTGTGATAAGCAATACTGTGGAAGAAAACCCCCAACTCTTTAGTGTTCTCTTTTTGGAAGAAACATGTAAGATGTTACTGGTGTAATTCTTATACAAATATATGCTCTTTCACATAAGTATTCTCACTGAATGAGTAGCATTGCCTTTGTGGGTAGGTGTCCATTATTTTGAGTATGGATAGCAAAACCCAAGTCCAAAAAATGAGGACAAACAAGATAAAACATAACAGGAGTGACTGAAAGCATTTCTTAATTTTGAATTTCTTGGAGAAAGGCCAGGCTGTAATTAGATTTTCTGAACATAATTTCCTCAGGGATTTCAGCAACTGCAATACAAAAAGCTAATTAATGTTTCAATACCAAAATTCTATTTGGCCCTATTTATACAATAATACACAAACCGACTGTGTTTAACATTCGTATCATCCAAACTATAAAGGGTAAGAACTAGAGTTCTTCAGATAGCTGAAAATTCAGTCTGCAATCTTTTTTTTTCATTTTAAGCAAATTTAAAGCCCTAAATGAAAAATATAATAAAACCCAAAACAAAAACAAAAAAACCACCCCCAAAAATATGAATTCTCCTTTATATCTTTTGTTGTATAAAAACTCATATGTTTTGTTTTTCAATTTTTAATATCCTGTGTAACAGTGCTAAATTTTATGGTAGCTATAAACAATAAACACTAAATTTCAAGGAAATATATAGGGTATTTTTTACATGCTTATATGGCTCTTAGAGTTTTTCCTTGTTAATCATTATTTTGGTTAATAAGGTTACTCTTGGCTTCTCATTTTTATCAAATTTTAGATCTTGATGTATGATAGCATAACATATCAATGAATGTTTATCTTCTGTTGGACTCAAATTTTTTTTGGAGCTGTCAATTATTTATGAAAACATACAATTCATGTATGTCATACTCATGTATGCACAAAAATGGTGTAGAGGTCTTTTTCCTCTGTTATTTAAATTACTCTTTAATAATAAATATTAAAAGGACACTATTTAATTTTTGAACTGTAATTAAAGGCAAACTTGGATTATCAACAGAAACTAACCTTTTTATAGTATTTTGTGCAACTTGTGTTACTTTAGCTCTATTATTCTATGTATTAATCTCTACAGTTCTTTACATGTAACTATTTTCATGGGCTAATGGAGCATAATAGACCAAACACTCATTTATTGAAGGGCTTTTTTTCATCTGAAATGTAGTTTTTAAAAACCAAAAATCACAAAACCCACTACCTTCTTACTCCATAGAATATTCATTATCAGATCAACACACACTACTAATTAAGTTAAATGTGACTGCTAAATAACTCCCAAAGAGCTAATTTATCTAAGGTAGTATGAGCACATATTCATTTCTCCTTATACATCACCAGATGTTATTAATTAAATTCTAGTCACTTCAGACTGCAAGTTTGAAATAATTGCCCGTTGAAACACTTGCATTTAGCAGTGAGCCTGGCTACTACTACTAATATTGACAGTCACCTGGATATAGGTAGACACCACTCTGTTTATTTCACTTTAGAGTCTGTGAGATATTTAGAAGTATGTGGGGAACTTTCAAATTTGTTTCTTGAACGTTCAAAGCTTTGTTGTAAATGCCCATGAAGTGCAGAGCGAAGTTCAATGTCCCGTTCTCTAAAGAAAACATCTCCTCCCCAAAGGTGCAGTGCACCTTTTGAAGCTCAGAGGAAATCATGGCAACAGAAAGTGATTCTTCCCTCTGCAGCAGCTCCTCTCAGCTGGCTGCTCTGCTAAGGTGAGGGCTGAAGTGATGCTTGCAATCTGCTTCCTTGCTACCCACCTTCCACCCACATCTATGGAGCTTCCGTGGGCTGATGCTTTGACAGCCCTGCAGTGCCAAGGCTGTCGCTATGACAAGGTATGAGGAAGAAAAGGTGTACTTTGCACCCGCTTCACTTTCTGCACAAATTCATTGTTTTTAATTAGTAATTGCAGCAGAAGGTCCAAAGAGATTTTCTTTAGAGATAGTGAATGGTAGTCTTGCATGGAAAAGTTTTGCAACCAGTCTTCTGGATGCACTTCCCTGCCCACTGGCAAGACTGAATCAGTCTCTCCTGAAATCAACTACATATTCTCAGGCTTTAGTCATCATAGTACATGCAGGAAAAATGAAAATATTAAGTTCTGAAATATTTATTAGCCTCATGTTTCAGTAGAAATGTGAATAAAATCTGCATATTTCCAGAAAGAAAAATTACATTTTTAGTACACTTCCAATATGTTGAATCCTGCACAGCTTGATGGTATAGATATTGTATTTTTTACTTTATATATAAAGTTTTGCTTTGCTTTATTTTGAAGGCCATTTATATAGAAGAAAAGATTGTTGAGAGTGAATATAACACATTTACTATCTTGCTGATGAAGAAAAGACACATCAAGAACACAAGAAGAAGAAATCTAACATCTCTACAAATAAACTTCTTTTTAACATTCTTATTGTGTCCATGAAAAAATATCAGTGATATGATGACTGTATGCAGGGTGATGTACAAGTATAACTTTTTTTTACAAACAGCTTCTGAAAGATTATTTTCTTTTTTCCATTACTGGTATTTAAATATAAGACTATAACCATGATTAAAAATTAATTTTGCTCTATGGAGAATAATGGGAAACAAATGCCTCTACCCTTTAATGACTCACCCACTGAATGCTCAGTTCACCTGCTGATTTTAATTTACGTGATAATTCACAAAACAAAACATTTAATGTCCTTCATCTATATACTGGATTTCAATTATTTCAATGAAAATATGTACTGTCTCCTTGCATTGGGTACTCTTGTTTGTAAGCAGTTTCTAATCTCCTATCTAAATGTAAATTGTTTATGCAAACAGATTATTAAGAGAGAACTAAAACAAAATCCTTAAGGCCTTCAGAAATAATACAAAGCAATATGTTTACAAAAGGCTATTTTTTAAAGGTCTACATTTTAAATGTAACAATAATTTCATTTTCCTAAAAGATACAAATCAATGTCAGCTTAAGAGCAGTGAATCATCATCATCAAGTTGTGCTAATTATAGCATTTAAAAGCTTTAGCAAATCCAAACATATGAAAGAAAACCATAGACAGAAGATGATTTGTTGAAGGTCTGTGAGTTAGTTGAGTCAACAGTTCACATATATGATTTGCCAAGCAAATTTACCAAGAATAGCTCCTCTTCCTAGAATTACTCTGTTTTAATCTTGCAACTCATATAGCCACTTTATGTAGATTTAATTAGGCACCCTGAGGTTGCCCAAATACTTGCCCCATCTCATTGGTAGAAAATACTAAAACAACCTGACATTCATTAGCTACTGAGAAGCTACATTGAGCCAAATTGTCTATCCAGCTTTATGTGGTGATTCTAGAAATAATTTTCACCATTTGTTTACAAAATGACTAAAAGAAACCTGTTTTATGTAAATTTGGGAACCCTGCTGAGGTTCCTGACAATTGATAAAATGAAATGGAGAGAAAATAACCAGTGCAAATAAAAAGCAATTTGCATGAATTCTGGTGAAATGGAAAGAAGCTAATGGATATGGAATGATAAGCAACTTGCCTTGTAAACTGTAGATTTCTCCAACGCTGTTCTGCCGGGTGATGTGATGCCAATACGCACTACGAGGAAGTGAGATCGACTTGGATAAAGTCATTGGTTCAGACAGACTGGTCTGGAGCTAAAAGCCAAAGCAAACATAAATGGAAGGTCACACATAAGCATACTTGATAAATAATCTCAAAACTGTAAATTGAATCTATGTTGTCATGAACATATAATTTTCTAAACTACCACAGGTTTTACACTATCATTTAAACTGTGTTACAAGCATCAGCACTGTGAATGCTCAGGAGAAAGCTGCAAAAGTATATCTGTGTCTATAGTTTCATTAGCAGAGGTTAATAGTAGGACATCAGAAAATGTCCCTATTTATCTACAGCTATTCTTCTTGCTGCCAGGGTTTTGTTATTTTCTTCTTTAACTTTATTATAACGACAGATTAACATATGCCTGAATTCTAAAACCCCTCTGCAATCACATTTCCTTTTGGTCATTTAGCCTGCATATTGGATTGAATACCCATAAAGATGCTAAGAGAGAATCCAAGCCAACCAGCAGAGAATTAGCAATGGAGAGTCATTAATCTCCTAATCCTCCTTTGAAGGGGAGGTGTCTCATCACTAGTAGCAGGCTCCAGCTTCAAGAGCAGATTTTCCTGGTCTGGGGGACTTTATGTGATTGAAATTGGGAATTGCATGGTAAGTGTCCCTGTGACCAAGAGCTACAGCACAGAAACCTGACAGGAGGAATGTCAACTTTATTAAAGAGATCTCTGTCTCCAACAAACTACTGATGTGAGTGAAAGACAAGACAACACTACTACAGAGAAAAAAGAAAGATGAAGGATTGAGCATTCTGGCAATCTTTTTGGATATTCCTGTTATGTTTTCTTTGTCTAGAAGAAAAGAGAATGCACCTGCAAATATTTTGTATATCTGGCTTTACAGAATATAAAATATGATCAATGATTTTTGGGATCTAACAAATCACCATAATATTGCGAGCATAATTTTCTCAGAGGATGTCTGAGAATATCAATACTGAAGGATCAATTATGTCTGAATATTTAGAATGAAAAACCTCTTAGTTTCAGAGGAGGCACCAGGATGGCCCTCTGAGAGGGTGTGCCTAGAAGCTCATTTGCAGAGAGTCCAGATACAGAGCAGAAGGTATTTAAGGTTTGGATCATTTACTGCAGGTTTAGCGATTAGTTCTTAGGGATTCCTCATTGAGAATCACAATGCCAAATTAAAAAAAAAAGTGCCTTTTTTAACTGTACAAACTCTATATATTCTATTATTCTAATATCTTCCTCCCCCCAAAATGAATATATTTAGAGACAGTATCCACCCAAATATCTAAAACTATTTAAATTTTGAGTATTAACAAAAATGAATGCATGGAATATATTTTGCTTCAGATCAATCTGCTGTAATTACTTCTGTTGTTTTCTTGAGAACTGTCATCAAAATAACTCCCAGTCTGTAGCTACTGTATTTTCTGCTCATTTATAGCCAAGTATTACATTTCATTTGTCAGTGGTGCAGATCATCACTAGAAGCTATTTGATATGAAGTAAAGAGCTTGCAGAAGCACTCAGTTCATTAAAAGAGAAGTTTGAAAGCATTACCACAATAATTCCAATTTTAGGGAGACTTGAGGGTTTGAAATTTATTGATACACAGAATTTCCTCTATTGTAGAGATCAGGACAGTGACAAACCCTCTACATTATTTTACCAAGTTTGTACAGCAAGGGTAACAAGGGTAATTTTGCCAAAGAAGAAAATTACGTAAAATCATCTAACTTTAGTTTACCAATGATTTATGAATAATTTATTGACTCAAAGGTAAATTAAAGGCAAAATCTTTTCTTAGTATGCATTCTGAAAAAAATAATTCCAGTAAACAGAACCACTTTGACTGCAGTTTATTATCTCAAAGCTAAATCCATGGACTGAACGGAATATGTGGTTAAATGTATCATCATTCCTGATCTGAGGTGATTAACTCCTGCCTGATCTGACCAATTGTGATGCAGAAGAACTTTATTTGCACACATTAGAGAATAAAAAAAATCTGTTCTCATTATAAAATAAGGTAAGAACTGCTTTCAAGCAGAAGACTGCACTGAAAGCATTCACAATACTTTGTTTCCTCAGATTCTCTAACTGAGGAACAACTTCTGATATCACCTTTTGGGTAAGAATTATCACCATATGCTAACTGCAATAGGACCAGATGAACCATATTTCTCTGGAGATTCCATAGAGAAAAAAATGCAATTTCTAGTTTATTACAATACCATCCTCAGAAAAAAAACCTGACAAACTTTAAAATAAAATATCAATTTTGTTTTTCACTTGTAACTTTAAAATAGGAATATAAACCTTTGGATTTGAAGACCATATTACCTTGTATATCATGTAAGGGACGATAATATTAATTTATCCATGAAGTTATTTTTACTGAATAGTAGACTACCATCAGCTATAATTTTTCCTTTAATCTGTTTTATCCACATAAAACTCACATTGTTGATCAAATATAATTGACAATGACAAAATGTTTACTTCTACAATCTGTTATTAGTAAAAATATTCCTCTATTCAAAGAAAATCAAATAATATATTGACTGAAACCCATTTTCTCTGAAGAACATATTATATGTTACACTGTGGGTGTTTCAGATTAAAAAAAGACCCTTGAAAACCAAAATGAAGAAAATACATAAAAACATCCATATAATCAATTGTTCATATACTACTAGATTGCTCTTTGCTATATTAATAATTACAAGCTAAACTAAGATTTAAAGTACAGAGATCTACTCTTTTGGAATCCCTTATTCCTAGCTGTAAATTAAATTCTGGCAGCTAATAAAGTTAAACTAGAAAAACAAAACCAACAAACAACTTGTAAATCAGGGAAGATTTATAAAACTGTCTAACTGTTAAAAAATTAGATGCCCAGGTTCAAGACCTCTGGTGTTCCAGCCCAGCGAAAGAGAACACATTTATAAGTTCAGAGACTTTGTCCTCCATACCCTTCCCTTTTGTCTTTTTACTATGCCTCATTAAAAAACAACTGATTTCTCCTCTACACTTTTTTGGAAGTAGCTAATGCAAATAGAGAACTTTTCATTGTGGAAAATCAAGTAAATAACCTTTAAATTTTCTTGTTTTCTCCAAGCAGGTAGACCATCCTGCACAGATTTATTACTGTCCTTAATTTAACAGAAATGTAACAGTTAAAAATGTATTTAAAAAATTATTTCACCTATCTCATTAAGCTTGTTTACCATTCAGAAAATTAAAACATCTCTGAGTCTGGATTTCTTCTTACATAACAGGCCAATATTCAGCTGTTGTTTCTAACACCGACACATTTTTCTCAGGAGCTGGCAAAACAGGCTCAGATGCATTAACACCAAATGTACAGAAAGGGTCCATCATGACAGCAAAGGTAGCAAAGACACATCGAAGAAGTAAACATTTCTATCTGGAAGTGAATTTGAGGTGATTCTGCCCCTCCGCTCTGGTGAGATACCAGCTGGAGTACTGTGTCCAGCTCTGGGGTCCTTAGCATAAATATAGGAATTTGCAGGAGCACATCCAGAGATGGGACTCAAAAATGATCAGAGGCTTGGAATGCCTCTCTTGTGAAGACAAACTGAGAGAACTGGGGTTCAGACTGGAGATGTTCAGACTGGAGAAAGATGTTTCATGGAGACCTTATTGTGACCTTTTGGTACTTTAGGGGCCTGTAAGAAAGGTGGGGCAGACTTTTTAGCAGGGCCTGTTGTAACAGGACAGGGAGTAAAGGTTTCAAATTAAAACAGGGTAAATTTAAATTGGACATGAAGAAGGAATTTTTTATGATGGGGGTGGTAAAACACTGGCATTGGTTGTCTAGAGAGGTTTTGGATGCCTCATCCCTGGGCACATTCAAGTCAGATTGGACTGGGCTCTGAGCAAGCCAGTCTTGATGAAGATGTTCATTCTCATTGCAGGGAGTTGGGCAAGATGGCCATTAAAGGTCCCTTCCAACCCACTGCATTCTCTGATTTCTGAGAATTACTGAGGGTTGTTTTGCCATGTTGCATCTGTGTTCTGGTCTTAACAGAGGAAAGTAAAAGAAATATACCAAATTAAACATGCATCTAGAATGACTTGGCTACAAATATTTCTCAAATCTGATGAGACTTCAGGAAATAAAAACCATAACCTAGATTTTTTTCCCAGTTCATGAGGTATAAAGAACAGAATTAGAACTTAGGTGAAAAGTAGAAATGCACACATCAAAACCATATTAATTCAGGGAATTTTGTGGTGAGAATATAAAAACCCCAAATATCACTGAAGCATTTTTGTTACCTGACAGGAAACATGTAGTAGTTAGGCTTCATCCATTTCCCCAGAATCTGTCTGATAAAATACTTTTTATAGAGTGAACATTACATTTCTCTCTGTATCCAAATCTATTACCCAAAGCCATAATATCCACAATATTGAGCTCTATGAAGTTTTTCTTTTTCCAGTGACAACTTTATTATTCTTACAGGTCTATTTGATTAAAATAGAAATTAAAAAAAAGAAGTCTATTAATGTGAACTGTAAGAAGTTTCCCATATTTTTCATTATTGTTCTTTTATGAAAGTCTTAAAGAGTAAATTTTATTTTAATTCCCATAGGCCATCTCCATTGACTTCAATAGATTTGTTACTCTGATACCAGTAATGAATACAATTCCAAAAATGAAGCCTGTTAACTGTATTAGGGTTCTGAGCTTTGATCTTTTTACCATATTATTCTCTCTGTTTTATTTTTTTCATTAAAAAGTCAAAACACTGAAGGTGACAGAAAATACATTTGGCTTGAGGAGACAAACTGAGCAATTTATAGTTCATTCTATATTTTTTTTAGTCTACAATAAGGACAGTTTGCTTTTTACAGATATGCTCTGAAAATAGGTTAGTTTATTATGGATAAAACCCTCTGTCTCATTTCAAATTCTCATTAGTGCCTTTAAACAAATAGCAAGAGAACTAGGTCACAGAAGACTAACGAGAGTTGTCGTCTAGAAATATAAATTGAATATCATTATTTAGATTTTTTTTTCTTTCTAACTCTAAAGAAAGTTACTTTGTGTGTTATGCCCTGAAGAGAAAGAGGGCTTAAGAAATATATTTCACCTCACAAGTGTCAATCAGCTGACATAGACTCATTTCACTGCTATCCACAGTAAAAAATTACTAGAGCTTAAGAATCACACAATCTGGTAGGTAGCATCAGCTCAGATATCACCTGAGTTAGAGAACAAACAGGAGAAATGTTTTCAGGTTTTTTTAAATGAGTTTTCTCATTTTCTTATCATGACCAAAAAAAGGGTATCATGTTTGTCTTTTTTGCAAAAGCAGCAACTGGTGTCCTGGAATCAACTTCTATACTATGACACATAGATCTATTTGACAAAAACCAGTTCTCATCCAGTACTGTAAAGCAGACTGTTCCTTCATCAGCACAGGTTTGCCCATGTTTCTTTTTAAATCAATTCTCCTGCTCCAAACAATTTTCCAATCTGTCATTTTGAATTCTGTCTCTTCATTGATCCACTGCCACGTTGTTATTAACATAAGATCTGGAGGTATAAGAACTAGACTGAGCCTTGATCCTTCTTCGAAAATACTTAATAAAACTAGATGCAGGATACAGTCCCATGAAATACAAGTGAGAAAATTCTTTCCCTTGGTGATCTGTTAACTAATACTCTTTAGTTATAATTTTTCTGTAGCCCTTTTTTCATAATCACTTAGCTTGCTTAGAATATAGTTACATTCATTTTTATATATGTTACTTGGACTGTGTTAATTAAATATGTCTATTATGAATATAAACATATATAGATATCAGCAAGCTATTTATTTGCTATGCACTGCTTTATATTTATTTTTACATTTTTATCCAGCTTGCAGTTCCTGATGGAATACATAATATTGGCAAGCCCCCCACCAGTATATGACCTTAAAAGTCTTCTGAAAAACTTGTAGAAAAGCTATCTGTCAAAGTAATTTCAGCCTTTATAATATATTTCTAGCATTAGAGCTTTCAGTAGTGATTCCAACCTTGCTTTTACCTTTTGGAGAGGATGGACCAAAAAAAAATTACAGACCAAAAAAAAAAAGTCAAACTAGTAACACTACTTTATGGTGACAGGGTGGATGATGATTATTCTTTGGTGGTGGAATACCATTGTGAATTAATAATAAAGCAAAGGTGGAAGAAAAGTATTCTGAAGGAAGATTCAAAGGGGCTGATTGTTTTTTTATATTATTTCTTGCCACACTATGAAGAGAGAACTGGTACACTTTGCTTTTTTTCTGGTGGAAGTGAATTGGGTTATTTTAATTTATTTTTTCTTTCCTCTAAAAGAAACTCAGAATAGATCAGTGTTGCTAGACAGAAGGGATTAATGTTGGAGGAAAATTATATACATTTTACAGCACGTTGGGATTATATTTGTTGAATGTCAGTAAGGTGTGTGTCTTCATCCATATTCTGTCACAAAACTGTAGGTTTGCTCCTTTTGTGAAAGAAGTTTCTTGGAAACTAAAATAATTAGTGTGAGGGTAGAAGCTCAGATTCTTATATTTTTCAAAGATTTGAGCCATTTTTCTATACATAAGAAATATTTTATCCATTTTTTATTGCATTAAACTATTCACTAATAACATAGAAGATAATGCCAACATGGAAAGAGCTGAGACTATTTCAAGCCTGGCTATATTGCAGGTCTTAGTAGAAACAAACACAACTGAGCTAATTTCTTCAAGAAATACAGGTATGTGTATATATATATATATATTTGCATGATAGAGAATCCAGTTTTGCACAGAACTTATTTGCAGATATTGATTGTCCTTTCTGTTGCTATGAAATAGGATGCAGCTGTGCATGCTTGCAGCCCAGAATGCCAGCCACACCTGAACCAGCAGGTTGAGGGAAGTGATGCTCCCTCTATTCTGCCTCGTGAGACCCCACATGGAGCACTGCATCCAGCTCTAAGAGCCCCAGAACAAAAAGGATAGGGAGCTGCTAGAGCAGGTCCAGAGGAGGCCATGAAGATAATTAGAGGGAAGGAGCACCTCTGCTATGAAGACAAGTTGAGAGAGCTGGGGGTGTTCAGCCTGGAAAAGGGAAGGCTTCATGTCATCAATGTTTGTAAATACCTGATGGGAGACTGCAAAGAAAACAGAACCTGGCTCTTTAAAGTGGTGCCCAGTGACATGACCAGAGACAATGCGCAGAAACGGAAACACAGGAGATTCCTGCTGAACATCAGGAAACACTTTGCTGTGAGGTTGAATAAGCACTGGCACAGAATTCCCAGGAAGGTTGTGAAGTCTCTCACATTGCAGATATTCAAAAGACATTAGGATATGGTCCTGGACAACCAGTTTCGATGGCACTACTTGAGCTAGGAGGGCTGGACAAGAAGTCCCTTCCATCCTCAACCAGTCTGTGATTGTCATTTCCAAAATTATAGAGAAAATTTTACTGAACAGGGGGAGTCACAGATCTGTCTCCTAAACAAGTAAGTCAGTTGAGGTGGAAAAGAACAAACTGAAATGCATCAGTTAGAGAGATCAAAGAAAGAGACCATCAACAAAGACTTGTCTTCTTCATTTGGGGCAAGAGTTTTCTGGGTAATTCAGCCTGAGAGTTATGGAGTTCCAGAAGTGGCTCTTTCATGAGGTTTGTTAAGCCAGAGCTAAAAATAGTGAGGCTTGCTATCAGTGCTGACATACAAGTCCTTCCTCTGTCCTCATTCTCCTCTCTGTTTTGCACTCTCCTCGCTCTGCTGAGTATTCCTCTCTCTTACAAAGCTACTAGCGTCTGACCTCAACCTGAAATGCTCTGGCAAAGTCTTCAAAGTATGAGATTTTTTTTCATGGGATTACTTGCCATGACAATTACTTGACATATCTTAGACAGATATTTGGGACACTTGAAGTCTCAGTGTTTTACTTGATAGTACTATAAGGACAGCCTTTCTGACCTCATAGAAGTTTGCTTTACAACTGGTATGGCAGAAGCCATGGTATGAAATATCTCTCTTGGTGGAGAACAGACTCGAAAACCTCTCTCTAGCAAGAAAGGTGAAATAGGGATGTACACAGACTGTCCCCAGCTCCCAGCTGGGGACAGTCTGTGTACCTCCCTATTTTCAAGGCCCCTACTTGAACAAAGTTGGGCCTGAAAACTGGATTTCTAAAAAATGCTGCAATCAATATTCACTGTTCACTGCACAGTTCTTTGGCTTCCATTATCTCTGATAAAGCAAATTACTTGTACCTCCTGAAATTTCACAAGAAGTTTTTCATCTATTGTCTAAAAAAAATCAGTAGTTTCCAATTACACATATTTGTGGAAATCACATTTCTTTTAGCTTCTTTATTTTGGTGTACAGAAATTACTGACCATTGAACTTTAATAAAACAGCAGAAAGACAATTTTCTGAATACTTTGTGAAACAGTAATCACCAATAACTTTTCATGAATATTCCTCATTAAATTTATCAGTGCGTGACTCCAGTATTCAGTAACACAAATAGCCTGGCTGACCTCTACTTTCTGACATTTTCAGAAGTTAGTTATATATGTCATCCAAAGACATTTCAATTAAAAACAAGAAATAGCAAATCTGGAGCACATTAAAATTACTACTATGTAGTAAAGTCTTCTCAGATGAGTCTTCAATATCTTCCAAAAAACATGGTTCCTTCCTTTTAACTAGTTACTTTTTAGACATTTGAAATGCATCTTAAATCACACATACTAGGGCTAATTATATATATGCAATGTCCATGAATGTAAATTATTAGGTTTTAGCTTTGAAACATACTGTATTTTTTTTGGGAGGGGAAGGAGGTACATGCCTGCACATATGAACACATAAGTAAACGCATTAATTTAATTTAAGAAAATCTATTCATTAATAATTAAATATTTACTTCTGAAACTGCATTGTCTTTAATGAGAGTTTAACAGATCTAAAATCAACTGAGAAGCTGGTATATAAAAATAAAGGGCTATTCTTTTCCACTGTGTGTTCACACACAGGGATCACACCATGATGACGTACAAAGATAGAAACAGACATTTCTTGACATTGTTCTTTTAAAATTGAAATAAGAGATCATTAAAAAGCAATGCATATACTTCCAAATAAAAATATACCATATATATTTGGAAGTATTTGGGGTTTTGTGGCCCAGAATCAACTTGTAGTCAGACGTATGATTCTCTGAATCGCAATTCAAATTTCTGCTTATAAAACAAGCCTGTGAAATTTTTGCTTCCTTACTGATGCATATTTACTAATAAAGTAGAAGTAGCTTCAAATAAGGAATTCAGTTTGGAAAGGTGGGAGACAGAGAAGTGTTCATAGATTGTTTTATCTTTCCATATACTTGCATCAGCCCAATAAATCCTACCATTAGCAATCTTTCTTCACCTAATTTCATTTTCAGACAAAAAACACATGGCTTTTTTTCTGCTGGCAAAAGCTGCTTGGCACAGTAGAAGTTGTACATACATAACCATGTGCCATATAACTCAAGCCTTTTCAAATCCATACTTGCTATTAAATTAAACAATCCTTTGCCTATTTCAGCTTCACAAAACAAAGGAAATAGAATTATACCCGTTGCCATGGAAATCTGTAACTCTGTTGCTTTTTTTCCTTGTAAAACAAAACGTATGGAAAACTGAACACCAAAAAATATGTGAGAACACATCATAGAAATGCCATAATTTTACAAAGGATTCGACAAAATCTCTCATGTAGTAGCAACTGCAACTTTTACTATTATATTCTACAAGGAAATGATTAAGAATAATGAACAGAAAAACTTTTGCCAATTTATCAATGGGTTTTGAATCACAAAGACTGTAGTGATGTGCATTCAACAGCCAGTCATACGAAACCATATGAATCTTGCCTTGCAGCTGTCTTTATGGAAATGGATTCTGACAGACTGAATATGCTATGAGACTAGCAGCTTTTACCCTGAGACAGTCATAAGAAACAGAGAAATAGATACTTCTGCCATAGCATGGAAAATCTTCATTAATTCCTTGCTGCTGAGTGCTGTAGAACTGAAATATTTTTGAAAAACCTATTTCTGCAGTTGAGATGGAACAGCACTTCATTACATTTAATATCTTCATCACCAACGCGGGCAGTGGGACAGAATTGAGTCTTAGCAAATTTGGGGATGACATAAAGCAAGGGGGAATAGTCAAACCCCAGACAGGAGGGCTTCTATTCAGAGGGATTTCAGCAAAGCAAGCAGAGCGAAAGGCTGACAGGACTGTCATGAAGTTGAGCAATGAGAGATGTCAGTGCTGCAACTGGGCCAGGGCAACTGCACACAGGCACAGTCTGGGGACTGACTTGCTTGATAAAAACTTTGCCAAAAGGAACTAGCTGTGCTGGTGATAATGTGAATGATCAGCGTATCTATGCCGTGATGGAGGCTAATGACACACTGGACCACATTAGCAAAAGCAAGGCCAATACAACCAAAGAAGTCACATTTCCCCCTGTTTGGCAATTGAGAAACCACATCTGGAAGTTTAGTTATGTTCACAAAGTCTTCAAGTCTGGGCCCAGGCACAAGAGGAATATCTCTTGAAACTGGAGAGAGCCTGGCAAAGAACCTCTAAGAAGCAGAATATGATCAGTGACGCTGGATTAAATGTCTCATGTTTATTCACCATGAGAAAGCAAAGGCTAAAATAAATCTAAAGCCATTTTTTTCTTTCTCTTCTGAAAAATATGTTTCAAAGAAGACTGTTACCAGAGATGCACAGTGAAAGGACAAGAGTCAACAGGTCACAGCCTGTGGCAAGGGAAATTTGAGACAAGGAAAAAGTCCTTCACAGTGTGAACAGCCAAGTGCTGGAATGAATGCCCATAACCTGCATCATTGGGGGTATTCAAAACTTCACTGGATAAGATCCTGGCTAACATTATCCAGTTTTGATGCTATATCTGCTTTGAACAGGCAAGTAGGTGAGCTGACCACCCTTCCAATGCCAGTATTTTTGATCCTATATTCAATGGATTTGAAAACTTGAGAGCTAATGAGATGTGCTGTGCCATTGAGCCAAACTGACATTTTGCTGACTGTAGTAGCTGCACATCTTTGTTTAGCACAGCTGCTGTGGTCAGTGAAATAATGTCAAACCAACAGCACAGGGTCTACAGTCTCTACTACTGCCTAACAATTCTACTCAACTAGATTCCTGCACAGCTGATAAATAATATAAGACATCATATAAGACATCAGTAGCATAAGAACAACAACCCACAGCTGAGAGAAAAAAAGAACATAACCAATCTGTATCTGGATAGGCTCTGATAAATACATATTAAAAGACTGAACATACTTGCAGTACAGGAAAGTTTCTGTACATCGGATATGGCTTTTTAGATGCTCAGTATCTCTTGTCTTCAATCTAAACATAATCAGATAGATTATAAATAATTTTCACGTTAAAATCCTTGTCATCTTCATAAAAAGGAATAGAAGCAGAGAAAGAAACCCACAAAATTAACACATAGGGTGAACTTCATCTAATTTTTGTCCTACCAACAAGTACCTGATGAGGCAAAGCACAAAAAGCACAGGAGGGAATTGCAAAGCAACTTTAGGGCTGTAATGAGAATTTTTGATCCCTTCTAAGATTATTACTTTCTATAATTCTCCTATTCTCTGAAAAGCATGATGCCCCTCTGTAAATCATTGATAAAGAAGTTTTCTATTAATCAGAGACAAAGCCTTAACTATTCCCTTGAGTGATATAAAGAATTCCTAAACATAGTTTCTGCAACAGAGGAAGACCTTGCTTGACAAGAGACACAAAATGATGATATAATTCAAAAGACTGATGAAAACCATGTGAAAAATACCTTTTTCAGAAGATAATTCTTCCATGAATAAGCAACTGACTATGATTCAGGATTTGTTTTGCTATTGTTTTGTTTTTGTGCTGTGCCTTGCATACAGCTGATTATTCTGTGACCTTGGGCAATTCATATGCAGCTGAGTTTGGCCTTAATCTTTCTGTGCCTCATTTTACTCATTACTATTAATATTATAATAATACCTGTCTCTTGAGAGTACTGGATAACTTCATCAGCTATTATTTTTGCTAATAATAATAGAAGCTCTATAGTCGCTTCCTTTTATAAGAAACAGTTTTCTGAAAATAGCAGATATGAGATTAATACTAAATTAAGCCCCCTGGTGAGGTGGTTTGAGGATTATTTTTTAGTAATACTTAAGTCAACATAACCTGCTTCTCTGTTGAGAGAGTTCAATGACGTGAACCTACCAGCACAGTTACACAAGTGAGCTTGTTTAAAGGCACACAATACAAAAGAAAACTTCCCTTCCATATTAAATGCTTCTCTGAGGTTAGTTAAGGGGAGGGCTGGGCTTCAGTCAGACATGCAACAACCACCATATAATTACAGCAGCCATCCTAATTTATAGCTCATATCACCCACAGCTTTAGCAAGCAAAACTGCTAAACAAATCATCAATTTTGATTAGAAAAAAGTTATTTGGCTCTCCATTTCCTGCATTTCTGGAAGCAAATATGAATTTTAGCCTGACAGTGCCTTTCCAACTACTTTGTTATCTCTGTAAACATGCAGTATTTTGCAAAGCACAAGAAAAGAGAAAAAAAATTACAAATTTGCTCATGTCTCTAACCTTCAAATCCTTTTATATTCAAATGCAACTTCATAAAGTTGAAATAAATGATATCTGACTTTTAAGAAACAGCTCTTTAAAAAGAGCCCAGAAATATAGATAGGTTGCTACAGGGATTTTTAAAGTGCTTACATGCTAAATTCTCAGGACAGTTTGCATCTTTGGATACCTTACCATGAAAATATCTTTGCCCTGTTGCATTCAAACAAGCTAACCAGATCGTAGTGACTTTAATAGAAAAGTTCACAGTGCAGCCCAGCTGCATGCAAACATGTAACTGAGGTGAACAGAACAGGAAAACAGTGTTCACAGGTTTCATGTATGCAGCTTTAGGATGGATTAATCTGCATGGAGCAGGCTCCATGCAGATGAAAAATTGTATCATCTCACTTGTGAGACACCTTTGTGAAGCTTTTCATACAAACTTTGTCTGAGCTCATAGTTTATATTAGCAGGAAGGCAGATTTCAATCTGAGTCTTAGGTAGTATGATGGACAAATAGTTAAAAGAATATGGTAGCATTATACAAAATATTCCAGAAATTTTCAACGAGAAAAGAACGAGACTAATTTCTCAGTAAGGATATCTATCCATGTGCTAAGGTACTTAGGGTTTAGTCCATAGAAGAGATTTAAAATGCCTTTTGCATTCAAGATCATCCAGCCCTATGGCTATGCATAAGAGAAATTTCAAAATTGTGTCAGACAAAGGAAGAATTTAATTTTTCCCATCATACTCTGAATGAAAACCCTCATGATTACTACCATTTCAAAAACATTCAAAGCTCCAGGGCAAGTTTAGTTTCCAAATGGCAAAACAGATTTAAATTACATCACCAGCTACCAAAATATTTGACACACTCTTATGTAAGGATTTCCCAGCTCTGCTCTTACACCTACCCACGCCACTTACCTACACACCCCACAAACCTTTATGTTTTCTGCAGTCTTTGTGACATGAGGAACAGCTCTGTCCCACCCCCATCACTTTGTAGGAGCAGCTGCACAAACCCTTCGTTGCCATAGTAAAGACTTTCCCTATTCTGTGATTTCATTCAGATATACAGCAAAGATCCAGGAATGCCAACCGCCTAGAGTTCCTTGGAGAATCTGGACTTTACACCTCTTGCTGACTGCAAGGTGCCATATAGGGGCACAATGAAACCCTGCAGTTCACAGAGGAATTGGGGTCAAGAAGGTCTTGGCTCAGTAAGGAAAGGAAAAATGGGTGACTAGTGGCTGTGGAAGTTTGAATATCTTAGTGGGATGAGGTATTTTCTTTTAGAAAAGTGGTCCAGTTGAAAGGATCGTTAACTGTCACCCAGCCTGAATATCCACTAATTTCCTGCTTTCTTATGAAGTGGTGAATGTTGAAAATAGACTTCAATGTAAGGGATACTTCATCTGAGTAAACACAGTTTTCTAAGCCTGAAAGGTAATAAAGACTCTGGAAAAATTCTAAAAAAAAACTCTCATAGAAAACAGAGTTAAAATGTCATTATATACTTAATGAACCAAGAATCTTAGGAAAAAATTACCGCTACCTGTGGGAATTCAGTTTACAAAACTAAAACCAAAAAGTACACAGATTCTGACTTATGAGAAAAAAACAAAACAAAACAAAAAACAAAACAAAAAAAAAAACACAACAAACCCACCAAATTCAAAATTCTTGATGTTGTTAATCTTGGCAAAATTTATAGATAGTCTCAGACAGACTGACCACTGGAGTGTTCCACTGTGGAGCACTGGTGTTTCTGCTGTGTCAGGGGAGGCTTAGACTGGACACTAGGGAGCATTTCTTTTCTGGGAGGATGGTCAAACATTGGAAGAGGCTTCCTAGAGAGGGAATCAATGCCTCAAGATGGTTAATCTTTAACAGGCATTTGGATAATGCCCTCAAAATTCTGCTTTAACTTTTGGTCAGCCCTGAAGTGATCAGGCAACCGGACTATGTGACCATTGCAAATAGTTTCCAATAGAAATATATTATCCTATCCTATCCTATCCTATCCTATCCTATCCTATCCTATCCTATCCTATCCTATCCTATCCTAGTACAGAAATAAGCTTCACAGCCCCCACGAAAACCAAGTAAGCAACTCACCAGCACTGTATTGCAATAAAGCAGCCAGGTTTTTACAGGGATTCTAAAATTTCTAGGCACACATTGTGCAGCGACACCATACACAGTTTCAGACGGGAACAATATTCAGCTAAGTATGCATTAATAGCTGACCTGAGGCTATGTTTTAACTTGCATAAAGTACATGAGTTCATGAATCATCATGTGCATTCAGAATCTCAGTACTTGAGCTTACACATAAATTGGCAAGAGAAGAAAACACACTAAGAGACCAATGTGGCATGACATGGGATAATCTTTGGATAAACTGTAGAATTTTCTTCTCCTGTTTCTCCTTCATGAATTGAATCAATTAAACACACTTAGGCAGAATTACAACATAAAAGAGTTTTGTTATACTAAGTAAATTCCAGTGGTGAAATTAAGACCCAAAGATATATAAAATGTATTTTGCTAAATATTTCATATATTCATTGGTCAGCAGCAGCCACTAGTATCTCTCTGAAGTTCCCCTACTTCACAGGTGATAGGCACACCATTGCAAAAAGACACAAATAAAATCTGTAAACCAGTCAAAGCTCTGAAGATGCAGTGGTAAAAGTAGAATACTTCAAATTGAAACCATCATGTTAAAATCTAGAATATTTGATGTGTTTGTTTATACTTGATCGTGTAATGTTTGATGAATGTGCATTTAGCTTGTGACCAGGTTTGAAACACATAAAGATAGTACAGACTTACAAAACAAAGAAAAATTAAAAGTTCACTAATTAACTCATGCTGTTATTTCTTCCAGCCTCACAGTTTTTTTTCCTAAGACAATTTGCATTAATACTTTTAACTTTATTTACATTTTTATTAATACTCTGATAATACTGTAATTTATATTTATCAGACCAGTCTTGTGAAATACCTTCTTCATGCTGTTCCTTATAAGAAAAACAAAATTACTCTCAGTCTTATTTCTTAACAACTTTCCTCTTCAACATCTTCTGAAGTCCAGTTTAATTGCCTGATATTTGTCTTCTTTGGAAAATTTATTATTTCCCTGCTAATAATGTCTTTTAAAGAAAAAATACATAAACTCATTATCTTTTTTTTTTTAATTACAGAAATCTATCATGAGGACTCTTTCACTTATATCGAATTTTAAAGACAAGACTTGTAAATAATGAGAATAGAAATATACTGATGCAGTGTTTCATAAGGGTGTTTATCTTCTGGGAAATGTTAAAAAGACCACAATCTAAAATGGCTTTCAGCTCTGCTGTCTAAAGTAAAATAAATGTTATAGGAAACTTCCAAAGATAATATGCTATAAAATTTGGGCCATTATAATTTATTCCTGCATTTACACTTCAGTCTTACTGATGTTTGATTAAGTTCAGCTGGCTAACATCAACTTTAGTACTATCTTATTTAGGTTTATTGTTTTACATATTGTAAATTTTTATTCTTTTGAGAACACACAATAAGTTTCTACTGGCAGCTCTTAAAAGAAGTAATTTGTAGAGCTACAAAGGTATAAGTATTTCCTCAGAATTCCTCCCTCATATGTGTAGTGCTAACCTAGCTACAGCTCTTAACCTCCCATTTTCTACCCTTCAACAACAGTGAGGGCAGAAGCTACATTGGAAGTGTTTTCAGTGGAAGTTAAATGGCAGAAGATCAAAGCTGGCATTAGAAAGGAAAATCAGAGATTAAAATTCCAATGCGGTGTTGTCATCCTGGTGTAGAGGTTAGACAGATAAGTGCTGTTGAGAACAACTGTTCATATGCTCACGTGTAAAAACCATCCGAACACCAATTCTTTAAAAAAAGATCACCAAACTCAACATCATCTCCTGAAGACAAAGGGGAGGATACTCAGCCTTTTAGATGAAGTGTTTAGGGAGGATGAATTAGCCTTTTTTTCTCTTCTCAAAACAGGACAACTGAGAAGATACAATGGTTTTCTCATGCCTTTGTAAGCCAATTCAGCTTGGTAAACCTGAAGAAGCCTGCTCCTTTTAGGTAGGTATTTTTGGGTTTTTTTGCCAAACTAGCAAACTGAATTGACTCAGTCAGATAAGCACCTAGGTTAAGAGGAAGGAAGTGGAAGGAGCTTGAAGTCCAATTGGGGACTGGGGACTGATGGAGCTGGCTGTTAGACACTCAGACTTGCCTCTGCCATGTTCAGCATCAGACTAAAGCCAGTGGGGGGACACAGGTCCTTCCTGAGGATAACACTTTTGTTTGCACAGTAATTTCAAGACCAACAATCCAAACAGACTTCTAAATGCTACAGAGAAAAAAAACCAAAACAAACAAGGGGTCAGAGAGGGGGAAGGGACAGAGGAAAAAACCAGCAGGTTTGTTCAGGTGATAAAAGGAAAGCTACTGACACTGTCATGTGGATAACACAGCAGCACAAAATAAAAGCATGTAAACCGAAAGTTCTCTTTAATTTGTTGTCTTCGAACTAAAATCACTAAAAATCACTGCAATATTGCCCTCTCTCCCACAAAAAAAAAGGACAAAACGGAATTATTGTCTGTGTTACAGTGATCCATTGAAAAATCAAAGATTGAAAAAAATGAATATACAGGTAACAATTTCCCTGAAAATAATTTCAATTTAAGTACTAGCATTGGCCCAAATTTTTTATTGTCCCAAACAAAGCAAGCTCTATCACTCTGCCAATGCAACATTTCAAATTCAATCAAGAAAACCACCTGAGCTAAATTAGATCAATGTCCACTTTGCTGAATTTTTTGAATAAAATCCAGTCTGCTTTGATCTCAGTAAAACCAATAACCAGCTCAAATCCACACCCATGCCAGTGACTACTGATCTCATATTACAGGTCTTTCTTCCAGTGTTATAATCCGAAAGGAAAATGGGCAGAAGATGAAAGTATGCACATGACTGCCTGCTTAAACTGCCTTGGCTTCTCTTGCTAGAGGTGACAAAGAAGCAGATTTGGTACTGTACAAGCTGCCACAGAACGCCCATGCACTTTCAAAGGTAATGGGAAGAATTACTTTCCTTCTCATGTCTCTCTCTTATTAACAGTTTATCCAGCATGTTGCTTGGCCTGAGCAAAAGATTTTTTAGCATAAAAATGAATTTATTGTTTAGCATTCTGAAACAGAATTTTTAGATAGAGACTTCCATAAATTGAGTAAATGTGTCTGTGGCTCAGGCACAGGCCATAACTAAACATCTGCAATTGCCTAAAGGCAATACCTTTATTCTTCTACCACAATTTGTTTCTGGGGATTTTTGTGTGTGTGGTTTTTTTTTTGGGGGAGGAGGTTTTTTGGGGTTTTTTTTGGGTTTTTTTTTTTTTTTTGTTTTGTTTTTGTTGGGGTTTTTTTTTGTTGCTTTTGTTTTGTTTTTGTTTTGTTTTTTTTTTTGCTATTTTTGTATTCTCATGGTGATGTACTTTGTATATTTACTTTGGAAGGTAATCATTATCTATATAATTTATCAAGGTTGCTCTAATAAAAAAAATCACTTTAATTTCTTTTATAATCTGTATTTTTTTTTATACTAGATTATATTACTTTTTGTACTAGATATTATAATCTGGTAAAAATTAAATGAAACTTCAGTGTATTCAATTCCTAAAACCTATTAACATTTAGAACATAAATATTCACAGGAGTCCTTTTTAATAAATGACTTCTAATGATTGGAAGGAAGAAGTAATTATTACTGTTGGATATTTTTTCTTTTTCTGATCTGTACAATAATAGATATCACACTCACCTTTCTTTACTTTTAAAGAATTATCTCATACATATATGTATATCTATGAGATTCAATTCAACACTGTTAAACTTGAGCTGTTCATTACAGAAAGGGCCAAGAAAGAGCAAAATCCCCCAAGTGTAGATCTATAAATAAAAAGATCAAATGTCAAGCTTTAGGAAAATCCACTAAATTCCTGATTTAAAACATTCTTTTGCTTGTATTTCAATTTCAGATCATATGGAAAAAATACACATGGTGAAATTATTGAAATTAGATACAATAACACTTGATAAATGGAACGTAACATGTGCATAGTCTATTTGATATTTTAGATTGTGTTTCTAACATGAATAAAACTCAAATGTTGCAGACATTTAAAT
This sequence comes from Passer montanus, assembly GCF_014805655.1. Taxonomy (NCBI): domain Eukaryota; kingdom Metazoa; phylum Chordata; class Aves; order Passeriformes; family Passeridae; genus Passer; species Passer montanus. The sequence continues at coordinate 9,824,000 of NW_024367037.1, forward strand.
GTTCAGCACCCCACCAGTCAGAAGCAGAAGAGTTTCCAAATCCAAACTAACATTAGTTTATTAACTGAAGCATAAAATCAACAGGTTTTTCAGCCTCTTTTAGACAGCCCACAGCAGCTATGTGAGCCTCTCCTGATCTCCCTGTGCAGATCACAGCGCAGCCTCATTCAGAAGACAAGTACATCACACACGGTGTGGCTGATGAGTCATTTCTGTTTCTCAGCCTGCTCTCACTCGGAGTTTGATATTACGTACCATATGGCCACAGCCTTCATAAATATGGTTTCAAGGAAGTCATCTGATGGCAGAATGGAAATGGCTTTGTAAAGCAGCAAAGCTGTTAATTGATGGGTGGAAGAGCTGAAAGTGATGGTTCTGTAACAGGAAAATCTTGTATGATCCTGGTCTAAGCACTTATTATGGCAGCATGAAAATGTACTTATTTCTCTTACTGGTGTAGACACTTTAACAGCAAACACATTCTATAATAATGATGCATTTTTCATTTTTTCCCATTATTCAATCATTTTCTGCCCACAAGAATGAAGTGATTTTTTGCCAGCAGACCTACTTTTTCACATAGCCTTCCATTTATTCTACCTTGTGTTGGACTTTCCAGCAGTTGCTCCTTATTAATCTTGATTGTAAACTCTCCTCTTCCTGCATTTCCTGTCCAAAGTTTGTGCTCCTCTAGTATTATGCACAGGCTCCTACTTTGTCAACTTTTATGGAAAAATCAATCTTCTTTTTTCATAAAGCACCTAAACCTTTTTTATGGCTTTCCAGTTCAGGTTTTCCTAACAGACATTCAAAGTCTGAGAGGAACATTCAACACAGCAGACTTTTGACACGGAAATCTAAGTATTTTTCTAGTTTATTTTTTGGTGAATAAGGAAAATTGTGTCTCTGCCCACAGGGAAATTGGAACTAGATGACCTTTAAGGTCCACTTCCATCCCTTAACAATCGTGATAGGTTCTCTGACTTCTCTGAGGAGTAATTAAGAAAAGTTGAACACTGGGGGTCTTAGGTTGGTCCTTACAAGAGACTTTGTCTCAGTAGAATGAGAAAGGCATTTTGACAGTGTGGAGTGTGGGAGATATATCCATATAAGTCATGTTTGCCTGTCTGGAGGCACGTACAGTGTGGATGAGGAAAAGAAGGAAATGCCACAATTAATCTGAAATCTCTGTCTATGGAAGAAGACATGCAGAGACTCATGGTCATCTCAGAAGAAAAGCATGCAGACTAGATTCCCTGGCCTGAAAGTCAGTTTTCCAGAACAACCATTACAGACCATTTCTACTTCTAAGGAAACAGGGAAAGTTCTTTTCTTGCTCCCTTAAGAGAACACCAAATCCTTCCACAGTACTCACTTAAACACAACTTGTCCAAACTGGAAATTTTGAACACAAAACAATAAAATAGCTCTCTTTGAACTCAACTGCATTGCTACTTATAATGTAGAAATTATAATTTCAGGGGTTAAGAAAAAACAAAACATGCCTGCTGTCACCTGGAAGTGTTTATACTGGGTTTTTTTACACCTGAGAGGCCATGAGGAGCAATTAAAACTCATTCATCAGTAGTCAACACAACGGCTAAAGGTTTAATCTTTGAGTAACAGAGCCCAAATTTCAGAGAAGGTGACCATGTATCTCTTGTCTAATAGTATCTCGTGTTGCAAAAAATCACCTACAAAAGATACAGAACACACCAAGGAGCCCTGAGCATGAAAGTACATAAATCTGGAAGTCTGTTTTGTCTTAGCCACCCAGCTGATCCTATCGTTACAGCTGAACCCACTGACTTTGGTTTATTACAAATTTTTATAAGTTTAAAGACTTTTGGTATAAGGACCTTACCCTTGCCTTCTGCTCCATTTCCATCATTAATCTTTCATGCTGCTCAGCTATTGCCAGTGTTGCAGAATGGACCTTCTGATATATCATTTCTCCTTCTCGAGTTTGAAAGGTGAACAGCCCTTCTCCTGTGTCACACATCCTGCAGGGAGATTTAAGCAGAACGGGAAGAAAAAAAATTAGTATTGTGTAATTTTTATCTAACTCTTATAAAAAGTGCATACCTTACAATAGCAAATGCCGACTTTAGAGATACAGTTAAACTCTGAAATTCCAAACACCAGACATCTGCAGTTATTTTTAGCATTGGAGAAAAACATATTCCAAGAGATGGGCAGAACTTCATTAACATATTTTTTAAATTCAGTTTTAATCATCATCTGGATAGTGAAAAACAAGCTTTAGCATGGAATAAAAACTTGAGGTAATAGAGTCAGTTATTTCTGTCATTTTTTCCAAATAACTGTACCAGTAAGTGGGAGCTAAATTTAATTATTTTAACCGCTTGATGCCAGAAATACATAGCACATTCTGATTTTGAAGAGCTGAAATTTTAAAAGAACACTGACCAACTAAAAATGCCATTATGGTTAATCACTACAAAGATGATGTATTGAAGGACAGCATTAAAAGGGTTAAACTATTACTACCTCTGTCAGTATATTTATGTGAGGCAGCATTCAAAGTTATTCTGGTAATCACAAAAGCCATTCAGTCCATTTGAGAATAGGAACAGTTGTAAAAGAAGATTAAATACTGAAAAAACCACTCCATAAATAAAATTTACTTTCTTCTTTTGAGGGAGCAACTGCTGTTTTCCTTATCTGTGATATCAGTGCGGCATTATTCAGAGAAAGAAGAGTGGTACACAGTAAATACAATGACAAAAAGGTCTGGGAAATACAGGAAATAGGAGTAGGAAATAATGTTAGATTGCTGTGTGACCATTACTTGGAGGATGTACATGCTGTTAACCAGTGGTGCAATTCACTGTATTTATATTGGTAGTTCTATTATATTATAAGTATCTGATTTACATATTTTTATATGCTACTTGCAGCGTCAGAAATGGAATTTAAAAAATCCTTTTTATTTGGTCTGATACCTCCTGTAAAGATTCTCAGTTATCTGTGACAGAAAAATGTTGACTTGAGTCACCAATGCATAACATGCATCAACAATAGAGAGACTTTGATTTGCCTTAAAACATCAGATTCCTTTATTGTTTTGGATGTTTACCTTATTTTTAAGGAAACCAAATTTTGTTAATATCCCAGTACATTCAGCATGGTCCCAGAAACCCCAAAACTTACTGAATTAAAAAAAAAAAATTAAAAAACCATGTCCCATATAGTTCAACATTCAAACGGGTTTTTGAATATTATCTTTAGAATTTGCATCCCATATTCTGTATGATTATTCATGTATTAAATTTTACCAAAAAAATTGCCCGTCATACGAAAAACCAGATCTACATTATTTTAATTAAATAATAATTTAAATATATGTCCTACTATATTACATGCACACACACAGTTATACTGCAGCCTTTTGAAAAGACAATACTTTTTTTCATGAGAGTTATCTTTTTGTCAAATTAGGATATGGCTCCCTAAACAGTTTCATTTAAAAAGTTATCTGAAAAGGGTTGTTGTGCTGTATAAGAGACTGCTGAGAATTCAGCAGTTGTTTCTGTTTTCAAGGTTGACCAGTGAAAAAAACCACCTTATTAACACTTACAAAATCTTTTCTTGTTCACTGGAAGAAACATGCTACTGTGAGCCTTGTACAAAGAATTTATGCATGTCTGTGTTTGGGAAGAACAGAAAGTATCAGAGGCAGAAACAGTAAACAGAGGTGTTTCTGGAAAATACCTGGTGAAAATACTTTGTAGTGATCAACTGAGGTATTGAAAACAAAATTCATAGTCTTAAGAATACATGATTAACAATATTACCCATAATTCTGGAATAATACCAATTTTCTTCATTGAAAAATATAAATAAAATAAAATCCATTTTTATAGATATATATTATTTAATCGGTGTTAATGTGATGTGCTAATTTAAAAAAGAGCTTTTTGTATTAAATTCCAATGGAGATCAAGATCCCTGCTGTAAACATTTAAGAGATATTATACCCTTAGACAGAGTCCTCCAAAGAGCTTCTGGTGGAAATAAAATGTCCCCAGAGTTTTGTGACATTATGGCAACAGCCTTTCAGATCCCTCAGGGCATCATATAGCCAGTACTCTGCTTTTGTGTAAAGAGATCTTAATAAAATTCAAACAGCGTGAAATGGAAAGCCTGGAAAAAAGGATGGGGTTTCAGAAACTGCAGGAAAATATGATCTTTTTGTTGGTTTCAGAGGCTGAAAAATCCTACAGTGATAAAAACAAGGAAGTGGGGAAAAAACAGGCAATGGGGCATGATTAACATTGATGGACTTAGCTGCCTGTTTTCACCACGCAAACCCCAACCACCCCACTGCCCACCAGAGCAGGATCTGTCCCTGGCTGGAGGCACTGGTGCGGGTGCCACGGCCCCTCACCCCCTGCACAGGACACTGCCCTGCCTCCAGCCTCAGCTGTGGTGCACATGTCCCGCCAGGGATGGATAGCCATTGCCACCAGCCTCCCCATGAGGGTTTTCCTGGCTAATGATGGATGGTGTGCACACAGCTGCTCAAAATTGGAGGTGAAGGAGAATTGTGGGCATCATTTTTTAAAGTGCTGAGTTCCCCTAGCTTGACTTGAAATTTAACAGGACTTAACGCCCCAAAGAATTAAGTGGTTGTTACTTGGCACATCTGAACAAAGTGAAAGCAGCAAAAATTGTTAGCATAAAACTTTCTTTCTTCCATTTAAACTTCTTATGAATAATCTGTCTCCCAAGGAGATGAATCCCTTTGCCACAGTAAGGTTTGTTTTCCTGTTTGTCTCCTCAGAGCATTGTTCCATTACTTTGAAGTAAAGTGAAAATCTGAGTTTAAACCTTCTAGTCTAGTCTAGTCCAGTCTAGTCCCATCTATTTTTCTGTTCTATTCTATTCTAGTTATAAACCAAGATGAGTAGCCTCATGAGGGTTAGGTTCAGTCTTTCTAGAAGAAGGAAACATAGACTAAAATAGAGGTGCTCCTAAGAATGATAAAGATGGGGACAGGGAAAGGGTGCTCTCCGAAGCTTAAGGGTTTTGCCATAAAAGAAAAACCTTTACCTGTCTGGCCAACAAGAAGAGACAAGCCCATAAGCCGAAACAAAACTTGTCTTGTTCTATTTATAGTCCAAACAAAGTCAGTAGGACAAAAAGCTATTATCTCTATGGCCCTTCTAGATGTCAGATAACGGTCCTTATAAAGCTCCAACTTAGGAGGTTTAGCATTGCTAATGTCTTGTTAATTTCTCTATGTTCAAAGCATACATGGTTGCCAATATAACATGCCCTAAAATCACTTTTGAGAAAAGGCAGCACAAAGGTCAGGGCCTCTTTTTTCCTGGTACTGTTGCAGTTAAGCAATACAGTCCTACCAACTTGGTATGACCTACACTGTCAGAAAAATGTCACTGATTTTGTATACTTCATTTTTTTATGAGATACTTGCAGTCTGTGGGTGCTTGAAAAATGCCGATCTATTTCTGTGTTTTTCAACTTTGAAACAGAGATGTCATTAACCTATGCTTTCAGATATTTAAGGATTCAATGCATTAAAATGTATGAAGTGCTTTTATTGAAATAGGAAAGCGCATTTTTTCATATATTATTACAGAATGATATAACTGGACAGACAGTGACACCATTAGATAAACAGTTCTGCAAATAGTTGCAATTTTAAAAATTCTTTAAACACTGCAGCAGCTTTTCACAAGTATCACCATTAGCATATCTGGCTCAAGAACCAGGAGAGAGAATAGAGAGGAATGTGGGAGCTCAGCTTTTGGCCTAGGACAAACTGGATTCAGAGATCAGCAGTGAAAGTTCTTGCTTTCATTGAAGGTAGAATTTCTGTTCAAGTCTAAGAGATTTTCCCACCACTATTGCCAGACATTTTTCAATATGTCCTAAATTCATACAATGGTTCCCCACCACCTTTGCTCACTATGTAATTTTTGCCTTTTAGATAAGAATCAATACTGTATATTGACCATGTAGAATTTCCTTCAAAAAGGAAACTTCATTGACCTGACCACCATTTATAAAAAGTACTTTTTCCCAGATAGAAGTTCATGCTGTCATGTCACCAGTGAAATATCTTAGAAGTTTAATAGTGCAGTATTCAGCAACTGCATGAGAAGACAAGAATTTGACATTTCAGCTTCACTATTTCCATTAGAGGTAAAATCTATTTTCACAAAAATGAAGGTTGAATGAAAACTGAAATGCCCAGAAAAATTATAGCCTTGTTTTAAAATAAAACTTACAATTGTAAGTAGAAAAAACTTTAGCTCTTCATATATCCTCATTTATTTTTAATGAGTTTTAATGATTTCTTTATATCAACAAATAATATAGGATTAAAGAAATAATGGCAGATTTTTATACTCAAAAGTGTATCAATCTACATACAAATAACTAAAAAGAGGTAATAATCCTCAAATAGAAACTGAAAATACATAATAAAAAAGCTTACTATTAATAACTAATTGTTACTAATAACTATAAATATTAATAACTAATAGGTAATAAATAACTATCTTACTTTAGCATTTCCAGTTTTTGAAATAGAAACAGACTTAAAGTTCTTAAATGAGAACACATCATGAGTACATAATGTCCAGTACTAAACTGGATGTAATTGTTGTTGAGTACTCCACAGCTAGAGTTTGAAAAACGGTTTCATTAAAAGAGTGGAGCTGTTTACTCAGACACTTCAAGGCCCAAAAATTAAGTTAATAAAATCACAGAATCACAGAATTCTTAGAATTGGAAGGGACCTCTGGAAATCATCTAGACCAATTCACCCTTCCAAGGCAGGGTCACCAAGAGCCGGTAACACAGGAACTTGTGCTGTTGAGTTTTGAATGTCTCCAGAGAGAGAAACTCCATGACCTCCCTGGGCAGCCCTTTCCAGTTTTCTGCCACCCTCAATGTGAAGTTCTTCATGCTGAGGTGAAACTTCCTGTGTTTCAGTTTATGGCCATTTTCTCCTTGTCCTGCCACTGGGCACCACTGAAAAGAGTCTGGCAGCATCCTCTTGGCACCCACCGTACAGATGTTTATATGTATTGATGAGAATGCCTCTCATTCTTTTCTTCTCCAGACTAAGCAGGCCCAGCTCCCACCATGTCTCCTCATAAGAGAAATGCTCCAGACCCCAAATAATCTGTGGCCTCTGCTGGACACTCTCCAGTAGCTCCTTGTCTTTCTTGTACTGAGGAGCTCTGATCGTGACCTCTGAGCTCTGCCTTGATCCACCTCACAAGTGCTTAGCTAGGTAATGCTCATTTCCTGCATGCCAAAGAAGCTAGTCAGATGGCACGTATGGGACCAGACCTGTTACTTCTAAGAAGAGTAATAAATAAAAGTCAGCCTTTCTTTAAAGCCTTGAAGATGTGGCTGTCAGTCATGAAAAAGGACTAATTGGTATGCACTATCTAACTCCGAACTGAGACACTTAGTTCTTGTGTTGCTACGGCTTTGATTTTTTAAAATGTAGTGGAAACTAGCAATTTTGCCTCCAATTTAATTAGATTATCAGTGGAGACACACAAACACTATCTCTCTTGTGGATATCTAACTTTTGTTCTTTTCTTGTTTGTTGTTATCTTAACTTGAGCTAAGCCATTTTGACAGAAATCCTGTTTCTTCTTTGTGTGCAAGGATGATACACACAGCATACACTAAAGACAGGCCAGCTGAGCAGCAGACCTCACTACAAAATGAATGCAAAGCTTCCCTGAGGGTCCAAATTCTTTGCTCATTCCAGCCTTCAACACATGCTAGCTTGCTTCCTGCCAAAGTTGGTCTTTTCTGAGAAAACAAAACAAAACAAAAAGTAAGGAAAGCAAATAAACTCTTTGTGGCAAGAGCATATTTAGATAAAAAGCTCTCTTTATGCCTAGGAATGCTTATCAAGACAACTGAAAAATAAACTATGCATGTTTTTTATGAAATTGTAAGTCAACTTCTAGTTGAAAGGATAGAAAATAAAAGCAGAAAAAAGGAAATCCTTATAAAAATTTCTAATTTACTATCAAACAGGCAAAAAAGGGATGCTTTACAGGGGGAATCTATAAGGAAAAAAGGTATCTTCATAAACAGAATATGTATGCGACCTAGGAAATTTCTATGGGTGAAGCAGAGAGAAAACAATTAATAGAAAATGTGCACAAAGTGTAAATTATTCAGGTATGCAACTTTGGCATCAGACATCGTCAGAAATACCCAAGGCTGGGAAAGGTTGGTGAAAACAGAGAAATAGTCTTGTGAAAAATCTGTTTGGGAAATGAAGATCACCAAGGTGAAGCATAGAAATGGTGCAAAGTGCAACATCCAGAAGGAGTAAACAGAGAATCTGAGTGTGTTCTGTTACACATTCCCTACAGGAATGAAGAGTTAAACTGCCATGCCTTGCTGTCAGCATTTTAGAGTTTTATGTGGAGTGTCAAAAGGATAACCTGAAAATTTTATGATCTGAGAAGCAAATAATGAAAATGTTCTGATATATGAAGTATCTGCCTGCCCCCCTTAATCATGGTTACTTACCAGCAAGAAAAAGCAAGAAAAAGCAATTATGCATGCTATCTACTAATTGCCAGCCATAGACATTCCTCCATTACACTTATTGTCAGGTTTTTGCACTTAAGCTGAGGTGGGAAACTTTACACTGCTCTTGAATATGCTTATGAGATATAGATAGCGGAATATCCCCGCATTTGGCCTGAGTTAATACAGGGAAGTTTGAATATTATCACACCTCTGATATGGCTCAGTAACTTGATCATGGAGCTTAGCCCTGAAGATTTATTCAAGGTCAGATCTCGTGCTTCTTGAGTCACCCACAGTGTTTTCAACTAAATGCACTAAGGGATCTCCACACTATCAGTGTGGCTTTCCTACTAAGGCCATTTATAGAAACATTTTGCAATTCTGAGAAGGAAAACATTCACAGATGGAGTGGAAATGATTGATGATGATTTGCTGCCAGGTAGGTGGAACTCCACCACTCAGAGGAATCCAGCAGTCCTTCTGTAATATTACCTAGAGGATCTTAATGCATTCTGAGTTGCAAATCTTTAAAAGACCTTATATGCAGCCATGGTAACAAAAATCTTATGTGCTAGTCTGATGAATACACTGCTAGTCTTTCTGAGCAGAGATGTGATACCCTAAAAATTTTCTCTGTTATAGGGAGACTTATAGGGGGACTAATTTTGTGAGTGAATAGTATTTTTTCATTATAAGATTATTTATTTTTCTGCCTAAACCAGAAACCATTTAAGTAGTATAATATACCAGAAACAAAAACATGAAACTGTTTTTCAGTGTTTTAAGGACACATAGGACAGTTTTCTCTACATTACTGGTGGTAATTATGCCTCTTGGGATACTTTTTCTTTCATTGACTGTGCTGACTCTACAGCCACTGTCTCTGTGATGCCCCATGTGATAGTACGTTTAGACCACTGGGGCATATGAGAGATACCAACCTATTTCTGCATGCCAGATATTTCCACTTTTTGCTTAATGGAAGTGCAGAAAGTGGGCTGTGACTTTGTCTGGACTATATCAATGATTGTTCACTAGCACTATAATCCTCTATTTCATTTCCACAGGGTTTACTACCCCTGTCTATCATAGGACACAGTGGAAAAAGATGTACTTTGGTTTTTTTCCTGAGTTTCAGTTTTGATAAGAAGAAGGATTCTATCTGGGGCTTATTTCAGACCATTTTTATTTGGTTGCTGCCAAGCCATGCATACTCTTATCATTAAGATGTTCTTGTTTATATTAATTACTTTGATATATAAGAATAAAATTAGCTAGTGCTGAAGAGTTAAAGATAGTAAATAATTCTTAATACTGGTTACAGTCTAAAAACAGCAAACTGGACTCAAAGTCATGCATTAAAGGTGGTATGTGGAGATTGACGTGCAATTATGAAATATGTCCATATGTAATAGCAAACATGCTGTGCCAAGGCTCTACTTTCTATTTCCCAGATTCTAGAAACTAAGCTATGGTGTGAAGCCAGGTGTCCACCAAGGCTGCTCTATCACTCCTCAGCTGGACATTGCAGAGAAAATATGAGGAAAGGTGTCTGAGTTGAGATAAGGACAGGGAGAATTCAGTCACCAGTTACTGTCACAGGCAGACTCAGCTCGGGGAGAGTATTTGAATTTATTGCCAATCAAATCAGAACAGGCTAATGAGAAGTAAACCCAAATCTTAAAAATATCATCCACCCACTCCTTCTTTCCTGGGCTTAATTTTATTCCTGATTCTCTACCTTCTTCCCGCCAATGGTGCAGGGGAATGGGGAAAGGGGGCTGCCATCCATTCATTGTTTCTGCTGCTCCCCTCCTCCTCGGTGGAAGGTCTCCTCAAACTCTTTCCCTGCTCCAACATGGGATCCCTCCCCCAGGAGACAGCCCTGGTCATGACCTTATGCTACATAAGTCTGTCTCACAGGCTGCAGTCTTTCACAAACTGCTCTGGCATAGAACCTTCCAGAGGGTTGTCCTTCAGCAGCAGACTGCTCCAATGTGGGTCCCCAAAAGTCCTTCTAGCCAACCTGTTCCAGCATGGGCTCCACACTCCATAAGCCCACAGGTCCCTGTCAAGAGCCTACTCCAGTCCAGGCTTCCCACAAGGTCACAGCCTCCTTTGGCATCTACCTCCTCCACTGTGGGATCCTCCATGGGCTCCAGGTGGATCTCTGCTCCACCATGGACTTCCACAGACTGCAGGGACACAGCTGCCTCATTGTAGTCTGCACCACTGCAGGTGAATCCCAGCTCCAGTTCCTGGAGCACCCCCTGCCCCTCTTTCTTCACTGCCTTTGGTGTCTGCAGGGCTGTATCCCACATATTTTGATTCCTCTCTCTGGCTGCAGTTGCTGTTCTTCAGGGTTTCTTTCCCTGCTTCATAAATACATTATCCCAGAGGGCTACCACTGACAGTGATGGGCTTGGTCTTGGCCAGTAGCAGGTTTGTCTCAGAGCTGCCTGGCACTGGCTCTGTCAGATATGGGGGAAGCTTCTGGCAGCCACCTCTGCAGTCCCCCTGCTACCAAACAAACCCAATACAACCAATACCCAAGACATTGCTCCTAACTACTAGAAGCAATACTTTGGAGTCTAAGAAGTAGAATTCAAATACTTTACCATAACTGCATTTTTTGTCTCTTCCTGCTTTATGGACTACTTTCATAAAACATGACCTAGATATTTTGATGGGGGCAACTGAACTATGCTGTTTGTGCTTCCATCACTTCTAAGTAAGAAATATTCTAAGTTGCACATGCAAATTACCTTCTTGCTTTAGTATTCAGTTCATATTATTTAAGAAATCAGTGCACGTAATTAATGCATATAAAAATATACAAAACAACCCACTTTATGGAGACTTTTGACACTGCAACATTTTCTTTAAAGAAAAAGTCACATTTATTAAAAGCAAAGGGAGGATAATAAAGCCTATTGTTGACATGTTCTTAAATACGCAACACATTTGCATTTTTCACAGTTTATGTAATAGAACAGACATGAAAATGTTGTTAGATAATTAGCTCTGTTAATTGGAAGAACTCAGATTTTGTTGGTAATGATGAAATACTATTTAACACTATTAATTAGTACTGTTTAACTACTGGACAAACATCTATTCTTACCAGCAAAGCAAGAACTCATATATTACTATTATTTTAGTACAGAAGGAGCAGTTATTGTTGGCTGTACAACACACCAATGTAAAACACTGGTGTGATAAAAAGTTTGCAAAGACTACCATAAGCTAAATTTATCTGACTAAACCTTTTCACTCTTCATGGTTTGGCTATTATTTTTTATCTCCCTTTAGAATGAGAAAGATAAAAGTTCCAAGTGCTGGAATTTGGGATCATGTGCAAGTACAGATATTTCTACAGGACTTCTGCAATCCTGTTAAGAGCTATTATTCGCCAACAAAGACAACCCATAACAATAATATTCAGTTTCTTTCTGTGTCTTTAGGAGCAGTACACAGGGGAAACAGCATTTAATCAGCATGAATACTGTTGACTTTGACAAATATAAAATGTTCAATATAAAACCTAAATAAGGCCATTACTGGTTAAAATAAATGATAGTGTAATAGTACAGGAGCCCTGTGGCAGCACATCACTACTTGCTATAAGAAAAGCAATAAAACTTAGTGACCCAAGATCTTTATTTTCTCCCTTTTTATTTTTTTTGGAGCCCTCCAGGACTGTTATCTTCAGGACTATTCCTCGCCCAGGGTGCTGGGGATAGAAATTCTGTCAGATGATACTCCCTAGAGTCTGCATTAATTCCAAACACAATGAGATATAATTCTGAAGTTAACTCAGTTCTCTCTCAGGAAGGAACTGTATTTTTAAGAAGACATTTGCCAACCAACAGATGTTAGAACAGTAACAGCCAAGGATCAAATTTGCATAGGTATATCTGTTAATTTTATTTCATCTTTGAGAAACCTGAGATATTTAGAAGCTGTGACCTTGCACATAATATCTGGAATACCTGATGATGCTCAGCTTTAAGTTAAAAAAGGTAGTCACCTCCAACTTCACCTATTTTGTGATCCTGGGATTCCAATTCTGTAATAATCTCCAGTTTTGCACCTGCACATACCTAAAGGTAGGGTACCAAGAATTTAACATTTGAAATCATCTACAAGTGCATTTGTTCTATAATGTCTCACTGACCTTTCATCTGTGGATTGAGCGGTATTGGAAACAAACTGTTCCTTCCGTGATGCAGGCAGATGCTGTGTTTGTGCCATTTTATTTTGACAGCTAGCATTTAAAGTAGGTATTTCCTCATCAAAGTATATCCACATAAGGAGAGAAAGAAAAATTTCTGGAGGGCTGAACAGGAATGGACTAATGCAATTAATGTTTTTGATTGATGAATAATAGCAGAAAAATAGAAGTCAAAATTATGAAGGAACTAATACAGAGCCATGCTTAGAGCCATAGAAACAGGAAAAAAAGGTGTAGTAGTCACAGGCATAATTTTAACATGCATCCAAAACATCAATTTTCCCAGTTTATGAAGAATGAATGCTGAATTCTCTCATTTCAAAAGTGGGAGACAAAAAGTGTGAAGAAATGATGAAAGAAGGTCCCTGAGCATGTTGAGTTTTTTGAGTACTTCAAAGTAAGCATTTCAAGTGTTCCTCCCACCACTTCCCCATTTAAATGCACCATCAAGAGTGATTTTGGCCATTAAAGCATTTATGGTCAACCATTTCTCTGAAGCTTTCAGCACGTTGTGATTTTATTGTGGTGGGGATTTAAGCACTGCTGTCCTCTCTCAATGTCAGTCCACCTTCAAGGTATGAAAGATACTGCTTTGACCATTGTGGCCATCAAGGAATTTTCAGAAAGTCACATGAAAATATTATGGGCACACATGGCCATCCACTCACCATGCTATGTACACACTAATGAGTAATTACTAATGAGTAATTAATATATGCTAATGGCATCCAAGGACTCATCAACACTAATCTCAGAAGGGATAGGTTGTCAACTTCAACAGCAGCAACCCCAGGGGTAGGCAATAGCACCAGGTATGAGACAAGGCAGGGATTTGGTTAAAAAACCACAAAGTTGTATCTGTCAGCCACTGAATTAGAACTGAAGATCTTGGCTGAAGGCCGTGGTTCCGGCCTGAACTTTACCTAGACATGTACGCTGACACCAGTGGCCAAATAATGCCTTCTGTGGTAAACTGAGTGTGCAATAACATCAAAAAGCAATCACAGAAAACGTACAACCCCCACCACAAGCATTAAAAATTCACTGAACTTGCACCAACTTGCTATGTGTGGTATTTAATTTAGTCAGGAAACATGACTTCACTCCCACTTGCTTTAACTCTTCCTCTTTGACACAAGCCAGGCAGAAGTGAAGTAGACAGATTTTCCCTGTTCTCTCAATTGCAAACAGCAGCAATTCTGTAACGGATCAAACAACTCCCACTGCATTCACCTGGCATCTCTGACTCCAAGTTTGATTGTGTATAAGACATTCTTGTGCTAGTCCTTTCCAGCAGTGGAAAAACTCTCTGTAAGGTTTTCTCATTAGCCTGATAGCTAAAATAAATTTTAGTTTGTGTTAGGTAAGTGGCAGCATGATAACATCTTGAGAATCCTCAAAATATTTCATATCCTCAAAATAGTTATGTAAAATTTCATTCCATAAAAACGGGGACTTCTAAGAATTACACAGGTAAGTGGGAAGGAGAAGGTATAAGTGGATAAAAGAGGTGTAGAAACAAAGAAATAGAAGAAAATAGTCCTGCAAAAGAAAATAATCACAAATAATCACATAGCTTAGATCATAATGGAAAAGGATGGGAAAAGATTATAAAGGGATGGGAAAAAAAAGCACAAAGCATTATTTTCAGTTTATAGTTACATACTTGGCTCCCTACATATTTTCCTATAATACTACATATAATATCTCCTGTCTAAAACTTAATGGGGTGCAATGGCCATTTTCTGATGTTTTGATAAATGTACATTTCCACATTATTAATATCAATCAGTTATGCTGATTAGATTATTTTTGTTGAGTATCTACTATAAGTTCTGTGTGAAACTACTGATGTTGTATTGGCTAAAGACACATTTTATGCTATCTTTAGTGAGAATTTTTCTTGAACTGAAGAGGTTTAAGCAAGAATGGTGAGAACTGTGGTCATTGTATTCACATGCCACCATTTAATATTCCCTCAGACCATCTCTCTGCAGAGCACTGAGATACTATTAATTGACAAGAAATGCACCTTAACAAGTCTGCCAGAAAAGGGGAAAAACAAAGACTGAAAAACAAATTTGGGATAGTATAATCTAAAAGTATGAAATCCATCTTGCCTAGTGCATAAAATTTTTAAGCACAGCATGCTTGCTCTCTGCCCAGGGAACCTGGGGCAAAATGAAAAAAGCAATCATCCTTTGCTGTGAAAAAAGAAATAGTAACAAGCTTCTTTTACACTGGAGTTTACTTGTCTAGTTCAACATTCCAGAGTTTAGGCTTCTACTGCCCTACACTGATTTAGCAATACTTTTATAAGAAATTTATAACATGGAACTGCTCAGAAGACTGCAATGTGCCAGTCCCTTCTGTCTATGATTCTGTATGCCAGGTTTAAAAACCTCATGCACTATAGATGCAATACCTACTGCTTCATCAAAAACTTGTATACAGTTACCCAAACAGAAATCAGTACTGGGGCAAAAGACAAGGGGTAAAAATCCCCGATGTGCAGAATGATACATAATGTATATTCCTCATTCTTATGTAGCAAAAGGTGACCTCGCTTTTCCCAGACACTTGCACAAAAAACCTAGGACATGTTTGTGGCTATTCCACATATGCCATTAAAACCACTTTGAATATCGTTGGTAACACTGGAAAATTCTTTTACAGAATTTCCACATTTTGTCAACCTGGAACATTTGTATACAGGTATTCTTTATATCATAGACAGAATCTTAGTCTCCAGATGAATGCTAATATACATTTTCATTTCTGTATATTGTTATTTCTGCTTTTATTACACTGATGGTCCCTTTTACCAGCTTTTGACACTACTTCCACGTGCATAGAACACTTTTCTTGGCTGTTCTCCATTTCATCTGTGCTTCTAAAGCTGAGAGCTAATCATACTTTTTTTTTTTCCTTCCTCTCTGAGAAATTGGTCTCATGGGCCTTAAAGAAGCATCTGGTAAAAAGAGCAAAGTACCTGTGAAATGAAGTATTTGAGGTTGTTTTGTCAACATCCACTAATGACGAACACTTATCCTGGATGTGTTTACTTTTGCTCATATCTTCCCACTTTCTGATTAGATACTGCTCCTTAAATGATACATGTTTTCAAACCCAGTTACTGTCTGGATTTTTTTAAGGAAGTCTCTCCCTATCAAGTTCTGTTTTACCAGCCCATTTGTATTTAAGTACCACACTCCTATTTCCTATTCCACGTGCTTAGCCCATTCTGTTGTGCCACCCCCACAAACTTTCCCTTCCATTTTCAGCGTCTCCTAGTCCCAGCAAGCTGGTCCACTGGCTGTTTTGTGCTGCAAACCATCTTCAGCATACTCCTGCCTGGGTCCTCTTCAAAGGTTGTTTTGGGTTGTTGCTGCTGCTCTTTGTTCTCTGGTGGCAGCACTCTTAGATGAGCAGAGATACACATAATCCAGCCTTCCTATCATTAAATAAAGGGTTGGCACCCTCATCTGAAAGAACCTCAGGGTTTTCCAGGGAATTGTCCCCAAAACTATAGAGTTTTCTGCCCTTTATCCCATTCCTGACCCTAAATGATACTTAGGGTAAGACAGTTTCAAATGTTTTTGAGTTTTTAAGCATTGCATACTAATAAATGCAATAAGTGATGATAATTTCTATTTACCTTTATAATCAAACTAGTGAAATTTAAGCTATTTCAGGTAAATAAAATCCCTTTTGTCATTCATCTCAAAATGCTGTTTTCAGAAAATGTATCTGGAACCATTTAAACTATCATTTTAAAGAGGGGATATTTTTCAAGTTGGACAGAGAATTATTAAAAAAAATAGTAAGGAAATGTGAAAATCTGCTTAGATATACTGGTTCAAGCAAGCCATGCGAATACAATGTTATATTTGACTTTTTGGCCACTGACAGGATAATCAAGTAGATGAAAGATTACAGTGAATTATAGCACTGACTGAGTTTTCTTCCAAAAAGTCAGAAAGATCAAACGATGTTTGGAGCAGCCAAGATTGAGAGATTCCATTAGATGCTGCTTCTCCCTCCCCTCTTTCTAATAAGATGGAAGCTTTTTAGAAAATATGTGACAAATGACCACTCACAGCAGAAATAAATCACAGACCACAGAGTACAGAATTATTAATAGTGCAATAATAGTAATAACTTACTGTGATAGCAAAGAAGTACCATTAAGAGGGACACAGCAGCTAATAGCATTTCCTCTACAGGGGCTAAGGGGCAAACCTTCCTTTGGTACCTTATAAATAAGTGGAAGATTAAAGGAGCCAGTGGGACCAAACAGCCTGATTTTTCCAGAATGCTACTGAATAGGTAGTGCCTGTAAAGTGCTCTCCATCTCCCCTATGTGACAATATTTTAATAGTTCTTTAGTTAATTTAAATTAGAGTGAGAGGACATTTAGTTGCAGTAAAAGACTTGAGGGGGTATAAAATATGGTAATGCTAGGAGGGCTGTGACATGGTTTTCAATTATTAGCCTTGTTTTCTCCTCAGCAAAGTGCTGTGTGAAAAAAACCCTTGAAATTTAGCACATGGATTTGTATTCAGGCACTATGTAAAAAACGAAAACAATTAATCATGAATGGTAAATTAGATAGTTCTTTCAGGTCTTCATATTTAGTTATATACATATTTTGGGAAGAAAACATTTATATTACTTTACATATGTAATTAAAATCATTGTGTGTGTGTGTGTGTGTGTATTTGTCTTAGTAGTAAAAGTTCACAAAAAGTAACTTCGATTTCACTAATGGTGAAGATGTTGGGAAGTTGTGAAGAATATATATTATCAGAATTATTTACCATGTTTTCAAGGTTTTAACGAAAACAGCATAGTTATTCACCAGTTCAAGAAAATTATCTGCTTTGCAAACTAATGTTTCCATTTGTACTTTTTTTCAATGTTATTGTCTTGGTTTTAATAATCAATAGCTTTTTATGGAAGAGCAGATTTTTTCTATTCAATGACATAATGAATGAAATTAATAATTAATTAATCAATAGATGGAAATATTATTTCCATTATTATTGATTGGTTTTGAAAGCAAAAAATGTAAGAAAACCTGCACCAATTTAAAAAAAAAGTTAGTAACCTCCACAGTTACTTATACATTCTAATGCAGCCTGGGGTCCCATTAGATCACATATACCATAAGTATGTTGGGAAATGTGTGTATATATAACTTACATACATCTAAAGCTCTTGTTGTTAAGGACATTCAACTTGCTAATGAAAAGTTAGCATACAGCTACTGAAAAAAAGTGTCACCATGGAAATTTCTAAGCTAGAATTTCTGCTCTCACACAACTACTACGTCCAGAACACAGAAGTATTTCTGGAACTGCTATCCATCTGTGACTGACAGTAATGGCCAAAAACACTCTACTGACCTCTTTTGGAAGCAAAGAAGTTATTGGGTACCCACATTTTCCAGAAATGCATCTTAATAAAGCAAAACAAAAAGATGCCAGTAGGTATTTTATAGAATCATAGAATATGCTGAGTTGGGAGGGATCCATCAGGATCATAGAGTCCATCTGCTGGCCCTGCACAGGACTCACCATGTGCCTGAGAGCACTATCCAAACTCTTGAACTCTGTCAGGCTTGATGCTGTGACCACTTCCCTGGGGAGCCTGTTCCAGCACCCTCAAGGTGAAAATCCTTTTCCTGATATCTAACCTAATCCTCTCCTGACTCAGTTTCATTCTGTTTCTTTGAGTC
Source organism: Passer montanus (assembly GCF_014805655.1). Taxonomy (NCBI): domain Eukaryota; kingdom Metazoa; phylum Chordata; class Aves; order Passeriformes; family Passeridae; genus Passer; species Passer montanus. Next base: position 9,842,539 of record NW_024367037.1, read on the forward strand.
CTGTCACTGGTGATGAGAGTGATCAGCACCTGTCCCTTCCCATTGTGAGGATGTTGAAGACTGCAAGGAGGTCTCCCTTCAGTTTCCTCAAGGCTGAACAGACCAAGTGGTCTCAGCTTTTACTTATAAGTGAGTTTATAATTTCTGAGAACAATGAATCAACACTGCCTGAAAGAACAAGGGGAATAAGGCAAATATTTGGCAACAGCTTGCAAAACCAGCATGCTAAAGCAGCTTTCTCAGTTCAAGAGTAGTGAACAGCAGTCAAGCTACACTCAACATGATTTCATTGTAATGAAGACTCAACCCTGAGAGAAGAATAAAACTTCCATTGCAATTGCTTTTGCATCTGACATACAAGAGAAAACTGCTCAACACTAAAATGACCTTTTGAATAAACCTACATGCCAGAAGAGGAACCAGAGCTCCTGACAAGCAAGAAGGCCATAAATGCATAAAACCGTGCCCCTTTATGCTTCTGCAATGTTCCTGTGCATGTGCAAGCAGGGGTTTGCACAGGTTCCTACATATTCATGAATGAGGCTCTTTTGTTGTGCAAATTCCAACTTTTGCATTTTGATTACTTCCTTCCATGTTTGTACAGTACACAGCCCTAGCATAATGGATATTTCAAACCTCCTCCTCCACTGATGATCCTACATTCATAAGCTTTGGAGAAAAGAAGGATTTATTTGTGCTTAGCATTCTTACTGGCTACATGGTTCTCTGTGCAAAACCCTTCTGGATTGCCCTTTGTGAAGCATTTAACACTCTTCCACTGTCTGTATAGATAATTAGGTGTCAAGTTTCAGCATTTTTAATTAGCTCATGTAAATAGCCTTGCTGGGGGAGAGATGCAACAGCATTTCAGTGCTAAAACAAACACTTTTATTGTAAATGGTATCTATATATTAAATTAAGAACATTACAAAATTTATTACTATTTTGTATTTAAAAGCTTTAGAGTTTTGACTTTTTTTTTTTTTTTACTACCTTGTTTTGAGTTTCAAATCTGAGTTATTTTTGCCCTCCTGTATTTTCTGGTAAGAAGTTAAGGGTTATTATGCCTCTTGGAGATAAAAGGACCTGCTGCTGGGATGTTTCAAGTTATCCAGACCTGCCATATGAGATTAATTATTGCTGTTGCTGACTGTGTAATTCAAAGGTTAAAATGCAGAGTCGAAACAATAAGTGAATCCTAATGTGATTAAGAATGTATGAATTATTTTGTCTGCTTCTTCTGCACTCATACATTACATAGCAATAACCTTGTTAGCCAGATTCAGCTTCAGGAATATTAATCCAACAATGCATGCCTACAGGATAGCATAGCTTTTGGGTTCACACATGGATGTAGAACCTCCTGAAAGCTAAATGGTGGCTGGTCTCAAAACATTTTCAAACAAGCCCTAATTTGACTATGGGGTGACTGTGTTATGAAGGGAGAAAGCAAATTAGGCTTCAGCTGAAAGGTACAACTCATGTTATGCCAAGATCATAGGAGGAACTTAACATGCTGTGTGCTAATACTCTAGTCAAACAAAACACCATTCTTATTGATTCCATTAAAAAGCTTTGCAGCATTTCAAATAAACAAATAATATTGGACAGCTGGTGATGACTTGACAACTCACACTGATCCTTCTGTGATCTGTAAATATAACCCACTTCTACAGACACCTCAGAGATGATGGCTTTCCTTCTGAGATGCGTATCTGCTGTGTTCACTGAACAAATTTTGGGTGATTGTTTTTCTAACTGCATGTCTCATTCAGTACAACTTCATAAGGAAATTGCTTGGGCAGTGCTGAATTAATTAGCTAGTGATGTTCTCATTGCTATCAATTTAGTATTTATAAATTTATTCATTATTATGCTACACAATGTCATCTATGAAGCTTGGTGCTCTGTCCTAAGAGTCGCTGACTTTTCAATCTATTTCTGTTAAAATTAAAAAAGGGAATTTTCTCAAAATAGTTCTTTTTAGGATGTCATTGTTTTTCTCGTAAAAATTAGCTTTCACAATGAAGTGAAATGGCTCAGGCATTCTTTGTCAGCTGGAGAAAATCTTTTGTAGGTTTGTATATCATGAGCAAATTTTCAATCAAAGGGTTTAGAAAAAGCAGAATGCTTTAGAAGGTACAATGCAACCCTTTCTTCTCTCTGCTTCCCATGGTCAATTATATGATGAAGAATTTCATTGCTATGTGAGTTTTGGTGGAACTTGCTCTGACTTATCAATGCTACAGCAGTCTGAGAGGAGCCTTGGCAGAGAGAAAATGCAATGAGCAGTTTATAAATCACTTACAATATTACCTTCTGGTACCTTCGATTAGGTACCATGATCAAAGCCAGAATTAGAGTCCTGTAGATGAGTTAAACACTCAACTCCTCTTTAAGTAGGGTTTAAGTGAATCAAATGACTAACATAGAACTTATTCCAGGTCAGGAATTTGGCAAGAGGCAAACTGAGAGCTGGAATGGAAAAAAGTAGGAATGGAACTACAATTACAACATATTACAGTATAACCTTGGCACTGCTAAGTAACAGGAACTAATGAAACCTTTTCAGTGCTAAGAAATGCCACTTTCCCTAAAATTAGAGCTGCGTCATTACTGAGAAAAAAGCTATGGTAGGATATATAAAAGAGATTAATGTTTCTTTTTCAAGAAAGATTTTATTTTCAGATTTTAGAGATATATGCCACTTGTGGAAAGGATATGAGAAAGAAGTGAAGGGACCATGAGGAAACATAAAACCACAGAAAATTTATATCGTGGGTAATTTGGCTTTTTGAAAATATCACAAAGGTGTAAAAGAAGGAAAAGATCGTAGCAAACTTAACTATTTAAAGTCTGGGATAGTGAGAGCCCTGAGCTAACGTTTATGCGAAAGGATAAATGATCTACTGAAGCTGCACAAGTGCTCATACTGCTACTCAACCCAAAATGACTCACAAATTCTATCACAAGCTTATGATTTTTAATGATATTTAGAATGATTTAAAATACATTATTTATAATTCTATCATAAACCCATGATAGATAAACTCAACCCACTATTTAGACAATCCACCAGCAATCAGGAATTGCAGGCTTGTCTTCAGGGAGGCACAGACATGTGCAACAGTGTATGAAGTCCCATGACTGCAGTCTCACAAGGCACATGCATAAGGGGCCTCCTCCCACATAAGCAAAAAAGAGCAGGTTCCCTGTGACTGAGCTTTAAGGGTTAATAGACTAATACATTTCATATTAACACCAAAAATCACCACAGAGGACTAACAGACAAATGAAACATTTCAGTCAGATGTAGTGCCTGAAGCAAACAGTGAACTCTCTGCTTCAGATAACCCTAGCATCTGTGTATGTACCACAGAGAAAATGAATATATCAGTCTTGGGAAAAAAAAATCTGAGAAATTCTCATGTTACCACAGTGTAATGCTTGAGCTTAATATTTTTCCTAACCAAAGAAACAGATTCCAGATCTTAGAAGTGATAGAGAAGACCATATTTCATTAAATTTTCTCTGATGAACAAAAAAAAAGTAAATCAAAGGCAAATAAAGAAGGAATAGTTTAGTGTGGTTCAATGAGTCTCTTTGAATGCACAGCATGAATTACTTGGAAATACTTGAAATTGTTTAAATTTCAACATCTTGTCTACAAAGTAAAAGAAAATGTATTTCAGAAAAAGGAGTATGTAATAGATTTGTGGCTCCTTCTGCTCTCAAAAATCCAAGAAAAACCTTCTGCCTCAAAGTCTCTGCTGGAAACTCACAAAATTTGACAAATTTTGGCTGGAGCTTCCACAGCCCATGCCCTCATTTTTTCACCATGTTTAACTTCAGCTTTTTCTTTTTTTTATACTTCTGGCCAGTTAATACACTTGACCAGACAGCTTCCATACATAGAAAATAATGTAAAAGACAAAATTACAGTAAATTGAAAGAAAAAACATTTCAAAATGAACAAGGAGTCCATATGTGCTTAATTTTCTCTGTGTCTCAATTCTGAATTCTTAGGAGGTCCTAAAATGCTCCTAAAAAGATGCCTCAGACAGTTTGTTTTGCTAAAAGCAAAGCTTGGACAATTGCTTTTTGTAGTTACTAGAGAGTGGAATTTAAACATTGCTTATGGCCTTTACTATGGTAAGGACGTTTGGTTTTTTTTTTTAATTTTTATAATGGTTGGTTGACAACATCAGCAAAATGAATCCTGTAACTTCGACAAGAGACTGAAAAGGATGCCTTACACCTGATGAGGACTATGAAATGTTTCACCTGTAGCTGTTTTACTTTTCTGGCCCATTTCTTAAATTGCATGTACTTAATGCAATCCCCTGCAAATTAAGAGCAACTTCATCTGGACAGTTAGGGAGGGCAGCTCTGTAAGGACACACCTCCTGTTTCAGAGGCTTAAAATCAGAGACAATCAAAGACTAATTTAGCCCATGTACATGGAGCAGCACTTCTAAAAGTTTGAAGAGAAGTAAGTCCTCCCAGGCAGGTAAACTCCACAGCGCCTCCAATGTATCCAATATCCAAAAAAGGAGAATGAGGCGTCTGAACACATTATATACATCCATAAACTAAGGAAATCCTGTGAATCATTGATGATTAAACACTGAAACTCCTGTTGTGGTTTAATCCCAGCTGTCAACAAAGTATCACACAACCATTTTCTCACTCCCCCACGGGGATGGGGGAGAGAATCAGCAGGGTAAAAGTGAGGAAAGACAGTGGAGTAGGTAAAGTAGAAGCCTTGTGCACATGTAAAATGTCACAAGGAATTAATTCACCATTCCCCATGTTCAGACAGGTGTTCAACCATTCCCAGGAAAACTTCTCTCAAGCACACAAAACAATGACTTGGGAAGACAAATGCCATCACTCCAAATGTCTCTCCCATTCCTTCTCATTCCCCTGCTGTATACGCTCAGCACGATGCCATAGGGTATAGGATTGTGCCTTTGGTCACTTGGGTCAGCTGTCCCAGCTGTGTCCCCTCCCAACTCCTCGTGCACCCCCAGCCTGGTGGGGTGGGGTGAGGAGCAGAAAAGTCCTTCACTCTGTGTAAACTCTGCTCAAACTCTGATCAACAATAACTGAAACATCCCTGGGTTACAAACCTGTGTTCAGCACAAATCCCAAACTCAGCCCCATACCAGCTGCTGTGAAGAAAATTAATCTTCCAAAACCAGCACAACTCCCAGATCCAGAACAAGACTGGTTAGTTGGAAAGCCTAGATGTTAAAAACATAAAAGCTATGCTCTACCTCATGTGCTCTGATCCATTTACTGTGTTAGATAAACAGCATTAATCCACACAAAGCTATTGTGGTGCCTAATGGAGTTGTGAATGACTGTCTTCTGATAGGTGAAGAGATTTCATGGGATTAGCCCTAATCAGGTACTTTAGGTAATGAGAATCTCTCCATCCAGCATTGAACAAAGCCACACAAAATGGTTCTTTCCCCATATCTCAGCAGGGTTTGAATAGACAAAAACACAGATTAAGGTAATGTCTGAGCAAGGAATACTTCCTTTCATTGGTTCAATAAATAATAAAAAAAATAAGGACAAGTCTAACGTCATAGATAGAGCAAAGACACATTTACTCCAATTCATTGCAAAGCTAAACAGAAAAATCTGGCAGATTAAAAGAATCTGAGTTAATTCCTCCCATATTTTAGACATTCTTCAAATTGTGTAGTCACTGCATTTCATTAGACAAGTGAGCAGTTCAGTTTTATACATCTACGTTCATATTTCATTTAAATGAAAAGCAATATATTTATTAAAGGTAAATTCGTAAAAAAGCTTAATTCTGGTCAATTTATTTAACATAGTATCTCTTTGTGAATATGTCAATTTATATTATTGAAAGGATTAATTTTTTTAAACAAAGTAATACCAAAACTCAGGATGTAATATAAATATATAAAACTGAGCTTCAAATGTTCATGCAAACCACATACACATATAATGGATATCTGCTAAAACACACTAAAACATAATAACCTATTCAAAAATATTTCCTTTAAAGCAATTGCCTACATTTAATATTTAAGCCTTAGGGAAAAATTAAAGCAACAACACTTTTACTGCACAACATTCTCATAAAACATGGATGAGTGCTTCACTTCTGATAAAACAACATGCATCAGGAATTTATTGTATTAAGGTACTAGCAGATCAGGGGACAAAGCAAATCATGTTGAGAAAGATGAGAAAGATGATTTGTTGATTAAAAAATAAAATAAAACCCCAAACAAATCAACAACAGATTTTAAAATGAGTGCTATTATTGCCCTACATAACCTTCAGATGTTATTGAAAATACCAACTTTTCTCTAGCTCTATTTTTTACCTCTATGCATTTTCAAATCAGATAAGTACTCCCAAGCAAGCAAAAAGGGAGGAATCAGATCAAAGACAATATAGCATGACAGATAAAGGCAGAGCTATCTGATAATAATAAAACACAGGAAAACAATCCACTTTTCATCAGGTCATATGGTTCATGGGCTGTAGGAGCAGATGATATTCAGATACTAGCATGGAATTATAATACTGTAGGAGGCTTGAAATGGAATTAAAATACTGTAGGAGGCTTGAAATGCTAATTCATGCTAAAACTGTATATTTGAATAAGCCCCTCAGCTTAATCATTGAAATCAAGTTGAAACATGGGTCAGCTTTCGCTATTTAAACAAAATATTAAATGAAAAACTCCAGTGATGTCTTCATGTGAACTCATCACAGAAAACTAACACAGAATCAAAATGGTCTTGTGACAGCATTCTGGATATACAAATTACTGGTAAAATGGTAACTCTCAGCTATAGAAATGGCAGAGGAATTTTGGCCACTATCCCCTTAGACAGTAGGGTCCATGTGATCCATGGTTTTGTTTCTGATCACAAACTGAACTTTTGTGAATATTTGTTATTTGTATTGAATAAGTAAACATCAAAATGCATATAAAGATTTTTTTAGTGAGACAGTGTGTCTAACCCAGGAGTGTAGAGATACCTGTAATTTCACAGATTGTTTCAGAATATTCAAGCTCCTCATAAAGGAGTATGATGACCCATAAAAAAACCCAAACCAAACCATAAAAAAAATAGTCTAGAACCATAAAATACAAGTTGAAACACCATCAGAGGGAGAGTTAAACGCAGAATTATTTTTGTGCAGAAATGCAGAAAAGGCAGTGAACCTAATGGCAAGATATGAAATGTATTAAAGAGAGACAAAACAGAGCTCTATGGAAATTTAAAACTGATCTGAAGATGGAAATGGCAATGAGGATTAAAGCTGCAGGCAGGAAAAAGAGCTAGCCTTTTTATGGGTTCACAGTGTTCTCTGTATTCCTGCTTGCAATTATACTCTAGGGTGGCAATCAGTCATCAGGAGCATCCAAAAAGTGTAATATCCACTGTAATGGAAGTTATTCCATTCATACTTGCATGATGAGCCATTTCCATGATCCAGAATTAATTTCTTCTACATCAAAAGTACTCAAATCATACCACACTAGTGTTTAAGCACAGTGATACTCATAAACCTTAAGAATGACATTTCAATCACAGTTAAATAAAAGTCAGAGGGAGCTTAAGCTCATTTTTAATATGAGACATATTAACATTTATTTCAAACACTGGCCTGGACATATTGAAAAGTAAAATTCAGCAAAGGGAAGTCTATGGAGAGGTCATGTATTCTGTCTTGCTTCATAAGGAGAGGCATATCTAACTTATCAGACTGCTTATTTAAAAAAACACAACATTGTTAATTTATTCCTTTTTTTGCATTTCCTTAGCTCTTACCTTCCAGACTCAAATGTAAACCACGTTGAGTCACGTCCATATCTCCTCAAAGAGCTCAGAGGCCACATGACCAGCTTGACCTTGGCATTGTGGATGTCCCAGAGATAGATGTTTTCATGAGTGATCTGCATTGTACATTCCCCATAGATATCTAAATTTGGTGTAGGCATAAGGTATACATTGAATCGTTCTGAAAAAAACACAAAGTAAGACATCATAGGTTAAAGTAAGATTTTATACTGGGAAAAAAACAGTGAAATAAAGTCTTTAGTTCTGATGATCCAGAAATCAAAGCCAAAAAATCTGGTTTTAACAGAGGTGAGGATCCACTGAGATACTGAAGCAGTCCTGCTAGTGTGTAAGAGAGGAGTAAGAGGAGAATCATCCTCATTTTGTTTCCCTTATAAATGATGCATCAGTGTGAAACATCTTTCACAGATTATCTGCATAGTCCTTTCAGACATATGTTCCCAGCAACTTTACTGAAGTCCTTTTTTACCCTGACATTAAGGTCCATGACTCTTTAAAAATCAAAATCCTCAATGATGAGAACTCTGACAAAGACTCCTCTCTCAAAGAACAGAACTGAAGTTATCCTGGCAAAATATGTATGTGCAGCCGTTGCCTTTTAGAAAAGCTGTCCTTGAAATTACAAATCCAAGTTTACTGCTTGAAGCTTGTAAATAATTACTTTCCTTGCATTCAGTTTCTGTTTATTTGCCAAAGTAATTCATATTTTCAAAATTAATAACTATTTTAATCATCTCTTGCTTTCTTGAAACATCTGATTCAACATGATATATTATTATGGTCATGACATCAATCACTATCAGCTGCACTTTGCTTGCAAAGTGCACTTATTGCAGTAGGAGGTCAAGGGCATTAATAATTCTCTAAAGTGCCTGGATTGCATGGGTTTTAATAAGCAATGCAAAAAAAAAAAAATCATAAAAAAAAGGAAAAAAAGGAAAAAAAGGAAAAAAAAAGGAAAAAACCAAGGTGATGTAAACCACCATTAACTCATATGAAAGGAAGTAAACATTATTAGGAAGAGAAATTTAAATAAAAATGTAATTTTATTTTATAAATAACTTATGTTTTTATGAGTTGCTTCTAAAAAGATTGAAAAACTCAGTTAAATTTCTGGTTGTACAGTTGGAAGTGCCAGCCTATATTTTAACATTACATGCATTGCAATATTAGTGCTTAATAGCATCATATGGGAGAGTGCAGTACATTCACAACTTTCCTGTCACAGTTTCTTTTCATCTTTGAAATGGGTAAAAATGCAAAATGTCAATTCTACTGCCTGAAGGTGTTGACAGAAACGGTAAGAACAATTCAAAGCATCAGCATGAGCAATGCTTATTCAATAACAATATTTGGAAAATGTTCCTTAGAGGGACAACTGATAGGAAAATTGCCTCCAATTATTTGATAAAGTGAAAAGGGTTAAAGGGTAAAAAGGGTGGATTAGATATTTTTAATCTACCATTGGAACTGAATTGTCTCACAGTATCCTCTCAAAAATTAGGAAGGAATTTAAATTTAAGTGAGAGAAATTTACTGCAACACTCAAAATGAGCTTCCCGTTCTGTTTGAAATTCATTATTATAGGCATTGTGTCTCTAATTTTTAAACATTTGATATATACATATGTTTTTGACAAAACAGTAAAATATTGCAAATCAGTTAATATAAAATATGTTATGAGTGTGTGTGATTTTGCGTGTGTATGAATAAAGTGGCAAAAGTTTGAGGAATTAGAGAAAGCAAGGAACTGCTGGCTGAGCAATAAAAATTGCTGCATAGCTATAAGTAAACTTGCCATCCCCAATGTTGTTCTGTTTCAGTCAATTTAATTTTGTCCTATTAATGGCTCCTCAATTTATTCATTTAGTCACAACCTCTTCTCCCAGGCCCAAGTTCTCATTAGTCACACTAATGGGTTTTAGCCCTGGAAGTTTAATTTTATGACCAGGATCCCATGTGTGAAACCCCAGACATTTTGTGAAAGTCTTGTGACACACAGCACAGGTAGATTAGCAGAGGCTGTTGAGATCCCTGAGGAGAATTTCCCCTAATGCTCAGAGAAGTGTATGGGGCAGGGGTGTAATGTAATGCCTACTAAACTAAATGGAAAGACTCACACTTGGGAGTAATGGGTCAAAGACTGCATTGGGAAGGGAATGGTGGTGAACAAGATAGCTTTCACTTTCACTTTGCACTGCAATTATATATATATATATATATCTGTGTGTATATGTATATGTATACGTATACACATCCTTTCAGTATCCATATGTCATTGGGATCATCACGCAGAAATTCCTTGCAGCTCTGCAGGTGTACTTTTATCATGTATTAGCTCCAGCTTTGCATTGCTGTGCTGTCAACTATTGCCACTTCCCTCATCTATTTGAAAGCAAGATGCAGTAACTGGCCTGTCAGCTCTTTCTCTCTTGCATGACACGAAATAACACACTGTATCTATGGGGGATGGGTTTACTATGTGAGAATGAAAATCTTTCCCCATCTTCACTGACAGAATGCCTCAGACAGCAGAGAAAATGAAAAGGTACAATTATTTTTTGAAGTTAACATTAAGCTGCTGTGTGGAAGGCACAAAATACTTCAACTTGCTTTAGATGTTACCAGGTTAGCCATGAAATGCTCAACTTCTCTGATGTGTTTGAGGATATTATTGCATGAAGGGCATCCAGGACATATGGTATCCTCAAACTGTCAGGAGACATTTGCTGACTTTGCATGGGAGGTCAGTGTCTAAGGTGAGATGTCAGGGATTAAAGGAAGTATGTCTGATTAAAGTGAACATCAGCTCCAGGGCAAAACGTAGCACCCTTGGAACTGAATCAAATTGGCAAGAAAAACAAGCGTACAAACATATGTGCTGGAGAAGATTGAGGATAGATAGATTTGCTTTTGGAACAAAACCTACACTTTTGAATAACGGGCAGCTGAGGACATGGAAAGGTGTAGATACTATTAAATTGTTTTATTAATTAACATGCAGGGTCAAATTTTTCCATTTCAGAAAATATTTGAGCAGGTGTCTAGTTAATGGTAATACAGTCATTCCATCTTTAGTGGCATGTTTTGCCCTTAAACTTATCCAGGCAAAAACAAACATCCATCATAGGCCAGATTTGGAAGTTCCAGCTGAATTTTGACACCAAATCTTCTGAAAGACATTGAATAGGTTATTTTGCTTCTCTTTGTTTCAGATATCATCTGCATATGAGTAGGATGAGATCATAACAGTCCATTGGTCAGTAAAACTAACCATATAGAAGTTAATAAGGGACCCAGAAAGCAGGGAGATGGAAGAAAGCAAACAAGTAGATGCAATATTGTTGGACAAAATAAGACTGGGACTGAACAGGCACAGTTCCTCAGCACCCAGGATTCCTATTCCTATCACCCTTCTCTAAACAGGTGAGAGCAAAGTTCAGGGAATAGGGGAGCCAGGATGAGAAACAAATGTTGATATATTGCTACGCTTATTATTTCACTCAATGTGACTGCTCTTTCCCATCTCCTTGAATAAGCAGAGCAATGCTTCATCATACACTTAGTGCATGTAAAGGTGTTTAGCATTTGGGCTTTGGCAAGAATACGACATTTAATAATGCTTTCCAGGGCATAGGAGCATAAGAGTCTTTATGAAAATGAGCATATTGACTGAGACAGAGACTTGGCAGCAACTCCAAAATGCTCTCGGCCTTCCAGCTGTACTGGGGGGAGCAAAATCATGGGAGCCCAGTGATCCTGATGCTGCCATTTTATCACTGGATTCCTTTGGTTAAATCATCCCAGCTGGAAAACCAACCAGATGACATTGCAATCTTGCAATCCAGATGCTCGGTTTCATTTCAGCTTTAATGATGGGTAAAAAATTACTTATAGAAGGTGACAGCCAAGTTGGTGGCACCTACATAAATAAGTAGAGGATTTGAAAGCAAATATTCTATTTATATGCAAAAGAAACTCCTCCATCTGTGAAAGTTCTGCTGCTGACCAACTGTGGCTAATTTTCAGGTGAAAAGAGAGCTTGAAGTCTGGAAGGTGTAGCATTTTGTGTTTATTCATATCTCAGGACTATTAGAATGCTTTCCTTCTGCTGTATGCAGTGAGGAACCAGGATTTCAGAAGAATTTTTTTTTTCCTTTGCTTATAAATATTCTGCTTTGCATTCATTAAAAATGTAAGCATCTCAATAAAAATATAAAGGTAGGTAAATATTTCAAATTGTTTCAGTGGTAAGTAGTAAGGTAGAGAAGAATCTGAAGTCTCACTGGATTAACATTAAAACTGTAAACAACTTCCTTTTCTGAATAAAATTGTCTGTGTTTCATTGATTTAAAAAAAATCCAACAAACAAACCTATTGTATAAAAATGGATTAAGGATAAGAGAAGATGAATAAAAAACCATGCAAAGTGCTTTTATGTATTAAATTATAGATATCCTACAGACCCTAGAAAATGCCCTAAAACAAGTCAGCTCTGTGAATGTAATTACAAAGTCTCTATGCTTTGGCTGTCGTTTGTAATCTCAATATGTAGCACAAAGAAATGCCTCATAATCCTCTTCTGAGGATTCAAGGACGTTGTTCACTATGAAAAGCTACATTTTTACTAACAAGAATTAATGAGTTTCTTGCAATTAAAATCCAGGAAGCAAGACTGCTGCTCCTGTGGAAAATTTTTAAATAAAAAAGGAAGGTAAAACCAATGAAAGAACAAAAACCTTACAAAGGAAGTAATTTTATGAAATACCAATTTAAATATTAGGCAGGGAGAAAAGCAAAAATTCAATTATCTTTCAAACTTCTCCAGACTTTGAAAATAAAAAATAGGTTTATCATGGAGTATTTTTTTTTAAATAAAGCCTCAAAACACGTAATTAAAAAGCCTCATATTGATATCACAGGACTGAGTTAGGAGTAAATAAGATATAGCAGCAAAGGATGGATATGGCCTTTTCTTCAGTTTAGAAATTTGCATTTTAACATTTGCCCATTTTCTTCAAGTTTTACATCAAGTTTACAAGTAAAGTTTAATAGAAAATGGTTTAGTACAAGAAAATTTTAATAGAAAATTATTTAGTACAAGTATTCAACTGTTTCAGTGCTATTATTTACTATTTAAAACTGATAGAAATAGAACCTTTACCAAACAGATGCACCTGCTCCTAAAAAGTAAATTGATTAATAGTCTACACATAATGCTTTTTAAACAAATGTTATCTTGAATATTCTGATTTCCTTTTTACATTAAATATAGTCTGTTATTGTATATTGTCCATTGGATGACATCTTTCAAATTGCTTCCTTTTATAAAGAGTGAAAATAGTGTCACCTTGGAGTGCTATCCTTTGTGAGAATGGAAAAATTCTATATATGACATCATCCAGGAAGATAAAAATTAAAAAAGAACCCCAAAACCCCAAAATTTGTTTTTGTCATTACATTTTGGGGTGTACTGCAAATGCTTCCAAATGCATTGAGTGCTGGAAAGGAAGCTTCCAGTTCTTCCAAATGAAGTCAACACTCTACTTTCACAACTTCTTCATCAAGCAGCAGCTTGAGAAACGTAAGGATTATGAAATGTGCATGAAAGAATCACAGCATATTGCTTAGAAGACTTGTCAATAGTGTAATCAAATCCAGCTTAGTCCAGATTTTCTTTCATGGAGTTATAACTGTGTATTATTATTTGTCTTATCATTGCATATAAAACTTCACTGCCATTATGCTAAATAAATTACCTGAATAGGATTCTGAAGTGAGGCCTCTATTGCTTTTGCTTTCATAATGTATTTTAATTCTTCGGCAAATAATCTAAAGGGAAGTTACTAGATACTAGAGACCATGTTTGGTGTGAAAAGAAATTTAAACAGAAAAAAGGTTGCTGCTATAGGGCTGAGGTACACCAACAAATCACTTGGATTTTCAGGAGAGAGAAGGTAAAATGGCTGGAGAGCAACAGAAGCTTCATTTCACATCTCAGTTTAATTGGAATTTGTGCATCATTCCAAGCTAAGCAGCCATTAGTTGTGAGCCTTAAATTTCTAAAGAAAACCACCTAATAGTCATTTGCTGCAGCAGAGTTTGCACAGCAAGAGTTGTGGTAATACTTCTGGAAAGCAATAATGGAGCTGAAATCCAGTGAGAAGCTTCCTGTTACTGATGTGCTTTGCATAAGTGTAGCTTAGATGTCTTCTCTATCCTTCCTGGAAGACACAGCAGCAGAGCCCACTGCTAGAAGCACAGCAGCTCCACAGTTTGCCTCATTTTGCACTGCAGAACTGCTCGGTGCTGGAGGCTCAAACAACAGCTCAAATATGCTGAAACAAATCCACTGGCGGTTACTGACCAACCAGAGGTATAAAAGAATGCCTCTTTCAGGTACCTTAGATTTCTATTGTCATGTGACAGGACTGCCTTGTGATTGTACGGCCTTTGCACACCAAACAAGAGTTCTGCCAGCCTTTGGAGCAAATTGTTTTTTGAAAACCATATTGTTACATTCCTGCCACAGAGAATAAAGTGCCTTCCCTTCTCAAATCTAAAGCTCATCTCAGAAGGACCATAAGAGTGAAACGGAGGGGATAAATAGGCTCAGAAATAATGAAAAGATGTATTAAACAAATGTGAGAAACCGTGCATATTTTCTTTACCAAATATTTTCTGAAATTGAATTTTTTGTGTATAAAAAACAAGTAGCAATTTTAGTGGCCCCAGGGCATATACAATAGCAATTACTGAAAAATTATTTTAAATGTTTCAAACTGAGGGTAGTGGCTTTGGTGTCACACCAGAAACTACAAATCTACACATCAGAAAGTTGGGGATTTTTGAGAGACAGCCAATTTATTTATCTGATATGTTTGGTGAACACCCTTAAAACATTAAAATGTCCTTTGAGAACAAGAATGGACAAGTAGTTGAACACATGAAGAACACTGCATATTAAAAGTATTATCTCTTGGACAAGGTAAAGCAGTTAATGAAACAACCCCCACCTTATTAGGTTAGCTTTTCTAGTCCGAAGAGGTATCTTTACCAAATTTTACACATTTCAGAAAATATTTACTGAAAAGTAACTATTTGAAAAAACCTCAGTGGAATGGGATGCAATTAATGCTTAATACACCTGTTCTTTTGGGATTAATGTATTAACACCTGTTATATCATAGAGATCTGAACAGTATGACACCATTATTCAATGTCTTTTAGCCTTTAAAAGTGAAAAAAAATTCCAAAACTGAAAACCCATTACCGCTATAATATTTATTACAATCTGTGGTCTTGCTGAAACAGTAAGAGATATCTTTTGTTCAATGACCTGAAAGAAAGCCTTTGTATGGGTCAGGCAACAGAACCTGCATAAAACTAGATGCTGAGGTTGTGAGACTGTTATATGTTTTACAAACTGTATTCTCACATCTCTGTTTCAAGTAAGCATTAATAAATTGACTAACTCAAGAGGAATTCTATGAAGTTGACACACTTGCAATATGTTTTGAAGAATGACATTCAAAGGTAGTACGCTGGTATCCAGCTTTTTTGTAACACAAAAAAAAAAAATTACCCAGAGATTGACACAGATGTTATTTTCACAAAGAGCAAGATTTGAGACATTTCATACACATAGCCACTGTCCATGAATTTTCAGCTGAAAAATTAACTTTGACCTTTCAGTTTCAGGGCAACAAAAGCTCAACAAGAATATTTATAAGCAAAAGCTCAGTAGACTTTCAAAAGTTTTTGAGGTATCTTTTGAACTACTGTTTTTGATAGCATGTGTGTAAAAGCTGCATATGGGGAAATGTTCAAGAAAATAAACTAAAAAATCTGAAATGATGCCACCCAAATCACCAAATGATCCCACCCTGGAACTAGTCACCTTCTCAATAACACTGTCATGTGGGGAATGACACTGCCAGGTTTGCAGGATAAGATAACCAGTGTAAACTGAGGGCATGGTTCCACTCAACTAAAGAAATCTGCTACAGGAATTTGAGTGCAACTGCAGGTTCTCACAGCACAGATAAATGAACAAAATGTCAAATTTCATACTTATAGTAAGAATCTCTCCACATTTTCCTCCTTCTAAGTTGATTAAAAGACATCCACAACAGAATTTGTTTTGCCTCTGAACAAGACAACTTTGAATTTCAAACATGCTTATTAAAATGCAAAGTTGTGCATCAAGGGGATGAGGGAAGGATGAGGATAGGTATCAGAATTACTTGTTTGAGGTACTGTAACTAATGATTTAGCAGAGCATGCTCATCAAATATTGGATTATATGTATTCAGTCACTTGTTTTAAAAGAATACAGCTAATGATACCCTCCATGCATTATTATTCATGTGATTTGTACAACAAATACATGCTTTGCCTCTTTGTTTCCTTTCATTTATTTACTTAGAACAATAAAGATGCTAATTATGGTCATATATGCTGGTTGGTAACACTGCAATTAATTTCTAGACTAAGGCAATTGAATCAAGACTAGTTCATACAACAGAACTAATATATGCCTCCTGGAGGTCATGTGTATCTAACTGGATCTCTTTCAAGAACATGATAAAATGTAATATTTGGCATCTATGTCCAAAAGCTGCTGGAGAGTACATGAATTCACTGCAGAAAGAGCTCGACAAATTTCAAACTACTTTTCTGTTCACATCCCAGGCTTTTTGACGAGGTTTATTTCCTTTCACATTTGTGAAAGACCTCCACCTGTTCACACAGTTCTCTCTTCAGTAGCATGCAGATGAGTTTTATACCTACAGCCTATGAACATATAGCAGATGGGGTGCTTTGAGTGCTGTCTGATCATTATCACTTTCCTACAACATTAGTAGCTCTCCCTTTGTAAAGTAGTTTGAGACCACAAATTGAATTCTGTGTCTCATAGCAGGTAAACAACTTTATGAACATTTGAACTTCTTTTAAATCCCATTTCAACATGTCTGCTTTTTGAACAGAATTCCTTAAAGATTTCTGTGTATTTCATGCTGTGTGCTATTAGGTTCAGAGAAATGATATAATAAATATAGTGCCACACATTCTATAATTTAATTACGTAATTTTGTTTATAATGATAGCTGGCTTGATATTTTATGACCATTGAGGCAGTGTGTGTTATTACTTTGTTGAAAGCTATTGGATCTTATAAAAGCATCAAGACAGTAATAATCATTGAGAGCTGTAATTTAGGGAGGACTAAATGAGCACATTTTGTGTTGCCCTCATGTTCATTAATAGGAATTAAATGACAGGGTAATCACAGATTTTCTTTTGTTATTGCCTATTCCATCCACTAGCATTCTTCCTGTGCATGTGTCTAATCCAAATAGCCTTTAGATGAAGACTTACAACTCAGGCTTAGTGCTGACTAACATCTGTCACTGCCCTTTTCACCCATATTTGACAGCATTTAGATGATCCTGACTTCAATATTCAAGCCAGGTAGGATTTTAAAGCAAATATGTGTTTTGTGGTTCAAATTGCTGTTGGTATGTTCATCGCTGTCCTTAAAAGGCTGCAAAACAACAGCTGCTGCTTTATTCCTCTGCACAGAAGCCATCATTTCCAGAAACAGAAGGGTCATGGCCATCATTTCCCATGACAGGGAAATCTGAACACAATGAAGACACAAAGTCACTCTATATGTATTATTTGGCATGGAATTTAATAATTTTTATTTATTAAAAAAAATAGGCTTGAGCTTCGAAAGAATATCCAAATGTTTAGTTACTAAGGATGTGCTCCCAGCTACTAGCAAAAGTCCTTACAACAACAAGCACACGCAAAGATGAAATGGGATATCACCTAAGAACAGAACTAGGAGTAAATAAAAATTTACTTACCATTTTGTTCTCTCTGGACTCCAGCAGCAAGCAAATCTGGTTCCCCAAGACTTATATCATTGAGCCTGGCCCCTAGACATTCCATGCAAAGATGCTTGCACCACTCCTCTGCCTCTAGCTCTGAGGAAACAGAAAGAAATCCATTCATGTTGATATTTAAAAAAAAAAAAAGGTGTGAAGTCAAATCAATACTTTTTGACTGACAATGTTTATCACAATATGTTTGTGTTGAAATATGAGTTATTAGCATAAAGTCCCACAATAATTTCTTTGCCTCAATTTATGAACTTTTAAAAAGGGTTACACTATTAGGACTGCATCTTCCACCCTCAAATTTGAGGATAGGAGGTGGAGCTAACAAAGAAGAGGAATAGTGAATTTTCAAGGCAGTATATTTCTAGTAGGCCCTCTTGAAAAAAAATGCAATTTAGAAAAACTTCATATATAATAGCTGAAATATTCTTTACTACTTTTTAGTAGAACTCTTAGTAGAAGTCTGAAATCTTAAGGTAATTTCTTTTTCTAAAGGTGTTAGAGCATTTTTCTAAGAGCAAAGGAAAAACAGTTATAAAACGTTCTTCAAATGCCAAATTTCCCTCTCTGCTGTAGTGAAAGACTATGTCTGTCAAGGTATGCTGAACAATTAATTTCTTCAGTTCTGTTCACCTTCTTTTTGTCTCAGGGCAACTTGGTCATTAGTTGAAACATTTTTAAGAACATTCAAAACCTCCCAATCCTTTTAGTTGACTTTCCCATGGATGCAATATGAGAGGTTTGTATCTGCCAGTCCACCAAAATGTGGACTCCACAAGGCATAATTCCCACACACAACACAGCATCCTCCCGTTCAACTTCAGCTTTATTCTATCCACTTCCCAAATTTAACATCATGAAATCCCTGGCATGGGTCAAACATGCATAATCTCAATTTGGAGCCAACACAGTGTGAAACTACAACCAAGAAAAATCATGCAACTACCCTGACTGTCTTTTATTTGCAGGAAAGACTTCACCTAAGGGAAAGTTTCTGGAGAGCAGGCTCCGCACTACAAACTCACTCAGCCTCCATGGTCACAGTAGTCTCTATCTGATCATCTTTGACAGTGAGGGGGATCCAGTGATCTAGAAATGTTTGCACTAAACTGCCAGGTTTTCAGTCCTTTTTCTGGAGACATTGGAAAAATAATTTTGTGACAATCTCTCTAATGCACTGCTGAAACTGGGAGAGAGAAAAATACTGCATACAAGCCCTAAAGCATTTAGTGATGATGAATCACTAGAATTAGTGATTTTTTTTTATCTGAGAAAAACTCCTCTAAGCCTAATTGGTACAGTCCTCAGATGCTTCCCTGGTTAGACATAGATCTCATATAAACATTTGCTGGACAAGAAAGAGAGACAGGCACGCAGCTCCAGGTCTCCAAGAACCTTTGAATACCTTCTTTTGTTCAGCGTCTTGAATAATCCAGGAACAGATAAATATAATTCCTGAGTTATTCTGACTATCAGCTGACAAAGTTCCCAGCCAAACAGCTGAAATAACAGAGCCTATTTCAGAAGTTTTGAGAACCAAATATGGTTGTTGTCACAAGATTTTGGGGGTGCTTCTTCAGAGTGTTGTGAGGAAAGTGGTATCCCTTAACCCTTCCTGCTTTTTTGCAGTTTGTGTCAGGACAGATTCCCAAAGTTGGTCGTCTCATAACATCCTCACCTTCTAGTGGTAAGAGACAGAACATTATATCAGTAACATACAGATGACATTTAGCTTCATAGGTGAAAAGAAAATATTGAGGTAACAGGACACTGTTTTTTCAACACTGCTATGGATTCTGCCTCCCTGACAGAAGCAAGGAGAGAATAGGCTTATCTCTGGACAGCAGTAAATTTTTACAGCTTTTAAAAGAAGGAAGATGAGTTTGTTCAAAGACCTATTTCCAAAATTATTCTACTCATACATGAAGAAATTTCCTGTATATTTTCCCTTCCCCTCTTTCAGCGTTTGCCATTTCCTTGGATACTTCTGAGGTCTTTTGAACTGAAGCCACACCTTATAATCCCATTTTCCCATGGAGACAGTTTCATGCCAGGGACATAGATGATAGAACTGGACCCTAAGCCACGCTGCCCTATTCTGGCAGCATGTGGATGGGGCAAGGGAGCAGGGTACCAGCACACAGGTAAGAGAGTTGAGATGCCATTGAGTTACCCAACATCTGCTTCCAATTATAGATGAAGGCAGGGCAATCAATGGGCAAATCTGGTAGCACAAAGGTGACTGCAAATCTTGACAGGTTCTCCCATGGTTTTTTTTTTTCCTTTTTCTGCTTCTTTTCTAGCTAAACTGCATCACAGAACAATATACATGCTGACAGAATGCATAGCTCCATATAAAGCCTGCAATTTTTCCTGGAGCGTAGCCAGGATATAACATTTTATGTATTTTACAAAATCTGCATTTTATTACTTTTTTTCATTGTGCTTGCACCCAGACTGAAAGGGCATGTACTGAAAATATAGAATGACATGATGGTAAACAAACACTTACCTAACCTTTCTAATATTACAAATATCTGAGAAGAAAGTGAAACACACTGGTAATCCCATAAATCCAGTTTAACATCAATATATATTCAAAAGAGAACTCACATAAAAGCTACGAATTCAACTTATATGTATTCTCACACCAAATTTCCAGTAGATGTTTTTGGAAACAAACAAAGTGCTCTAGGAAGCTGTTTCTTCTGTGTGTCCTTGTTTTGTCTCCACATTCTACTTACTTATCTCTTTTACAGGAACATCTAGGTCTTGAAAGTTTGGATCCAAAAAACCCCTTTTCAGAATGTTCTCTGGCAGTTTATTTCAAGCTGCTGCCTTATTGCTGCCTGACACTGATGATTAGGCTCAGATTAGACCATTCTCCAACTGCCATACAGAAGAAACTTATCTTGGTATGAGCATTCTAAGATCATGGCTATATTTTGCAAAGTGTAGGCTATAGCATGCATTGTACTGCTGTATAACTCAAAATTTCTGTCTTACAGAAATGATTGACTTGATGCTACAGGAAATATAGTTTCAATGCAGAACTGAAATATCTGCCCACAGAACTGTGAGGATTTGTGTCTGCTGTCAGAAGAATCAACGTTATCTACAAATGTGTCTGGAAGGTCAAGGGTATGAAGGTAATGTATGAGTTAGTTCTGCCTAATGCATTCTGATAGCGATTGCTTACTTGCAGGGAATTGCCTTCTACCTTTTCCTTGATGGACATGTGAAACCTTTCTTTTAGAAGCAGGTGAGTCACTTTTCAAAACTAAACCCCTGATTCTCCTTTCACCACGCGCATCAATAAAGCAACGTGACATTATTTTGTAAAATGTCTACAGAATGTCTTGGGTTTCTGGGTAACAAATTAAATATTATTCTGGGTAACAAATTAAATATTATTTATGATACCAAAAAAAATTATTATAATTTACAGTACATAAATGTGTCATGGCAGCAATCTTTAAGAATGCCATATACCATGTCAGAAAACAGAGATATCTCAGTTACTTCCTTAATTTGATTACATGCATATACTGAAACAGATGAAATATTACTATGGAACCAAGTAATAAAAAAGTGTCAGCAAAATTGTCCTCTTTAATGCATGCAGATTAGATTTATTAGTGGCAAATACAGAGTGTTTAGGGTAACTGGAACTTGTCATTGAAAAATTTATTTTCCTTTTAAGATAACTGAATTCCTGGACTGAGTGATAAATTGAAAAGCATGCTTTCACAGCTATAAATAAAATCAAAATACCTGCATTTTTATCTTCGGTGGCAAATGCAGAGTTTTTAGTCGTAACTGGAACTTGTCATTGAAAAATTTATTTTCCTTTTAAGATAACTGAATTCCTGGACTGAGTGATAAATTGTAAAGCATGCTTTCACAGGTATAAATAAAATCAAAATACCTGCATTTTTATCTTCACTGTTATTTAATTATAAAATTCTACAATAAAAATCTCATGAAGTGAGATAAAATGCAGAGATGGAAGACCTTAAATAGGAACTGTTTACTGCACAAGAAACATTACTGGGAACAAATCTGTAAGCTTCTTACTCAGCTTACTATTGACAATATTTTCCTGCAGCTGATCCGAATTTTAGGTCATGCCCGAGGCTATGTGTCATTTCTGCTTCAGTTCTCAGGTGATTACAGTGGTGCTATACCTAGTCTGACCACTGTCTTGGACATAGGTGACACCACAAGATGCTGTTGGTTTGTTGATACAATAGCAATGATGGAATAATGTTGGCAAATTGTGATGGAGATAGGAATTTGTCATAGTAGAAGTGTTCTTCTGCTACTTACACTTTAAAAGAAATCATTATACACAACATTCTCTGCTGAGAGGGGGTGAGTGACAATGAAACATATATGGACCCATTTCAAATTCACTGTCCACAGAAACCCTCTAGATCTCTTTCTATCTGGCCTCTAGATACTCTAGATGTCTAAGGCTAGAGGACGGACTGTTTTCAGCCTCCTAACTTAGGATGCATTTTGTGTATGGACTTAACCAAACACCTTCTGAATCCTGGTAACTTCATGGGTTTTCACGTTTTCCTTCTGTGTTCACATGGCACAATCCTACAGCAGCATTCCATCTCCCACCACCACAAGTTGCCAGCACAGTTGGATGCCTCTAGGCTGAGACAAAGCCTCAAAGTGCTGACCCCTCCTGCTCAGTCCAGTGCCCTCCATTTCAGGAGATCCACTTCAACACTATAAGCATCAGTTTACTGAATGTGTAAATAAAAGGGCTCAATTTATATGCACCTTCTAGAGAGACAGGCCTCCTTCCCTTCTCATGCAGACCACATAAAGTGATGAGGTTAAGAATTTAGGCTGGAAATAGCATGTCTACAATTTTAGAGGGGGATAACAAACAGAGTCCTTGTGCAAATAAAAAACACCTCACTTACATCTTCATGTTTTACCTGATGTCAAACTTCATAAATGTGAAATGTTTATTTCTTCATTTCTGAAACATTTTTATGTATTTGCTGTGCAAATTGTTTAGCTCTTCTTCCTTCTAAATGATGTCTATAAGAGGAATAAATCCAACTAAATATTGTTACCCTAAATGAAACTGAAGGATCTTTTCTGCCTAAATTAGTAGGATTTAGACCTGATATTCTCTACCAAGAAGGAAAGATGATTCTGAAAAATGTGACAGTTTATCTCTTCTAAAAATCACTCAGGCTTAATTAGAAGTTAATAAGAAAAAATTTCATAAAATTCCCACAGGATTGATGTGCTATTATACTGCACCACATAAAATATATGAAGCAACTTAATTCTTTTTTTTTTCACTAGCAAATAATACTACTGCCAGCAGGCATGTAATTTCTTATCAAAATCAATAATACCTTAAAAACATCTCTCCTTTATCAGGATATAGATCATCCTTTGATGGTTTGAAAATAATTTGATTTTATAAATATTTTAAATATGTTATTTAACCATGTCTCTGTTACTTTGGGTACTTTTACTAGAGCACATCACACACACTCAAATACAGATATAAATCTAAAGTATTGTGGCTGTTTCATATCTTTGCCCAGAGGAAGAGAGGGAGAGAGCTTATCTTGTATAATAAAGTATTACTGATTAACACAGCCTATGCATGAATTTGGCAAATTTTCATTGAGTGATAGCTGGGAAGCAATGAAGGGGACATGCATTCTATTTATTGTGAAAGAATAGAAAAGCATTCTGTATGTAGACTAAAACTTGGTTTTAAGTAGAAAGGAACAGAGATAATGGGCTGCAACTCTGAGAATTACTGGTTTATTAAGATTATTTTCTTATTGACCAATTATATTTGAAGGTATCTTATGACATGTGGGACTCATATATGGGATTTTTCCTTGTGTTTCAAATAACACTACTTCTAAGGAAACTTTCTCGTATTTTTCTTGAATGGTGACTTTTGAATATTTCACCTGGAGTAAAGGGTTTTGCTATTACTTAAGTGTAAATCATTGAACCAAAAGACAAGGGATCTCATAACAGGAAACCACATATACTGTTAACTCATATTAACTTACTGAAAATGCTACATATTCTAGCAGCGGCAAAATGTGTTAAAGGAAACCTGAAAATATTCTTTGGAAATACTCTTGGTGAGTCATGTTCCTGCAAAACTTGTCGTTTCTGCATTTTAATATGATAACACCCTTACTGTTGAATGAATTACAGCTATTAAAAATCATTCATATTTTTGACTATACCATTAATCTAAAGATATACATTTCATTTGAGCATTACTTTTTTATTATGGTCTAAGTATTATACAAAAATATATATACAAAAAGAAACTTTCATTTCCCAACTATTTTAAACTTGAGTTGGCATAACGGCAGTACAGTTAATTGCAATAATTACCAAAGGACATTTATTAGCTTTTAAAACTCTTATTTCTACCACACTTATCTGGAGATGCAAGATTTATCAAGAACAGGGTTCTGATAATTTATCTAATCATGTACCTATATTTGCAAATAGCCTGCTGCATACGTCTGTATTTACTGCGATATATAAAAGCTGACATTTTCATGAAAATACCCCATTTGTTTCTGCAGGTCTGATAAGAGATTTCACATAACTAGCACTCAGCTACTAGTCTGTCTATTGTCCTGTCTATAATATAAACATGCACAATGTTAAGTCAATAATTTTGAAGGCAAGAAAAGTATTTTAAGAGATTTGTCATATTGATGTTACTGTCTATTAAACTCTTGTCCATTAAAGCAGCAAGAGGCAAAGTTCCCCATATGCAATGCTGCTTGAGAAAGTAGTTTCCATACAGAAACAGTACTCTGACAACTTGTTTGAAAAACGGAGAGTCTATGGGAAAATGAATAGCCTACAAGGAAGGAATTTCCTTTGCTCCATATTACTGCTAATGTAACTACAGGACATTTGTCTTCCTTTTTTTCTTCATGAAAATGGCAATTTCTACTATTAATAAGAAGCATATATCACCTTAGTCTGTGATTAGTCCTACAGAAATGAATTATGCCATTGCAGGAAGAAAATGTGATTCAGTGGATAAATTAGTCCTTGAGGGTAGATTTATAAATATTCTTTAAAATTATGTATTCTACTTCATGCTGGAGACTAGCAGCCCTCATTATACCACAAATGTTTATCAAGTCTTAGTATGTCCAACAGATCAACAGTGAGCCAACATCATTACCCAAAAATATGCCTGGCAAAATTTCATTCTCAATTCAAACTTTCCTTAACTTTCAAACTTTCTTTAAAGTGCAAAGAAAGAATTATGAAAACCTGCCTAAACATAGAAGAAACATTTACATTTTGTCTGAAACTAACGGGCCAGTAACAAGAATCTGACATGGGAATTATACAGTTCCCCAGGACTGTCAGTTCATACCTCTTTCAACTGTTATTAATGTTAAATTGCAATGGCATGAAAGTAAAATAACCTCAGGCAGCGTGTCAGTAGTGGGAATGGCATAAACACCATCAGTCAAGTGTCCAAAAAAGGTCTGTCACCAAGGAACGTAACACATAGAGGATGCTATCACATCAACTTTTGCTGCTATCCCATTACTGGCAGTCAGCAATAGCCTTTTTCTAGCTTAAAAATTGGTAGCATTTCAGATTTAGTCTACTCCCACAACATTTTTATTCCTCTTGGGAAAATTATAGTGCTGGTTTTTAAATGAATGGGAAATTTAATACCTTCTGTGCAAATGTTTCCATTTTCAAGTGTTTAAGTTATGGTCTACTAAGGGACTCCAATACCCAAATAAACAAATTCTAGGTACAAATCCTAGAGTTCCTCTCACTTTTCTTTTTCAATACCCTAAATATTCAGTTTTATTTTTGAAGTATTGACAAATCTTGTCACTTGAAGATCAGAAATATTGTTAGATTACACAAATAATTTTAAGAGTATTAGTCTCCTTTACAAAATTAAAAGTTAAAAGGACTATTTTCAATACACAGAAGAAAAACTACATTCTATTTCCACTAAATGCTTCATTGCTCTTATGCCTTTGAACATATAACTTTCACCCCAGCCATCTGAATATCTTCTGCATTAAATCATTAGGAGCAGACAGTAACTAAAACACTCGGAAGTTTTTGCAATCTCCCTTCTTTTCTTTGGCTAAACATGCCTAATTAAAGCAAGACTTCAATTTTGGCCAAGCACAGAGGGCAGTGTTATTGTTGCCCTCTTCTAATGTAAAAAGGCTAGGAAACTTTTCCTGGATGGTGCTACACATGACTTTCATAATAACAAAGAAAGAATAAATGTTTTTCTTCCTGTGTTTCCATTGTCCAATGCAAGTGCAAATTTTCCCCCCAAACTCTAAAACTATTGTTTTTGAATATGTGAGTCCTTGCTACTAAGAGAGTCAAGAAAGTTTTTATGGCATTGCAAGTGTAAAGAAACTCATTCAAAGCAATTACTGACTGAAATAATCTCTGAGATCATAATGCAGTATGCGCTCTACTTGATTCTCAGTTGCATAAAAACTTTACTCTGAGGCAGAACAAAATATTAGCTCAAAATGACTCTGTGTCTTCCACTTTATTCTTGGGGGCTTTTAATGTGGTGCTACTGCAAAGAAATAAATCTTAAAAGTTCATAGTCTAGAGTTAGTACCAAAGGAAATATAATTAGAAAAGTCTTTCTCAAATTTCACATCTACAGAATTTAAACCCAAAGGGGATTACTTTTTCATTATCAATTTCTTACTCTCATTTTAAACTTGTATCTTTTATTCCCAGTATAAAGTGAAGTTCTACATTCGATATATGTAAACATTATTTAAATTAGAACATATTTAATGAAAATGGACATTCTTTGAATGTTTATGAAAATAGATGCTTTCCATCTATTTCCTGTAAATAACAGTCTTCCAAAAAAAAATTGCATCTAAAATAGGAAATTTTAGATTAGTGGGTTTGTACTATACACCACTGAGATCTCTACATCATAATCGATAAGTAAGCGACACAAATGACTCCCTGAGAAGATACAGATGCTTGAAGCTGAAACTCATAATCCATACTTTCATTACTTTAATAGGACATTTTTTCTTTTTCTTTTTTAATTCAGTAGACTTCTAAGATTCGGAACAGTAAAAACATGTCCTTTGCTGAACCAGGAAAACAGTAAATAGATCCATCTTCAATTATAAGTAATTTTTGTCCAAGAAAATAAGTCATGACAAATGCAATCTTACAGAAAATACCAAGATTAAATCATTGGAAACTTCAAGAGCTCTGCTGAAATGGTTTAGGGCATGCTAACTGGAGACTCACAGATGAAAGATTGCTTTATTTAAAATCTTCCATCTTTATTTAAGGGTAAACAACTCACCAAGAAAGTATAAAAAATGTTTAAATTTAATATTTTGAACCATATAAAGCAAGAACTGCAGCAAAAAGATTAGTATTTAGGTCTGTAAATCAGAGGGGCTGATTACAGTGAGAAACAGTATCTACAGAAGACGTAGCTGTAATTAATGCACACCGGTGATCAATTGCTCACTAACAACTTCTTTGTGAATTTTAGGCACACACACAACTAGAGGGGAGGGGAAGGATTAGCCTCTCCTTTACAGAGGAGATGAAATCATACAATGGCAACGATTGGTCTTCTGTGCTCCTTACTGAGACTCTAGGCAAAAGATTCCAATTTCTCATGACTTAGGCTAAATTCAAATCCATGGCTGATACCTTTCAGTGGAGAAAGCAATCTAGAAAATTCTACAGAGAAATGAGTTTTAATGGCAGGGACGAGAAATCTGATCACTGTCATTTGAAAAGGAGTTACTCAGCACCATCAGCACACTCAACTAATGGGCAAAAGTATAATTCTTATGCTGCCATATGCCTTTCCTATTTTCTGCATTAATGATTTTAAATGGGCAAATGGCTGACTTAAATGCTGCTCTTCCTTCTGCTTGGAGTGGCTTCCTCCTAAGCCCCACTGCCTTAAAAAAAAATTTAAAAGCTCCTCTTAGTTTTATGGTGAGTCTGAGCAAGGGTTTATTAATTTAGTCAAAACAAGTAAGTATGATTTTAGGTTTTTTTTCCTGGATCACAGTCTTACAATGAGATTATAATAACAAGCAATTAATAAAGAGCTACTATACACATAATTCTGTCCTTTTTTTTTCTTGAATTGGATAAGGGTAGGAAGACAATTATTATTCTTTACATTTTCATAATAAACCCTAACATATGTCTTTGCATAGAATCATGATAACATATATAATTAAAGAAATTAGTTTCCATGCCCAAAACTAGTATTGCAATATAATAGATTGAAGCATGATTGAAAAAAACTTGTTATACCAATGACAAGTAGCATTTTGGAGAAATAATGCTTTACTGAGCTAGGAAGAGAGAAATCTTTTTATATCAGACAAAAATGGACAACTTCATTTACTCCCTTGATTTGATCCCTCATGAAGCCCAAAGTTTATATCAACAAATACATATATAATGTTTATAAGTACAAACTGCCAAATCTGAATGAAGATTTTTACAAATATGCTATCTCAAGTTATAAATCTGTAGTTTTTCATCATGACCTCCATCACAGAAAGCATTCATAGTACCCACTAGAATTCAAAATAGCCTTCATCAGCATACATACAAATTTTCACATACTGTCAACTATTTGATTCACAAAGGAGATTATAGCTGTGATAACCTTAAAAAAATAAAATTACTTAAAATCCCATAATTCATGGGCTACCTGTATTTTCTTAACTTATCAGGCATGCATTTAGAAACTGCCTATAAAGTAGATCAACAAAACAATATGTAGAAACATACAGCTCTCCTTCCAACTTCTTCCTCCTCACATTTCTCCTACTATGATCATAGACTTTATAAATTAGCTTTTAGGTATTAAGATGTTAAGACTATTCACTTAGATTGCTGTCTTACAATATAAATTCTTATTATAATCATGTCTACATTTTAATTAAAATTACACATATTGATAGGATATGAACCCAAGGATATATCCAGACATCAAGAAATGCATAGCAGGGCATTGCATTTGAAGGAATAGTTAATGACATGTATGATTCTTAGAGTTCCTTTCCAGCTGGTTCTTAACCACAGTAAACTATATCTTCATCTAAATCATATTTGTACAGAAAATAATAAACACATTCCAGAAATAATAAACTCTTCCCAGAAAAAACAGGATGATTGTCAACATGAAATGCCATATGAGAAGAAAACTATTTATACTCAGCACATGCTGGAAATATTGTAAGACAAACATAAGGTAGGGGTTATGTACATATCTGAATATTGCTGATTTCTACTTTATTGCTGGTGAGCATGATGATACAGCAGCAAGGGCAGCATTTATTAGCAGGACAGTACTGCTATATTCAGTGACATATGCTGGGAGCACTGCTTCTTGCATCACACAGATGTCATGAACATTGTACTAAACTTGGAAAAGATTCACACTGTCACTGAGCAGCAACATTTTGGAATTACATTGGCTTTTTAAGTTTCCTGCATTAATTCATTTCCATCACTAGAGAAAAAAAGCAGAGATAAATGTCAGGCTGTCTATTTAATTCCCTTCTTATTTTTTCAGCAAGGTGATTGCAAACTATAGCAAGGTTTACGCTAACCTCCTTAAACATTTAAACAAACTTACCATGGTAATATTGTTGATGTTTAATATATAAAGCTGAAGCTACATAGTAAGATATTTTGCCATTCTTACTGGATTCATTTTTATAGAACATACTTAACACATATCTATCTTCCTAGACAGGTTAACTTAATTATCTAGAGGCTTGTCTATTAGCACATTCAAATTATCTTTAATTTTACATTTATTATTTACATTTATTTCATAAACCCACAGCAAATTCTCTGATTTGATTATTTGAATTTCTAGGTACAATCAAAATTATCAGTAACAGATGTAATATTGATTTAATGTTTTATTTATAGAATATAAACTTCAGATACAGGATTCATTTTTTCCCCCTTGAAACTGAAATAAAATGCTAAACTACTGACAGGTTTGGCCAGTGAATAACTTTGTAAAGAGGCAGCCAAATTCACACTGCCGCTGAGCAAGTACCATTTTGAAATGGAGTTGATTGTTTTCCAACAGCAGCACTCCAAAGGACTGTCTTTGGGGGATAACTTATAAAGTACTTCCCATTTATGAAACAGAGATAATTTATTTTAGTGAGCCATTGCTGTTATTTAGAAGGTGATGAAATAGTCCTAATTCCCTTTTCCAATTCACTAATTCTAAGTTTGCTTAATTTTTCTTCTAACCAATAGGGCTATGATTTTGTCCTAAATATAATAATATTTTAAAATATGTCTGATTTAAAAACAAATGATTCTATATAATTGGACAGTTAATATTACTTCATTATTAGGAAAATAACAATAATATGTATGTATTTTAACTCTAAAACTACACACA
Organism: Passer montanus; assembly: GCF_014805655.1. NCBI lineage: Eukaryota > Metazoa > Chordata > Aves > Passeriformes > Passeridae > Passer > Passer montanus. The sequence goes on from NW_024367037.1 coordinate 9,872,802, forward strand.
ATTTTAAGGAAAAGCTTGGGTTTAAAAACAAACAAGGAACATTAGATTAGTTTTTCAACTTTGTCTTACATGATCATGAAAATGCAGGCTAAATACTCCTTAATGCTACCCAATAAAATGATAGTTTCACAAGAGCTACTAGTAATTTTATATTGCTGGATTTGAAAAAAAATTAATTGCAAAATTAAGTCCACATACAGATCCTTTTTTTCTTGAAAAAATAAGTAATCTCAGACATTTTCAAAATGTACAGCTGTCCTGAAAGTTAGTGGACCTAATGTTCTATCCTTAAGAAGCAGACCAAGATTCCTCATAATTCCAGTTAATACGCAGATTTAATTTCAAAGTAAAGCTCTAATCATCATAAGTCATTAGAAGACTAGTATATGTCATATAAATTTTATTGAATATGAATCTTAACCCCCTAACATATGCCAGAACACTATATGAATGTGTTATTAATATAATTGGACACCTTTGGAATTATTTGCATTATTAATATAATTGGACACCTTTGGAATTATTTGCATTACTTTTGTGAACAGAATTGTTGATTCTGACTTCACTATGGGATGAAGTGAGTGATCGGTCAATTTGAATTAAGAAATAAAGAACTCCATCTAACATGAAGCAACCCTAAACCTGCTTGATTTGTAGTTGAAACTGTCACAATAGATGGTCATCAAAACCCATCAAACAGCACTGCAAGTTTGATCCACCAAACACCTGGAAACCTCAAACCCAATATGATGGTTTTTTTGTCTTCTGGAACACTTACAAATTGATAAAAACTGGATCTTAAGCAAAATGCAAAAAAGTTCTCAAATCATAATATACATTTTCTCCATTATTATATTAATTTTTCATACTAATTGTAGCTGTTTCAGCAGAAGGGGGAAATTAATATATTTGTCATCATTAACACCTCACTTGCCTTATTTTCACATTAATACTCTATTTTGTAGGTCTGAAAACAGAATGAGAAACAGAGCTAACTAAATGACTAAAAGCTAAAAGGCAACAACAGCTTCTCTATGTTTGTTTTCCATTGAATTATTTCACTTTTAACCTCAGATTTTGCAAGGAAGATTTAGAAGCAGTTTGAAGCAGTTAAAATAGTTTAAAACTTTAAAAGTAGATCAGCTTCAGTAAAGGTATTGGAAAAAAAGAAGGGTTTTTTTTAAGCAAATAGGATAATTTATCTGTATGGATTGTGAAAACATTGTATGAATGTTATAGAACATTCTGCAATTACAGAAATCACACTGATATTTTCCTCCTTCATTGTAAACTACGTATAGAGAAGACTGAATTGCATTAAATGGCATACTGATTTGAAGAAAAGCAACATATTTTGGAGCACTTTTTAAAACTACATTAAGCAATGATTATGACTGATAAATTTGGGTTATTTAATTAAACTTCTTTGGGCATCTGAAGCACAATTTGCTTCTTGGCCTTACTCAAAATAAGAATTCCAAGAATTTAAGGCTGAACATCCCAAATTGCCTCATACAGTAAAATTAATATAGGAAATAATTTTTATTTATTTACCAGGGAAAAGGACAAGTCCTGTCTCAGAAATTTATTGCTGCCTTGATTGAAACTGACACTCAAGATCATCAATTATTGTAAACAGAAGAATCTCAGCTGTCTGAGAATACACTAGTTAGTAACTGGAATATCTGCAATTGGTGTACTAGTGATTCATTTGCATATCTCCCATATCCATGACAGTCTTCTAAAATCCAGGAAAAGTGAACAAATTGAATTACTGAAATTTGGAGTTATTTCTACCTAAAATTTATTTACTTATGTTCTTTAAAGTAAGTCATAGTTTAATATGTTTTCCCCTTAAATATTGGCAGAGAGATTAAAAAACTGAATGGGCTGTGACAATGCATTAAGCAGCTTTGCTCTACAGGTATAAAAAGTGGGATATCTCTAGAAAAATCTTACAAGAGTCACATAAAACCTTGTCTTTGCCTATCACTACACACCTGCAGCAGTCCAACACATGGTTCAGTCTTAAAATTGCTTTAGTTCTCAACACTAGATAGCAGTGAAATGCCAATGTAGAAGCTTCACTGATCACCCTGGCTGCAGTGGCCATTCTGATTGCCCAACAGCCCATGGGGCTGTACTAATGCTGATACCACTAGAGGTTGTGGCAAACTCTCAAAATGTTTTGAAGATGGATGGACAGTGAACACTGAATGCTTAACTTTAGTTAGTTTTGTTTGGTCTGGTTTGATTTTTTTGAATGTACACAAATTTGCCCAAGGTTTCCATGCCTAGACTCTATGTGAAATAGAATATCCAATGCTGAATACATGGTCAAGTGCACATGAGTAGCACACAAAAATTTCTGTGCTCTTTTACACACACTACTCTTCTCAGGTTGCTTTCATTCAGTGACAAAAGTGTTTCAAAAGACCTGAAACCGTTAAGCTGCCAACAATCCCATATACCTTACACACCATAAGTAGCCAAATGTAATGCAAGCTGAATAGTGACAGAGAATGAAAAATAGATTGTGTGTTTAAGGTTTGAAGCAGTAAATTATTATGTTCTTCACTGGACTCTCCCCAGGCTCAGCCAACCATACATCATTTGTCAATACTTCAAACTCAATCTATAAATTAATGCCATGATTTTTGTGCTGTGACTAAATGTATGCTGTTCTCAGGAGAGGTCAGGAACTGCAGAAATCATCTAATTTTATGAGTTGATACATATTCACAAATCCTAGGAGATCTGACCTATATTCCATGTAGATGATCAGAAGCCTTTTTATCTCAGCTGATACCTGGATTCCACTCCAGTGTTAGCAAACTTGTGGACATGAAATGGGGTTTTACACTAATCCCAAAGGGAAAAGAAGTAGAAATATGCCCAAACACAATAGCTATGAATTAAGTAATTGTATCTTCTATTAGCTTTAGATAAATTTTTAAAGTGCAAAAAAAAGTGGAAAAAAGGAAAGAGACTATAATTTCACCATCTATGTACATCTGCACTGGTATATTTGTACTAAGTCAGTAAGGTCCCATACCAGTACTTTCCAGAAGAGAAGATGGATTAGGAGATTGAGTGAATGGTAACCAATGTGAACAGATACATTAAAAATCTGAGAGCCTTAGTACTGGTAGTCCCAATAATAAAAAAACCACAACAACAACAACAAAAACCCAACAAAACAAACAAACAAGAAGGAATGATGGAAGGCAGAAAGGAAGGGAAGGAAGGAAGGAAGGAAGGGGCGGAAGGAAGGAAGGAAGGAAGGGGCGGAAGGAAGGAAGGAAGGAAGGGGCGGAAGGAAGGAAGGAAGGAAGGGGCGGAAGGAAGGAAGGAAGGAAGGGGCGGAAGGAAGGAAGGAAGGAAGGGGCGGAAGGAAGGAAGGAAGGAAGGGGCGGAAGGAAGGAAGGAAGGAAGGGGCGGAAGGAAGGAAGGAAGGAAGGGGCGGAAGGAAGGAAGGAAGGAAGGGGCGGAAGGAAGGAAGGAAGGAAGGGGCGGAAGGAAGGAAGGAAGGAAGGGGCGGAAGGAAGGAAGGAAGGAAGGGGCGGAAGGAAGGAAGGAAGGAAGGGGCGGAAGGAAGGAAGGAAGGAAGGGGCGGAAGGAAGGAAGGAAGGAAGGGGCGGAAGGAAGGAAGGAAGGAAGGGGCGGAAGGAAGGAAGGAAGGAAGGGGCGGAAGGAAGGAAGGAAGGAAGGGGCGGAAGGAAGGAAGGAAGGAAGGGGCGGAAGGAAGGAAGGAAGGAAGGGGCGGAAGGAAGGAAGGAAGGAAGAGAAAGACAAAGTTATACACAATCACATAGCATTATCTTAAACTTTCTAACAATTCCTTGATACACTAATATTTTTTTATATATGTCATGGGTTTATATGGCAAGATTTTGGTAGTGAGGTGTGTTGGAGAAGTGATTTCTCTAAGAAAACAGCACAATCTGCCCTAGTGTTGAACAGAGACAATTCCAGCCAGCTCCAAGGCAGACCTGCTTCCAGACAAAGCTGAGCCCATCACCAATGTTGGTAGTGCCTGTGTGAAAAGACATTTAAGGAATGGCAATTATGATAGGAAAGAAAACACAAGAGGAACAGCCCTGCAGACATTCATGTGAAATAAAGAGTGGGAAAATGTTCTCCAGGTGCCACAGCAGACCCCTGCAGAGACGAAATATTATGAACTGACTGCAATCTTCATTCCCCATGCCCTTGTGCTGCTCAGGGAGCAGCTGGGAGTTAAGTTGAGCCTGCGAAGGAAGAGGTGGTGGAAAAGTGTTTTCAGATTTTTTTTTTTGCTGCTCACTATCCTACTCTGTTGCTACTTGGCCCAAGTCTGTTTTGCCTGTTTTGGTACCTCACAAACAACTTCCTATACTTACCTTGACTCATTAAATTTTTATTGTGCCTTCTCCTCCAGTCCCGCTGAGCAGTGGAAGTGAAAGAACAGCTTAGTGGGCACACCCAGCCAAGGTCAAACCACTACAACATAGCCGCATAATCTACTCTCTGTGTTCTAGATATAAATATTGGAAGCACAAGAAATACAGATTTCTTTTACCTAAAAAAACAGCCTGGATATTGCCATTGAAATGTCCTGCCTCCTTGCAGGTCTGTCATCCTGTTTCTCAGTAAGAGCAGGTGATGATGTTTTTGTATTGACTCTACTGCAAACCAGAGGAGAAGCATGGGGAATTTGCAGAGATCTGATGCTTTCCTAACATAAAGCTGCACTATTTGCAGACTAGAGCTGGCTTGCAGCCAAGACTGGTTACATCTAGGCATGAAGACATAAACAAAAAAATAATTCTTTATTGACTTTTCTCATCATCAGGCAATGAAAACTACAACCCTTTGCAGATGACATACCTTAACAAGGTGCTAACATTTCTTCACACTTTTAAGGGGTAAGTCTGAAGACAAGTGATGATTTGCTCTAAAATACATTTTTCTTACAGCTAGTTGAGACTTTTCTGAGTAAATCAAGACCTAAATGCACTGCCAGAAAACTACCCATCTGCCTGTCTGCCTGGCAGGCTGCTTAAGAATCCACAACTTCAGCATCGGGTACAGTTGTATCACATTGATGGGGATCAGAAGCCTAAAGACTGGAGAAGAATAACTACTCTGATAATACAGCTTTATAGTCTTGCCTGAATTTTGAAGGAAAATGTCTTGTTTGAATTTCTCTTCCAGAAGAACATTTAAAAAATCTATTTTTAAATTGCAGTATTTAGAACACAGGAAGTTATAGATTTGAAAGCATACAAATATACACTATTACATTTTGTAGTGCTGAGTGCTAGAAAGTATCAGTCTAGGAAAGCAATTGAATCCATTTGTTCTGGCTTTACAAAAAAAAAGCCCTACTTAAAATACTAACTCTCATTCACCTTTTTTCCCAAGTACCTACCACAGCAGAGGCCTTTATAACAAATTACTCAGTTAAAGAACACCACATGGGACAGACTAACCAAGATGGAAAAGACAGGCTTTTGTTCTAGCTTCAACTACATACACTATGCCATTCTCTTTTCAACCTGATATAAAACTCCTGATATACTTTTGTTTCTTTTAATCATGTTAACAAAACCCTAAAGAAGAAAGGCACAATCCACCAGGAAATGCCCTCAAGTTGCACCAGGGGAAGTTTAGATTAGATATTAGGAAAAATTTCTTCACTGAAATGGTGATCAGGCAGTGGAATATGCTACCCAGGGAAACAGTGGAATCACCATCCCTGGAAGTTCAAATGTGCTGTTTGTTAAGAATTCACTTCTATGATCAGCCTAATAAAATCAGGGTAAGGTACCTAAAAACCTGAACAGCATGTGGAAATAGCAACCTTAAGTACAATGATGATGGCAATAAGTCTTTTAGAAAATCCCACAGCCTTTTATGTTATGGAAAGTAAGAAATTACCTTGCCTCATGTACAAAAACAAATACTTATTGTATTCTGTTCTACAAACATCAGAGTGTTTAGTAACATGGATGTTTGAAAAGTAATTTTAAAATGAAGACATAAGATTTGCTTGTAAACTTCATTCTTTTCAAGCACAATGTGTTGTTTCATGGCATGACTCAATATTACAACCCCATACATGGATATTTTAGTAAAATTAGATTCTATATCCACATATATATCTATAGTCAGGGTTTAATATAGAGGAAAGTTCTCTGCCTGAGATTTTTTCCAAACTTTGACACATTCATTTGTCATCCAGTTAATGAAGTTATCCAAGCCCTTCATCTGCAAACTACCAATTACACCTCAGAATATGAGGAAATTTTATGCACAAAACTCATCAAGATTCTCTGACTGTTTTCTGTAATCCTTTAATTATTGCATGTGAATGCCTTTTGGCAGTGTAGAGCAGGCCAATATTTTTAAAAACCAGGTGCAGATAGCATGAAGGCATGTTAAAATAGGTCGTGTCTTATTGCTTTACCTTCTAATAAAATGTGTTTACAAGAGAGGAAGTACATTTGGACTTTCACACTTACAACATGATTAAAAATTATTCTAACTTAATTTATGGCATGAATTATACAAAACAGTCTCCATATCTTTGTTTCATAGGACCAGAAGATATTTATGGTACGGTACTTTTATCAAAACCACTAAGAATCTCAAAATGAGATCAGAAAGAAATCCTGTTGTACAGAGATACACAACATACCAGCAATTTCAGATTTCAGTTTAAGGTAAACAGCCAGAGGCGAAGGAAAACCTTTTTTTTTTTAGCCAAATGTTACACCATGTTGCTCTGCATTTTTATGGGCTCCTATCATCTCACTGACACATACTTTGTTCTAGTACAAAACATAGAGCTTGAAGATACTAAAATGTTCATTGATTTTTAACAGCTTACAACCCCCTCTCTCCAGTGTAAAAATAGAAACCAAGAAGTGAGCAACTAAGATACTTTCTATTAAAGTCCAACAAACTATTCCACAACTTCACATGCCTGAAATCCTAGACTTCAGCATTACTAACCCACCTCCATTCCATGCTTACTTGGAAAGGCAACTGTATGTTGAACTTCTAGGCCAGAGTCTTTGAGACTCATGCATTTCTCCTAGTCACTCTAAATTCACTATTCAAGATGGTGCTGACCTTGCACCATCTACCATCAGCACCTCCAGACAAGTTTACAGTACACAAACAGCAAGGGCAACTGAATCCTTATCTCTGCAATTTGCACAACTATATAATCAAAATTTAGGGAACCAAAACATATTTCAGTCTCCAAAGGTTTTGACTTTCAAAGTCTAAACTTTAGGGTTTCCCATATTGAAGTTTTAGACCAAGTTTACCTTTCCCAATTCCTGCATTTAGAAATGTTACAGCTTTCCTACTTATTTTGTCAGAGCACCTGTGCATGCTCCTGCTGGAAGTTAACCTTATTTCCTTCCTGTCCCACATTTGCCCTATAAACTGAGAATGCAGCAGTGTTCCTAGCTCAGGGCTCTGCATGGAAGAAGTGCTGAAAAGATGGTGTGTCTACTGCTTTCAGATTTAGCATTCTACAAAAAAAGATGAAAATATGAGTTTGTCTTCCCAAAATATCACTTAAATAATTTTAGAACTAAGTCTGCAGTCAATTAATAACCTAGAAGTGACTGAAAAGGATGGAAAGCAACAGTGTAGAACCTGTTCCATCAACAGCTATGTGCTGAAGATGAAGCATAATTTTCTGCATTCATTCCATTTACCAGTAACACATATTACCAGTATGTGTCAGAAAATTGTAACACTGTACTTCAGACGGATAACTAAGAAAAATGAGGATCAACTGGCAACCAAGAGCAATGAGAGACAGAATCCAAATATTTATACTTTATATATGTTAAAGTCAGAACAGAGATGCTTATTTATAGGCAAAAAAAAAAAAAAAAAAGAAACTCAAACTCATCAATACTGAAAAGGAAACTATTTGTCCAGAACAAAAGAATATGCATTCTAAGTAAATTTTAACATCACCATGACTCAGACTGAATTTTGCCCTGAAAGTGGATAGTGTTCCAAAAATTGTGATAAAAAAGGGAGAATGTAAGAATCCAGAGCAACATATTTAACTTCATGTAATGCCTGTCTTTTCACTCTTTTTTAGATCTCAGACACTGTGTTACATATGGAAATGAGAGCATGCATCTGATCTCCAGTGAGCTATGTGCTTTCTGGAGACTGCAGGTTCCTTTCTCTCTCCGTATGAGCAAACAAAACCAGAAAATAGAAAAGCTGGGGTCATAAATTTTCATATAACAATCCTTGACACCTTAAAAGTGAAATACACTATGTTTCAGAATAGTTTGGGTTTATGTTTTAGAATAGTTTGGGTTTATTTTTGTGCATACAAAATGTGAAATTTGTATTCTTCTTTCCACTGCCCAAACAGTATTTAGGAAGCTGTCTTCCACTTTCACTGCCTCCATGATCCTGGAGCTTCAAAGTCACAAAAATAACAGCAAAAACAGGAACTTCAATGTGGTTATTTTAAAATATCAATATTAGTTTTATGTTTAAGCTTTATTTTTAAAGCTTATATAGTCATTTGTATTGTTGGTCATAACAGCAAGTATGAGCATTGATGCTTCATCTCAAAGTCTCAAAGTTTCACAGTAATTTTAATGCAAAACCTCCAGGCTTCTTAACTGTCAAAGGATACAGTAATATGAATTGCATCTAATCCTCCATTGATATCTGTTAAACTCTTTTAGCACATAGTGGTTTTGCTTGTGAAAACTATCAAGGAGAAAAAGCTCATGATCATTAGTAGTTTGCCAATAGACCAAAAGCTTTTTCAGTACAAACATGTAATGAACTTGTTCCTTTTCAAATGATACCACCACTGTATTTTTTTAAGAAAAGAAACCAACACCAACAAATGGCAAAAACCATTTAAAAACAAAAATACGTATAAACCTAGAAGAAACCCACATTGCCACTTGACACCAACAGACTTTCAACTTCAACAAAGTAAAACTTTTTTTGGAGAATTATGACAAAACTTGATTATCACTGTTTGACCACTCAAAAGAAACAAACACAAGAATACAGGAGAAAAAGCCTGTTAATGTTGCAGGTGTATAAAAGAAAGAATTTTATCAAGGTAACCATCACAGAAGCAAGACATTCAAGAAATAAAAATGGTGAATTGAGCCAAAACAACCACATGAATGCATAAACCCCTAAACCAGAAGTTTCAAATAGAGTAACTGATAGACACTTTGCGATAACCCAATTCTATTTTCCCCAAGACTTGAATAGCAAAAGTTTTAAGGAAAATCCAAGGTATAATCTCTTAAAAATAATGAGGACATTTCTTGCTTGTAATGACTCTAGAGCTGCAGTTCATGCATGCCTGGGAAGAAAGAAACCCCTTCAATTAATCTACTTCTATACAGAGTAGGGCATTGTACTGAAGAGAACACAGAAAAAGGTCAGTATCCTAGGGGGTGTCTGCTTAACAGTGGCAGTTTTAAGACTTCTCCTAATTTTGCTCCTTATGTCACAAATGTGATTTTGCCCCTTATGTCACAACTCATTCTATTCTCAAATCATGAGAATCACCTCTCAGCTCTATTTTTCTCTCTTATCTCTATCTCCATAATATTTTTAACTCCCTTTATTTTAATTTTTTGTTTTTATTTTTTAAGAACTAGGTTTAAAAGTTCATCAGTTTTCATCACATTTTGTCATTTAGACATCAGAATACATTTTACACAAACCTGTGCTGGAGGGGCCACTAAGCATAAAATGTCCAGGGATTGGTATCACTTAGTATTTTGTTGTCATCACTAAAGGAAAAATCAAGCCCCCAGATCGTCTGTCCCTGACTAGTGCAAATCAGAAACAGCACTCCTTAAAAGCTAGCAATTATTCAGGCATAATCCTCATCATGTTAGCAACTTCCAAAAGAGCACCATAAAATTCTAGATTAAATCAGTACTCATGCCCTCCAATTTAATTTTATTGATGGTCCTGCACAGCCACCATTGCTCACTGCATCACATCTACAAGTTTTGTGAGAGTTTAAAGGGCATTTCAGAACACCTGTCTCAGTTCAGACACTTGTCTTACAGTCACATTACAGATACCAGGCATGCAGAAAGAAGAGCATCTTAACAGATACATGCATTCAGGCATGTCTGTAACTACACTAAAAGTGACAGCACACCTACCTGAAGGAAAAAACTCAACAACAATAACAAAAGGTCCCCAACCAAACAAGACTTAACCCAACAACTCTTTTAGCAAAGGTATCAAGGGAAGTCAGCAAGTCAAATCCAGCAGCTGGAATACAGAGCTAAAATACCTTCTCCACTTTCTTCATTATGCACTTCAGAATGAGCACAAAACTGCCCAGAATTTCATAATTCTTAATAAAAAGGAAAAAAAAAACATACAAAAATTCCCATAATGGCAATGACTTTCACACAATTTTCAGGAAGGCTCAAATTGAAATCATAGCATGTTCCTTGTTAAGGCAGCAGCAATTTCCCACGGTTTGAAGAAGAATTCCCACGCTTTAAAGTCTGTTGTAGGTTCACTGAGTTATAGACTACTTTTCATGTTAGTTAATCAGCCCTGACTTCTCATTAGTTTACTTCCACTGAAACAATTCTCATGGCAATGGAGAATTTTAAAATGTTGCTTGCTAATCATCAAAGTCACAAGTTTCTGCCCCTTAGAGAAGATGTCAGAAACAGATATAGTGACAGCAAGGAGCTTCCCTTTCTTCCTGAAGAGGGATAATTCTTCTTTAAAGACTTGTTATCCCATGCTTTTATTCAGGGAACTGTAGTATATGAGATTGATTTGCTTTCAAAATATTTCAATAGGGCTTCAGAATGGAAAACATTTCTACAGCTGTTGTAGATGTTGGGAGCAATGGTGGTAGTGATGGGTAGGTGATAACAAAAGCATATGGAGGATTCCGATTTGTTTTTCTATGGAATGTTTTCATTAGCAAATGAAGATTACCAACAATTAGATGCATCTCAGATTACTAATTTGCTGAAATTCTAATGGAAATATAGGGGTTACAGCCCACCCAGAGCTCAGATTTGCCAGCAGTTGCCTTGAAGACAATAAGCAAAATGAGGGTCTAAAAGCTGCAGGAGCTTAGGAAAAAACACAGGCTCTGAGCCAGCACACCCAGTGAGCTGGTATCACAGCTCTCAGGCTTTCTGGGGAGAACCAAAGTGTGCTGTATCTTTAGAGACCTATTTTAAAAGAGAACAGTATTTTATTGTGCTTAATTCCACAATTAAGAAAGCTATGTGCCAGAAAAATGTGCTGCTTTTTGGCACTTTAAGATGGCACAGAGGAGAAGGCATCAGCTCAGGCTATCAAAACCAAAATGATACCATTACTTAAAATCATTTTCTGGTACAACACTGACAAAACCCCTACCTCACATTGTTCAGTCCCTAAAATCAACTCAGCTTTGAGTATTCCTTTCTCCTGGTCTCCAAAAAATTGTTGACTCTATGCTCAGCAGACCTTTTGCAAGGGGTTTAATGTTACTCTCCTTCCATCTGCCTCTGGAAGTCAAGATGATAAGAAACAAGGTATCTGCTTCTGTATATTCAGAGGCTTCATGGTAGAAAAATGTCCATATTATGAAACTCTGGGGTCTTAAAAACTCAAGGTCAAGCAGTTATGATTTTAGAAGATTTTTGCCTTTTGTCAAAACCACTTGAGTGTTTTCTTGACACTGAAGCCATCGAAAAGAAGAGGGATTAGTAAAGTTTTTGTGTTAACCAAAGAAGTGGCAAAATGATTTGCCAAAATAAACAATAAATACAGTGTGTGTACATCACTATACACTGTGAGGCTGTAAAAAGTCTATAGTCTTGCACTATAAACCAGTGTCACTAAACAAGAGAAGAAAATGAACCCATTTTAAATAAGAAGCAAGTTCTTCAAACATTCCTTAAATTTTGTTAAGTTTCATAGAGGAAAGCCAAGTACTTGGCACATTTCAACAGCAGTAAAAATGGTAACAATTCCTTGTGAGAAGACAGAACTCACTGTGGAAATTACTTGGGAACTAAATTTCTTTTTGGACCCTATCTTCCTAGAAGAAAACAAAAGATTTGGCATTAAAGAGAGTCAGATTTTAGTGAAACAAAACTGTGTATCTTTCTCATCTGATAAATGTGATGCAGTCTATACTGCTTAGACATACTGAAGGCATGGAGAAAGGCAAACTGATTGCAACTCCACTATGCTCACAGTTAAGATTTGTAGTAATTCAGAAACAGCCAGGTATTTGATGCTTTTATAGCTCAATCTTCTCTGTATTCTCAGATCACATAAGCAATAAGATCCTCTGGAATATTTTTTCTCCAGGTTGAATAAGCCCTCAGTCTCTCTTTATTTGTCATGTGCCCCTGACTCTTGGTGCCCTTCCCTGGGTTCACTCCTGTATGTCAATATTGTGCTGAGTGCACAAAACTGGACATGGCAGTCTAGATGTGGTCCTACAAGTGCTGAATAAAAGGGAAGGATGACTTTCCAGTACCTGCTCTGAAGACCCTTACTAATGCTGTCCAGGGCATGTTGTGCACCACAACCTCAGAGCCTTTTCTGTAGAGCTGCTTCCCAACAGCTGGCACCAAACCTTGTGGCTGGGATTGCCACAAACCAGGGCAAAGAATTTTTGTTCTTGCTGAACTTTAAAAGATTTATGTAAGCTTTCATAATGTTTATGTAAGCCATTTCTCCAGCCTGTCAAGGTCCCTCTGACAGCACCTCTACCTTCCCAATTTGGGTCACCCCTGCCTGGCACCACCTGCAAACCAGCTGGGAGTACCCTCCACCTCATCATGCAGATTATCAATGAAGACACTGAATGGTATTGGTCCCAGCACTGACTCTGAGGAATCCACTCCCTCCTTGCTGCAAGCTTGGCTTCACAACCTTGCTTTTTAAAGTCCAGCCTATTTTCTTCCACTTTTTATTGTCTTTATCCATCTCATGCCCCACCAATTTTGGGGGCTATGCAGGAAGCTACAGAGGGTGTCAAAGACCATTACAATTAAGGTATATAAGAACAACTGCCTTTCTTTTGCCAGACACCTCATCATGGCAAACATGATTTGCATATGGGAGGTTTTTTTTTTTTCTCCCATTCATCTTGCTGTCCTTCATGTGTTTACATGTGATTTGCTCCAACAGTGTTCTCAGGGACTGAGGTGAGGCTGACTGGAGTACATACTGAATGGACCCATTCTTGACAATCAAGTTCCACTAACTTTTGCATGAAATCCAAGTGATTTAAGTGATGCCTCACTATGCCTTCCTCTGCCACGGATACTTCATCGTGTTCAGGGGCTCAGGGACCTGGAAGGCCTGAGGACAAGCCTTGCAAGTGAAAACCACAGTATAAAAGGTACCTTAGCCTTTGTCATGACCCTTGTCACTATGTTGACCGTTCTAGCAAGCAATAGGGCCACGCTTACTTAGTCTTTATTTTACTCCTGATGTACTTTAAGAAATCTTTTCTGTCTTGCACTTCCTTAAGCTGGAGCTTGCTGAACTCCTTTCCTATGTAAATAGACAATGCCTCTGTATCCCTCCTAAGTAGTCAGTCTCTGCTTCATGGTAGGTCTGTTTTTGTGTACTTGAGCGAGTCAGGAGCTCCACATCCATTCACACTCATCTTCTGCAAAGCTTGTCATCTGAGAATGGGGAGAACAGAGTTCTTGTGCTCAGAGGATGATGTCCTTGCAGATTGGATAGCCCTCCTGGGCTCCTTTGCCCTTCAAGGATCCACAGGATCCTGCCAAGCACGTCCCTGAACAAACATCTCCCCTCATCACACTATTGATCTTCTGTATCAAGAAATTGTCTTCAATCTGTTTCAGAAATCTGGATTGCTTGTGTTCAGCCTTATTGGCCTTCCAATAATTACTGCTGAGGTTAGTCACCCAAGAATACCAGTGCCTAGGACTCTAAGGCTTTTTCCACCTGCCCTGAGATTGCTTCATCTGCCTTCTCTTGTTGAGAGGATCTAGAGCAGACACCTACTGCATCAGCTATCTTGGTCTGAACTTTGTTCTCTGCCCACAGGCTCTCCACTTGTTTGCCACTTCACCCAGGGTTCTGTCCACTCAAAACACACTTTTGTACAGAGCATAAAGGGAGAGCATCTCATACTGACACCCTGCTAGCACCTTACGGTACTACATGTGCCTTGTATTTACAGCTGGGTTGAAGGTTAAGAAGAAAGGGATGAGTGGGCCAGACACGCTGAACTTCCTTAGGTTTGTCCCTTCTTTGCTGAAAGAGTTTTGAAGTCATGACTTGATGTCACTCTTTTCAAATACACCTGAACCACAGTAATTCTAGGAAAGGAACAAATCTTTTTAGGAAAGAAGGGGAATGCATGCATAGGTAAATGGAAAAGTTTCCACAGGACTGACTTCAGTGTTGTTGGCTGTAATTAAAATGTTTTTATTCAATTATTAATCATAATATAGAGACACTATCAATTCTACACATTAGAATTCAAAATGTGGACTAATCTAATGATCTCTTAAAGCAATTGTAGACAGAAACAGAATTTTCTGTGTGTCTTTAAACTTAAATTAATTAACAACAAAAAGTCAATCGATCTTTCATGATGGAATATGCATATAACTGTTTGCAATATCTGATCTAAAAGTTACATAATAAATAAAAAAATGCATGACCTTGCACACTTTTAACTTTCTCCACATTTCTCTGATTTTGTTTCACTGTATTTAATTTATTATTTAGACTGTACATGGTACAACATTTATATGATAATGTTGATATAGAATCATAGAAAATCCAGAGTTGGAAGGGATCCACAAGGATCATAGAGTTCAACTCCTAGCCCTGTGCAGGACAGTGCCAAAAGTCACACCATGTGCCCAAAAGTATTTTCAAAACGCTTCTTGAACTCTGTCAGGCTGGTGCTGTCATTACTTCCCTGTAGAGCCTTTTTGAGAGCTAAACTACCCTCAGGATGAGAAATCTTTTCCTAATTCCAACCTAAAGCTCCCCTAACACAACTTCAGGCCATTCCCTGGGGTCCTGTCCCTGATCACCACAGAGAAGAGATCAGTGTCTGCCTCTCCTCTTCCCCTCAAAAGGAAGTTGCAGACTCCAATGAAGTCTCTCCTCAGTTTCCTCTTCTGCAGACCAAGTAACTTCAATCACTCATATGGCTTTTCTTCTAGGCCCTTCACCATATATACATAATATTACATATATATTTAAAAAACCAAAACAACATATATATAACATT
Source organism: Passer montanus (assembly GCF_014805655.1). Lineage (NCBI taxonomy): Eukaryota > Metazoa > Chordata > Aves > Passeriformes > Passeridae > Passer > Passer montanus. The sequence continues at coordinate 9,888,091 of NW_024367037.1, forward strand.
ACCTATATACACTTTTAAAATGCAAAGTTTCAAATACATCACTAAAAAAGCACAAACTCTATCATTAAAGAATTTCCCATTATTTCAAAAAATCTTTTTTTCTGTTAAAATATACCCCACGACAGAGATGTGTACAATTGTACTTTCAAATAAAATAGTGCACTGTAATTGTGCAGTGCTCAGTGTCTCACAAGTAACTGCTTGCCATTGTGTATTCTAATGTCTTGTTCTATGCCAGTCTAGTCATTATGCTATGGAGTCATTCAAACCACAGCCTGCTTGACACCCTGCTTTAAAATATCCTGAGGTTTTAGCTGGTATTTGCCACTTATTTGCAATGGCATGATAATTATTAGTTTAGTAAGTGCCTATAGCAAAGCTTGTTAAAAAAAGAATGTTTCACATCTTGACTTAATAACATCTTACAGGTTATTTTTTACTAGGATTTACAAGTTTAGCTGGAAACCTCCAGTCTTTAGACCATCTGCATGCAAAGAAAAATAATGGAAAAAAGAGCTCTGTAACACCCCTAACACCCCTCATCATGTATTAAAAAAACCCTACCAAACCCCAAAAGACCTGAACCCCAAACGTCTAAGTTTTTTGTTTATCACAAATTTCTTTAAGCTAAGAATTTCTATTTGGCATTGTGAGTTAATTCATCTGAGCCAGACTTTGATGTGCAACTTGATTTCTTCAAGCTAGAGATGAAGCACCAATTACTTACCTGACTCACACGCAAATGTCTTTGATGTCTCATCATGAAAGATAATTGCCACTGCATGCTTCTTTGTCTCTCGAGGCAATCTGGTTATATTTTTGATATTGTGCAGCTCAGTTACCTTAAAATGAAGAAAAGTATTTTAGACTAGTGTATAAATAGTACAAATAAAAATATTAACCTTAACTGCACAGTTTGTACTGCAAACTGGTTTTCCCATGTTCTAGTTTCAGCCAGGACAGGGTTAATTTTTCACAGTAAGCAGGAGAGCTGTGTGGCAAGGCCCAGATGTTATTCCACTCCACCTCACTCATTGCCAAGGGCAGGAGTAAGGAACCCTCTCTTCTTACACTGGGGAGAAAGCATGGTGGGGAAGAGCCAGATTGTCACAGGCTTTTCCATGTAAATTGTTTCTTTGTGCTGCTAGTACCATTCATTTTTCTGTCTCATTGCTGTTTCTAGTAAATCATTCTTATCTCAACCCATAATTTTTAGCTTTTGTGCCTCCAACTCTCAACTCCATTCCAAAGGAGTGGGAAGGGGAGGGGAAGGGGGGAGCGAGTGAGCAGCAGTGAGGCTTTGAGTCTCATTGGGAGAACTAAACTGGGGAGTACCATTCCTAAACCACTAGGGTTATTTATGTTTATAAGCTTGGTAATTGGTTAAAAAACCCACATAAATAGGTAGAGTCTTAAGTTGCAAAACTTAACTCTAATAACTCCATCTCTCTATTTCCACAAAACTTTGTTTCATTAATAAGTCCTACATGGAAATAGTTTACAATGACATCAACTCAGCCTTGGGATTTTATACAATCTATTTTTCAATTTCTACACTCATACAGCTTGGATCAGTTTCAGAATCTGCATCAAATAGAAAACCTAATGTTGGAAGAACAGTGTTTCATTAGTTAAGGAAGGTAACTCAACTAGTATGTCAAATAGTATCACTACATTTGTAAGGCTAGATCCTCATGTGTCATTAAAACATATCTGTCATCCTCAGAAGAACTCAAACTTTCATTTTGTTTTCTAAATATTTGAAAAGCTTATCAACAATAAAATACTCTTGCAGCAAATTTACAATATAAAAACTTCAATCTATTTCCATTTTCATTGGATGCATGTATATAATAACAATTAACAAAAATGGAAGAAAAATATGTTATTCCAACCAGACCTAATGGCCCAGCCTATATTAAACTGATTAACACTTCATATTTTGAAATATTTTTCTCAGTTTCTTGGAACTCTGGGCAAACTTTATCTGTTTAGAGTTAGTTTTTCTCAGGCAGGACATTTGCCTCAGGCAGAATTAATTTTGAGAAAAATGTCAACCATATAACTTTGGACATCTATGACTACAGAAAAAATGGACTGAATGTAGGTGGAGTTTTTTTGTTTGTTTTGCTTTGTAATTGTTATGCTCCTGGTGTACAGTTCCAGCACTCCTTTTCACATACTGAAAATAATTTTAAAGCAGAAGAGATTTTATATGGTGCAGTAGAAAAATGGAACACGTTGGGGCAAAGATATTTCAATAAAATATTGATAGCAGACAAGCAGTGAAAGGCATCAAGCCAACAAAAGAAACTGAGACAAAGTGTGAAGAAGAATGTGTTATGTGCTGATGAACTTGGGACCAGAACTGAAGACTGCTCTAGAGTCTGTCTTGACAGCCTTCAGCAAAACTAACTCCAGCTCGTCAATATCTTTGTTGCAACAGGTGGGCCAAAAATGGATGTGGTATTATAAAAATGGTCAAATGTGTGCTAAACTGAGGAGAATAATCATTCTCAGTACTGACTGGCCATGGTTCTGTCCATACAACCCATGGAGCTTTGCAGGCTGAGGCACCAAGATCCAGAGCCCTCCTGCAGGCCTGCTCCCATCTTGCCAATGCCAAACCTGTGCCATCGCAGAGGCTCTTCTATCCCCTGCTGGTACCTAGATTTTGCACTTTTTGAATTTAACAAAGTCCACGTCAGCCCATTAGTCCAGCTTGTTCAGGCTGCTGAAAAGGTAGCTTGACTCCCAAAAGCCTATGAACTGATGCTTCCCAATTTGCTCTCTGCACATTGGTGCAGCTCCCTTATTTACTCCAGGTCCCTGATAACAATATCAAGAGAGGTCCCAATACAGACCACAGCAGTTCCACACTTGCTACGGTCCTCCAAGCAGGTAAACACACTGACCACTTTAATAACTATCATAATCACATTAATAACCAACATAACTACATAAAAACCAACCCATTAACCACAACTTTCTGGGAATGACTATCTGACCATCTTTACATCATCTAGACACCCACCTGCATAAATAATAATGTCCCAACTTCAATTTGAGGATGTCATGGGAGAAAATGTGAAAAGCCTTGATAAAGCTCTTCTCATAACATATTGTGGATGGTGATCATACTGCTCAGGCATGATTTACCTTTGGTAAATCCATGCTGCTTTTCCCAAATATTGTATTTACTCCACAGTTCCTCCTATGGGCTGAAGTAAGACTGCCAGAAATCCTCCAGGCTGACCCTTGGTTGACTGCCAGAATTCTCTGTATACTCCAGGTTGACCTTTTGATCTTTTTTTAGACACAGGTGCATTTGCCTCGCCATTTGGTTCCTAATCCCTTATAATTTTAAGTTTTGTCATGCATTTTCAGGGCTTTGTAAGAATCCATATATTTCACTACTTTTTGGCTTAGGGGAAAGAGAAGGGCTGAATACCACAAATATTCCTGTTCCATTAAAGATGTTACTGAAATATCTGTTGATTTTCCTTGATCCATGCACGGTAAATCAACTAATGTGTGAGAGGGCTCTTGTAATCTCCAGGAAATCCCCCAAAAGAGAGGAAAGAAAGCATTAGTAGGCAGAGGAGAGAGCAGACTCTAGAATGCAAAACCTGAGGGAACAATACCAAATCCATAAGTCATTATTGAATTTTGAAGACACAGAAGGCCCCGAAGTCGAGGGTACAAATCTACTAGTCTTGCTAAAGACAGGGTACAGATCTAATAGTGTTGACAGGGTACAGATCTAGTAGTCTTGCTAAATAAGAAGATATAAGAACAAAATATTTAAGATGATTTGGGACACAAAAGAGATCAGATTATTATTAAAGAAAATTCAAGAAATAGCTGGTGGTGCAATAGGAAAGGGAAAACACTGATAGGAGAAAAAAGATCCAGTATTCCTACACAAGCAATTAATACAGAAAGTGACATTTTCACATGAGTGTGCATGTGTGACACTGCACACCATGCAGATAAAAGTGCCTTAAATCTTGCTGTACTTAAAAGGGAAAAATTTCTCTCTCTGGAATAGCAGAAAAGGAAATAGAATTGCTTTGAATAGTGACAGCAAGGCATATTAAGCCTTCTTCTAGTCTCTGTTATATAGTAGAGATCTATTTTTTTTTCTTAATGCTTGAGTGCTGCAGATTACTGAAAGATCCTGCAATGCTTGTAAGATAACATAATAACAATAATATAGCCAAAAATCTTGCATTCTTGGCACTGAAACTACAAAATTTTGATAGTAATTTATATTGAAATATAAATACAGACATACCTGAGTACACACACGGCTATGTGAAAAGATATTTTTTGAGTCATCTTATTGATCAGTACATTAATCCTGCCTTGTTTAATACAGTCACATATGCAACATTCATCACACACTTAAGAATGCTGTCAAAAAAATGTACATGCAACAGAATTCTTTTTATTTGCTGGTGGGAATTTAATGTCTGAAAGAGACAATGAAAACACTAACAAATTCTTATGCTGCTTTTTTGTACCCATATGAGAGATTAAGTTGAACAACATACAAGGCAAGTGAAGAAAAATAATCTCCATGCAGGAAAAAAGGGTATTTGTTCTAAACACATTTCAATTTTCCTTTGACTCTGAAATCACAGGACCTCCCTAGACAGCACAGAACTTCTTATAACTCCAATGTGACAAAGTTACATGAATTGCCTCTTCCAAACTCCCTGACTTTTACCTTCTTTCTTTAAGAAAAATTTCTTGAGCCATTTGTAGTCTTACAGAAATCATATCCCTTTTGTCTATCCCACTTCTCCATAAAAAGTCAGTCACCTTTTCCATAAAAAATCATATCTCACCTTTCCATTAAAAATGGACCCATTTGAAACTACTATAAGGTATTGTGAGACACCTATATCCTGGTCAAATACTTTAGTGTTTTAACATGTGTGGCCAAAGCATTCCTGCTGGTTAAGTCTTTTTTTCAAAAATCGTATCTTTCTCACTGGAATGCTTTGCTTTACAAGAACTGAAGGCAATAATTTTAGCTACAACATTTTGAGGACATAGGGAATTTATAAGGATTTTAGGAAGTATAATTTTACTGGGCAAACTAACAGAAAAAGAAATGAGAACATTTCAGGAACACAAATTTACACTAACAAGTACAAAGGCCATATTATCAAATAAGCCCCTCAGTATTTCTATTGCTTATATAATTTTCAGTATCAAATAGAGATGAATATTTACTTCAATGTTCATCTTCTCAAATTGTACTGTGTGCTTCTCTCCATGCTCAGAGTAGAAAGACAGAGGCAAAACTGTGAAAGTCTATCCTCCCATTGATAGAGAATTAAGTTAATGAAATTCTGAATTCTAGATTTAATGCCAATTAAGCATGAGTCATTTCTCTACTTGCTGAACATGTGCAATTAAAAAAACACCTGAGAGTATATTATCTTGTATGAAGGAAAAGATGAACTTTGCCTTGGCAACCAGATTGCTTTTTCTCAGGGATTTATAAAACTGTGTCTTAAATTTTATGTATTGTTAAAAAAAAATAAAAGGGGAAAAGTATCAAAGATACAGAAAATGCAAATAGAAAACTTATAAAAATCATGCTACTTTGAAATAATTTAAAACATCACCTCGCAGATTTTAAGAATGTTTTAAAAGACTAATAAAATTTTTTAAAAGTACAAAAAAGTCCCCATTTTTATGAGTAGAACATTAGGTAAATCTACTTTTTTAAGCTAGGAACATTATACCAAAATTTGCTCCCTGTGGTGTTATAATGGACTTGTTTACAAAATTCATTCTAGTACATTGAAAATATTTTTGTTCTTCAAAACAACAAAATATCATTCTGAAACTACCTAGACCATTGATAACCTTGCATCAGTAAGAGAAACGTTAAAAAGGAAAAAATTCCTGTGCTATTACATATGTAAGAGTCTAACCTAGACATTTCAAAAAAAAAAAGGAAAAAAAAGAAAAGAGCATTTTCCCATTGTGGGATTCTACTTCACCTAAAACCTTGTTAACACTGAAAACAAGCCAAAGCAACAGAAACTTTGAAAATCAGTTTTCCTATTTCCCCCATTTGTAACTTTCTAGAACAAAAATAATTTCAACAATGAATAAAATCCCTAACATTGCCTCCTTAGTGAGCAAACTTGCAAAGAGATTTTTTCTAAGTTTTTATCCTTTGATATCTTTCAGTGGGTGAAATAAATCCTTTTTTATTAAGCTATGATTATGTAGTATACAAATTTCCACTACCATTAGCATGCTAACTTAGACTTTCTTTTCTTTACTAGACATTTAGTGCTGTTCTCCATATGTTGCTCAGTGTGGTAGGTGCTAGGAACTCAGCACCTGGACCATTTCTCAGTTCTCCTACTCCTCATCAATAATTCCTGTTTCATATGTCCATCACTCAGCAGCCCCCACACACTTTTCCTAGTTTGTTTTTTTTTTCCCTACTTCTTAATTTTTTTTTATCAGTCTTTAAAACCAGTTTTGCTTTTTCTCTAGAAAGACAGTTTAACACTGATTGATGAAAAGATGTGGAAGAGTTACTAAGCTTACATATTACCAAAATTTGCCAAGGTTTCTTTCTTTCTTTTAGATTTTTTTTCATCTATTATACAGGTGGTTTTTTTTCTTTCTTGGTGGAGGTGGGATGAAGCTTCACATAGCTGTACCAGAGACATCCAAGTCCTCTACTTCTCATTAATATTTGATAAAAGGATATAGCCTTGAGGAGCTGCTAGGTAGGATAATTTCTAGGATTGGTAAAGGCATAATCTCACTCCTGCAAAATTATACTAGGCTAGACTTGCATCAGGGTCTCAAGGCTACACATCAGTGTTGGTTACTGTAACTTGGTTCTTCTCACACCCAGGAATTTGCTTAATCTCAAAGATTCCTTTTAAGCAGAGATGAAAAGAAATGCACTTGATCTGGAGACAAATTTTTTTGGATGTTTGGATTGTTCACCAAAATGCAATACGTTTTTACAGATACATCAAGCACTGAAAAGAAGGCGAAAGATCCTATAATGAGTTTTCTGAAACTATTGCTCATATATCTTGACCACTCATGAATCATCTAAATATTGATTCAAGTAATGCATGCACTTCCTCTCATCCTTATTGTTTTTCTTCATCTTGGTCTGGAGATAAGCCCAAAACTTCAACTTGTTTTGCATTGGTGTAACATCTCATCTGGAAAAAAACACATTCAGAGCTTTCACTTGCTTCCTTTAGTAAATGTTACATAGGAATAATAAAGCCCATAACTATCAACACTAAGTAAATACTGTCTAGCCACATCTGGGTAGATCAGCCATCAAAAATAAAAAAAAAGAAATAACCCAAACATAGAGCAGTGCCTCAACCTCAAAAACAAGAGAAGAAACTGAGAAGGACTCCTCTGAAGGAAACAACAGTTAACAAATCTCATACCATATGCTCAAAAAGACAAGAGGATCAGAGGAAGTATTTAGCTTATGCCCTCACTTTGAAAAAAAACCCAAAAAACTTCATTTGCTTGAAGTCTTATGATACTAATATTTAACCTGAGAGGTTCACAGAAACTTGAAGTCACCTTTCTCCATGAAGCTCTTAAATTTGACACTAATACCAAATTCCTTCAATTCCCTGCTCCCTACCAGAATGCATAAGCATTGTCAGATGCCAGGGGACTGAGTTACAAGCAATACTAAATGATTGGTCTGTTTCAGTTTTAGTGCATGTCTGTGCCAAGAGACTAGAAAACCGTCTTAAAAACATCCTGATAGATGTTTTAGATAGATTACAAAAGTCTAACTCCATTTGTCTCTAGCTACACCAACTGTAATTTAATTTGAGTAAACATGCTGCAGATATCTAGTAAATAATTCAGCTTCAGGAAAACTACTAATATAAGAAAGCCTTCAGTGGCAGGTAGCCATAGCAGGATACACAGGTATAGGCTGATGATCAAGGAAATTATTTAGGACTGTTATATGGAAAATAAAATCTCTGAAAAGCGCACCCAGGTCAGTTGCATCTGTCTAGGCAGAAAAGATCAGATTATAGATTTCTAATAACAAACTTCTGGTCTCTCTAAAAACACTTTAGCCCTTGCCTGTCTACCAACCTTAAGTCTTCTTTTTAAGAGAGCATTTGTTACCCAAGTAAATAACAGGAAATAATTACAAGATCACAAATTCATTATACTAGCAAAATAATTTATATTATGAAACTGTTACTGTCAATGAATCTTAAAACATCTATCCTTTAAAATGTTTGGGTGTTTTGATATCATTTTAGTATCTTATATTCTTAGATGTGAAAAGCTTTTAAATTCCAAAAGACACTTAATTTAAACAAAGGCTCATCTTAACTGAAATGCATTGGTTCTTCACAGTAAATGTATTTTTCCTCTTTTCTGATTACTTTCTTTGGAACTATATTTCTTTCAAAGAGGAAGGATTTTAGGAACAATTCAATACACTTTCTCTTTAATCACAACACTTCACATTGACAAACACTGGACATTTTTTATTTGCTTCTTGTACTAACAATCTGTTCTAGTCATGCAGCTGAAGACGTAGGATTTCCTTTTGTATTACACGGGCATGTAAAGACTGTACATATATAACACATTGTGGGGTCTGGTGCTCAAATTGTACATTTAAATAGATGAGATCTAAAACTCTTCCACAATTACAGAAATATTACTTCCAAATCACTTATTATATTTACATCTCTACAAAAATTACAATTCCATGGTAAATAAGAAAGGAGGTCCAAGAGATATGAAAACCACAAAAATCATGAATAAAACTTTAAGTGCCCCATTCTGGGTTATGTCTTATTTGATTTTTTCCAGACATGTGCCTCCCATATGAAACTGGGAGGGAAATGATTCTGCAATTCCATCTACTGAATGTTATTTCCACTGTGCAGAGTCCTGGAAATTGCCTGGGCAGAAGAAAAGGTCTGAATTTACATAAATGGATTTCTGTTTTGCATTGCACACTACCTTCCTGTCATTTAAGTTCCAACCAGAAAAAATAGAAGTGGAAGAGAATGCTATAAAATGCAATAATTTATCCTCTTATTTCTTAATAATGGTCCACATACGACCATCTGTTGTGTAAGACCACTCAAGCAGTAATGTGACAGAGCAAGAGCCAACACAGGGGCAAGGAGCAGGGACTGCAATGAGGGACGCCCAGACAGTGAAGAACCACCCCGAACCAGAAACAGCATGGCAACAATAAGAGAGTGATAGAAAAAGCAAGGACCATGTCAACTATCACAGCAAGAAAAGGGCAAAGGAGGCACCAATATGCTGCTTCCAGTCTGCCAAAGGAGAAGACAAGATGTTGGCTCAGTACAGAGGACCACAGACAGGATCTCAATGCATCTAAACACCAACCTCCAGCTCAGCTTTCAGTGACACTATCTGTAGCTAGCAGTGGCTCCTTTGACATTGCTAAATCCAGTTACCACAGAGTAGAAGTTTTGTTGCAGCTTTGGATGGAGCTGGATGTGATTTGGACTCCTAAGAAAAGGCAGTGTGCTGCCTGAAAAGCATAAAGACCTTTGAGACCGTGGAAATGGCTGCATTAACGGAAGCTAGAGCCATAAATCAAGGGAAGTGACATTTTTTTTTTAAACTCAGTATTCAATAGATCACATCTATAATATCCTGCCCACTTTTGGGATTCCAATGAAAAAGTGACTCCAATGACAAAGTGAGTTCAGCAGAGGGTGCCCAGGACAGCCAGAGCTGAACCTCTTTCCCTGTGGGGTGTAGAGGTTGAAGGAAGTAGCTGCTCCAACCTGCAGCAGGGATGGCTTTGAGGGCATCTAACTGCAATCCCCCCAGCGCCAGCAGGGAGATTACCAAGGAGACAGAGCTGGGCTCTTACAGCTGTGTCTGGGGCCAGGCAGATGAACAATGGGCATAAACTGAGACAAGAGATGTTCAGACTACATATGAGAAGTGATGTTCCCACCATGAAGACAGTCCAGCAGTGGGTCAGGCAGCCCAGTGAGGCTCTGCAATCTCCATCCTTGGAGACTCAGCTGGACATTGCCCTGCACAACCCTGCTTGCTCAGACCTTGGATCTCAGAGGTGGCTCTGCTGTGAGCAGGAGCTGGACAAGAAAACTCTTCATAAGAAATAACTTCTAAGTCTAAGAAAGAGATGCTAACAGACCTGCAAGGATATTTGGACCTTTGTGGGTTTGGGCTCACCCTTATGGTATTAAGTGATTCAGAGTATATAAGATGAAACACATTTCCAAGATATCAGCATATATTGCACAAAACCAGCAACAGGACAAGGAGATGCAAAGGACTGGAGAATGGGACTTAAAAGTTAAAATGTACTAAGAGACAGAAAAGGAAAAAAAACCCCCTATTTAATGAAATAATATCAAATCTTAAAGCATAAGATTACAAGAGAATCATAATAAAGAAGAAAAGAAATCCCAAGATCAGAGAAGTGAAAGAATGGATCATAAAAGAGCAAAAACAATTCAGAAAGAGAACAGAAGAGTTTTCCCCATCTCTGCATGTGGATTTACCCTTGGAAAATGAGTTGTTATGGTAACAACACTCTCCAGGAGTATTGCCAAAGAGTGGCATATCAACCTCCTATCTCTGCATGTGGATTTACCCTTGGAAATGAGTTACATGAGTTACAAATGGTAACAACACTCTCCAGGAGTATTGCCAAAGAGTGGCATATCAACCTCCATGTTACGCCTCTAGGGCAGGTCTCCAGCTGCTATTTCAGAGGGATAAATGTTTAAGAAACATCTACCAAGTAAAAGTTCATTCCTCTAAGTACTAAAAGGAAACCAGGCCTATAACAACAGTAAAAATCTTGTCTGTTGACTGAAAAAGAACATCATAAAAATAATAAAAAAAACCCCACCAAAACCAGGGAGAATTAATGAATATATTTAAAATAAATCAGACTAAGTATAAGGCAGTAATGTCAGGGCAAAAAAGAAAACTTTGATGGGAAGAAATATATGTAGATCTGATAGTAGAAGGATAATGAATAATTCCCTCTTATCCTCCAGATAAAATTGAGATTTAAAAAAATGCATAAGTTTGAATTTTCCAGCATTTTTAGGAAACCTAGATGACAAGATGAAGATTTAGCCTGAATACAAAATAAAATAATGATTTTAATTTCTCAAATTTTAAATAAATGGAAGAGAAATAAAAATTAATGCTATTTACAACTGTAGAGGGTTGACCTCTGGCCAAACTCCAGAGCACCCATGAAAATAATCTACTCACCTTCCTCTACTATAACTGGAGAATGCAGTTAAAATAAAGCTCATGGGGTTGAGATTAAGATTAGGAGAAGGGCAAAGCTGGATCAAAATTTCGCACTCATGAAAATCATCTACTCACCTTTCTCTACTATAACTGGAGCAGAGGAGGGGGAAAATGCAGTTAAAATAAAGCTCATGAAGTTGAGATTAAGATTAGGAGAAGGGCAAAGCTGGATCAAAATTTTAAAGGAAAAAGAAAACTTCTCTCCATTCTTTAAATCTTAACTTTTTCTAAGTATTAGAAGTATCTGACTTTCATATGAGCTACAGCCTGGGTACCCAGTTTAATGGTGTGCTAGAACTGATCACTTACCACATAAGAAGTTATAAATTCTTAATTTTGTCTCAATGAACTCTAAAAAAATTAAGGATGGAAAACAATCTTCCTCGACTAGCTTTTTTTATGCTACTTTAAATGCTAAATTGGTTGACAATGTTGGTAAGTCCAACCTACCAGTGCAGAGTAAGCATATTAAAGTCATATCAGCTGCCTTTACAAGGCAAAGATGTAGGGATTTGGCTACAGCCTGGTACCCAGTTTAATGATGTGCTATAACTGATCACTTACCACATAAGAAGTTATAAATTCTTAATTTTGTCTCAATGAACTCTAAAAAAATTAAGGATGGAAAACAATCTTCCTCGACCAGCTTTTATTATGCTACTTTAAATGCTAAATTGGTTGACAATGTTGGTAAGTCCAACCTACCAGTGCAGAGTAAGCATATTAAAGTCATATCAGCTGCCTTTACAAGGCAAAGATGTAGGGATTTTTCCAAGCCAAGTTACTTTCTCTAAAGCCGTGCTGCTGTAATACCGTCAGGACTGAGCTGCTGCCTAACCCATAAAATCAACCAGCCCACTGAGATTATTCTGGTTCTGGCTGGTAGCCTGGTGTTTGAAAGCACTAGTTGAAATCTGATCAGTTCATGTGCACATGGACCTATTCCCCTAACAAACATTTTAATTAGAACTTTTAAATACATACTGAAAAAAATGCATTCACACTTCATGGGGTAATTGTACAGACAGCCATTGGCAGAACAAAAATCCCAGTCCTCCTCAATCCCATTTCCTTGCTATCCTAAAGATCCTTTGAAATATGTTTTCCAATCTAACCTTTCATTTTGAAGAGCAGTCTGAATACCAGGCTACTGTGCATGCATTGAAATAAAAGGGGAAAAATACAGCCTTCTGTAAAACTGAGTGTTAACAAAATTTAAACTAATGCCTTAATACTAAAACAACACAAATTTTCTAATTTGCAACCCAGGTGCCTACTTGAAAAATAACATAATACTAGAGAGAGATGGCAGAGGAGGAAGATGATTCACAACTGAAATAAAATAGGTTTCACAATTATCCTTTCAAATTTCAGCTGCAATTAAAAAAAATGCTTTCAATATCAAACTTCCTGCTAGAGTTAGTAGGCATGTAAGCCATATTTATGCAATATTTCACTATGAACACTAGATCATTAGATGAGTGCTAACATCCTTGTGGGGTGACTAAAATACAGTGGACCATTAGAAGCCATTACCAGTTTTCAGAGTTTTGGCTTTTAACATTCCCAAAGTATATGATTATGTCCAGATCTGTTCTATTTTTGACCCAAAGATACTGGTTAATTAAAAGGAATATGTTACTAGTCTTCGAGTGGAAAGAAAAGGAGGAACATACTTTTCCAAAACTTCCTTTAAATTTTCATCTCATTTTACTTAAATCAGCTGACTTGCATTAGTTTCCAAAATTATCTTGTTAGATCAGCTCAATTAAAAATAAGTGTTTATTAACACAGACTAAATTTGAAAACAAATCACTTACATGCAGTAATCACTTGAATGCAGTAAGTGATGTGTATATATAATTCTTCCTGCTGAACTGCAAGTTAAAACCCTAACCACAAAATCTCTCACTGCATTGACAAACTGGGTCAGGAGTGTTGGAGGATCCAAGTAACCGCAGGCTTTCCATGCACATCAATTATTACACCTGTATCTATGCTGTACATGATGCCAGTGGCCGAGCCCCAGGTGTAATTCCTCTTCCTATCTGTTTCAATCTGTGAAAGCCTTTAATTTCAGCTGTAGCTCCCTTTAGCCAGATCTTGAAACCATGGGGGAGGCTGGGGTCAGAAGCAGGTGACAAAGGCTGGCTTACCTCTAACATAACACTCACAGAGGAAAAAAATCACAGCTGAGAATAAACCCACGATGCAGATTTTAAGGACCTTTAAAATGCTTAAAATGCTGCTGAACTATAAAGAGGTATAGTCAGGAAAATAGAAATTACACTAGCCAGGAAAAGAGACATCTTTGTCTTTGCAGTCCTTATCCTTGGCGTTCTCATCTTATGCCAAAGGGGAAAGATACACACACAAGCATAGGACTCAGCTGGGGGCTAGGACACACTGCTGGCCATGGACAACAGCTAGTGGTGTAAGCCCATGTGTGTACATCTACAAGCAGAACCACAGACATATTATCCACTAGCTGACAGTTCCTGGATTGTTTCTAGAAATACATTAGTAGTTACACACACACCACAAAAGTGGTATTATTTAGAAAAACTTTCTCCTCTGTTCATTTTTAAAGGTTGTAAATATGCCTCAGTGCCTAAAAAATAATTCCCATCCCAATCCAACAATGCCAAAATTGGCATTTTGTTGCTGTTCTTAAATATAAACATATATATTAGAGCCATTTCAGATATTCTTCAGGAAGTATTAACAGCACCAGTCTACCTATGAGATTCCTCATCAGAAAAATGCATCAACTACATGAAAAACTACCAGGTATAGAGGGAAAATAAATTAGTTTAATTTAATCTAAATTCCGCCCATGTCTGTACACATGTGTGTACACTTACATTCAAAGTGGTCCAGACATCTCTGGGAGAAAAAGGTCAAAGAGAGAAAAATGCGATAGAGAGAAACTGAGGTAAAAGAAAATTGCAAGAGTGAAGTAGTTTGCATGAGAAGAAAAGGAATGATTCTAAATAGAAATGTAACCTTTCTTTAAGGAGTATTTTAAAAAAGGTTTGATTTTTTACAAATTTTTTGAAATGTTTTCATTTTATTTGTTTCTAAAATTAATTGAAGTTTGTTAGCTGATAATTTGAAAATTCTTTTAGCTTAATTGTCATTTGGGATAAATTAATTTTGAGTCTCTAGTATGACAATTACATACAGCTACATTTTCAACTCTAATGCATTTTTAATAACCTTCATCAGCCAGTGATTTGAATTTCAAATTTCCCTCTATGAAGAAGTAAAAATTAGATAGTTTTGTGCTAATTTTCATAATAAATTGCCCTTTATCTACATTGCAAAGCCTCCCTTACTCCAAGTAAATCACAACCTTAAATGAAACTTAGTACTTATAAGACTTATGATATTTCACATTCCTTTATTAAGGGAAAACAAATTACAAAGAGAAACCTGTTGGCCCTCCCTCACACACCATAACCTCCTGTTTGTACCTGTCTGCTTCCTTTTATAGCAACTGCAGAAGGGGCCACACCTCTTCCCATTTCCACAGCAATATGGTAAACATTCCCCAGCAACACAGACACATAATTCAGAGTAGCTTCAAGGGAAAATGTTGTCATTAGGAAAAAAAAAAAATCCTCACATAACGTATTTTTTTACTAGTGTTGTAAACTGCAGTCTAGATAATTAGGTCTTTAACTTTCATCATGAACTTGCATTATTTATGTAGTATACCTACTTTCTACACTTGAATAGTGAAAATGGATGCACAAAATATTGGAAAAAATACAAATGCAGTGTCAAGTGCTGAAGGCTAGGAAAGGAAGATTTCAATGTTTGACTGCTAGTTCCATAGGCCTAGTATAACTTTTTCCTGTTGTTTACGGCAGTGGACCCCACTGGGTCTGATTTATGGCCTTCCTACTCTGTATCTTATGAAAAATAAATATCTTTATGTTTATTGGTATCTATTCTACTCTTATTATGATATACATTGTCATAAATATATGATTACATTTGATTTTCCATAACTATTTTGCACCACAGTCAGAATAAATGGTGAATAGCATTCTGGTAAGTAGAGGCTTTATAAATTTGTTTGACTGTCATAAATTCATAATGTTTTTCTGACTCAATGGTATGACCTGACTTCTCAAGGTTATTCTGTAATCGTCATCACACAAGTATATTTCACACAGATACTTCCACAAATATTAATTTTCTTTTACACCTTCCTTACTTCTGAGATATGTTGATTATATTGTCAGGGAAGAAACAAGGAATTGCATAGTGAAAGCACAAAAAAAGTAAAAAAAAGTCCTTTAAACTTTTGATTTGAATTTAAGATACCCAGATTTCACTTTTCACTTGCATTAAAGAGGGGAGTTTGGTGAGTACAAATCTCCACAGCAAGCCCAGCTGTTTTATACTCTAGCTCAATTCTTTCTTCTTGATTTCTCCCCCAAGGACCAATAAGGACCTGCTTCAGAGACCTCAATTTCAGTCTCTCCCCTCCTAAATGCCTATTCCCCGCTTCATCAGGGTCTTTGCTACTGAAACCCTCTCTTCCAAACACATGCTCTTCTTATTTTGGAGCTGGCATCTCCTGGGCCATGTCTGAGAAGTGAATGTCTCCCAGCTGCTGGAACAAATGAGGTAGTGTTATTGGAGAGCAATTTACTTGGGTGTAAAAACCCGAACAATTTCTCCTTGCTTTCTGTTAATGTGCCCTGCTGCACAGACTTTTTTACCAGGTATAGTTGAGCTGGAGTGACAGACCGTATCCATGCTCTTTGCTTGCTTGTTCACCTCCCTCTCATTGTTGGACTGCTATCTCTGCACCAGTCTCCCTGGCTTTGTGCAATCAATTAAAATAGAGTTATTACTTTTAGTAATATATATTTTCTTCAAAATCTCCCCATCTCATTCTTCACTTCAGCATTTCTCATACCAATTATTCGAGCAGCCAGCTTTCCATTGACCTTCGAGTCTCTCACAGCTTTCCAAAGGACAAGGTGCTTCACAGAGTGCCAGAACATTTATTCCTTTATTTTTCTCCCACGCTTTAACATTTGGTCTATTTCTTCTCTTAAGTTTTAATTCAACCATTTTCCTTTTCATGTGACAAAGTGCCAGAGGAGATACATACAGAGAATGGCTCCATGAGCTCAACTCAAACACCTGTCCCTGTACTAGTCTATAAAAATGATAAGTAGTTCTTACAATGAATACCAGTCTTTAGCCCTGAATGAACTGGGGGAAACATATTCCATTACTCAAGAGGGAAAATGATCTGAATTTTCATCATATTCAGAGTTTTACAGATGACATGAAACATTTTAGCTGTCAAAGTCAGAAGTGCTTCCAAAAAATATGCACAAAATACAGGTCTGCAAGGCTTTGAACTTTGCCAAAACATGGCTAGGTTTCCATGGCAAAACCAGAATTTACATAGCTGACACACAGACCATCATATCCTCTACTATAAAGCAATAACACTAGAGCAGTTCAAAGAAAAGTTCTCCTGAGACTATTTTAAGAAACATTAGGAAGATGAAGTATATTTTTTCCACCACTGAAATACACCCAGGAGAGGGCAAGACCAGTTTGACACAGTACATGCAGCACAGAGATATACCAAGAACTATAGTAGCAACTTTAGTGACATAAACTTCATAGTTCACAGAAAAGTCTGTGCTGGATGGAAACCCTGGACACCATCTGGTCCACCTTGAATGCAGACTCTTCCATTAGGTTACAAAAGGCCTTGCCAAGCTGGGTCTTCAAGATTTCCAGTGAGGAAATACTGACCTCTGCTTAGCCTGCTCTCACATTTAGTTGTTCTAAACATCAGTTGGCTATTCTTTTTTTATCTCTTATATCAAGCTGATTTCCCCTGAAGCAACATCTGCCCATTGCCTCTTGTCCATCCCCTGAGGATCCTTGATAACACCTCAGCCACCCTATCAAAATTGGAATGCTGCCCACAGGCTTTCTTTCCTCACTAGTGCAAATCTAGTTCCTCCAGTCTTGCCTCAGGTTCTCCAGCCTCCAACTTCCTCACTGACACTCTGAGTTTTTTTCCTGTCTTGAATAGAGCAGCAAGGGACCAGAATCAGACACAATATTGCAGGTCTGGCTCAATATGGAGAAGCCTCCCAGGCTGAGAGTCCTCCTGCTGCTGCCCATCCTCCTCCTGAGACTTTCCAGGAGACGGTTTGCTCTCATTGCTGCCGCACAGCTGGCTCAGCTCAGCTCACTGCCCAGTGGGATCCTCGGGGCCTTTGCAGCAGAGCTGCACTCCAGACAATTAGTTACCAGCCTCTTCTACTGCTTTAGTTATCAGGCTGCAGGCGCAGGACTTCTTGTTTAGCTTTCTAGAGGTCATGGAGCCTCTAGCCGTGGAGATACTCAAAACACAACTGGACATGGCCATGAGCAATGTGATCTGACTGATGCTGCTTTGAGCAAGGGATTGAACTAGATGGACTCCAGAGGTCCCAAATTGTTCTGCGGTCCAATGACATTTTACGTTTAGTTTTACATTATATATATCTTTTTACATTATATGCTTTTTTGTCCTTTTGCTGAAACATTTAAACATTGCTCCCCTACCCAGTATTACTTTTTCCAAGAAAAAGATTTAGTCTTCCAGCTTATTTTAATACTTAATATAATGGGAATATATTCTTCTATTTAAACAGCTGATTTGTAAGAGCAGTGTCCCTTTTGCTGCAAAACTTTACATAAAAACTCAACTATTACTATGAATTTTCTGTACTAAACTCTACATGGATCTTCATATAAGAACCACCACTAATAGGTCTTGGTGTTTCTTTGTGTTACAAGTAAAATTGTCTTTAATTTTCTTACTGTTATTTCCTTCCTTGATACTTAGATTCAGCCACTGATGCCATATTTGAGGAATTCAACACCACACACTGACACTTATTTAACGTGTGAATTTACACTTCAAATGAATACATTGTGACTTAAAGGTTAAGATGGATGAATGGATACAGGAAGTGACTTGAAGGATCGCTTATGCATTTTAGGTCTATATTTGTAGGATTTCAAGGTCCTGTCAGCATGCTTAACTTGTAGATTTCTTCATTATATTGTGAAGGAAAGAAGATGCTATTGCCTTGATACAAACTTTGTCAAAAAATATTTTGTTTTGTTTGTTTGTATGCTGCCCTTTGATGTGCTCAGACTCTATTAACGGCTTTATTACCAGCACAGCTCCAATTATTCCTGCAATTTGCTTTCTGGTACACGGAATGCTTGCTTTGAACAATCATGTTGTTCAAATACTTCTATGTTTTAAGAGGCATCTGATAATTACTGCAAATCTTTTTGTTTGGTGACAGAACTGTAACTATTTTGCTAACAGTTATTCATTTAAATAGGATTCATTTTAATTTCTTTGGCTGAGTAATAGCAGACTATGGAAGCAATGTCCTTCACAACCTTCCCATACTGGCCACATGATTTTGCTACAAGATATTACTTGAAAGTGGTATAAACAAATATTTGAAGATAATTACATGTCAAAATGCGGTAAAATAAGGATATAGTTTTCAGGAATATTTAGTTACCTCTGCTGTGAAAGACTTGGCAAAATAGGGATGTAAAAAACACACAAAGTACATTTGGGCACCTCTTTCAACCTCAAAGAGCAAAGAATTACAAAAATAATTGTTAAATTCCTAATTATTTGCAGATAAAAATTTAAGATATATTATTCAAAACTAACATAGTCACACACACACTCATTGGGTTCATTAGAAAATACTACACTGAGTTCACTATTTGGAATTTTTTGAAAGAACTTCTGGGAAAAAAAAATACCATACTTAATAAGGGAAGAAGAGGGAAAGGAAAAAGTGTTCTAAATCTGGGATGGTTTTCAAAGCAAACAACATCTGTGAATGTGACCAGATCTTCATAAGATATTCCTGTTTAGCTTTCATCATATATCAATTTTTGAGTGAATTTAACCAGATGAGAAAATAAAGACTTATTGAGGAACTATAGATCAACTAACAAATAGTAGAAGCAGAATGGTCAACAGAGCAAAAACAGGCAGGTTTTAATTTGAGATTGTGAAAAACAGACAGCATAACAATTATACCAAGGAAAAAAGCTGCAGAAGGGGAATTAAAATAATATTTAAATTTAGAGGCAAATCAAGTGTCTTAATATGTCTTATCATATAAAGCACAAGAATTAGGCCTAACACATTTTGGTGGCTGTCCACCTTTCTTTTTAAGAACACTTTTACAGCTGAGAAACCATGCAATATAATGAGAAATAATAGTAACATGCTAGATTATAGAAGTCCATAAGGAAATTTGCACAACTTCTGCTTTGTAGTGAACATAAGCAACATAAGAATCTGAAATACTCCACAGCAAAGAAGAACTTTTGGGCTAAACTAGAATAAAAATAGGCTAGTTCACATTTCTTTAGCAAGAAGAATATTTAGGCAACTTGGCAATGACTAGAGAACATGAAGGAAAACAACAAACCAGAACAACCCAAAGGCAACTAAGTGGAAACAATGAGAGAGAAGTTCTTATGATTATGATTATTACAGTGTTACCATATATAAGTAATTTTAATTTTCATGTCAGGGTTGTAATTACGTTTGAGAATTGTGGGAGCTAGCACACACACGACTGTGGCAAAATTCAGTGGTTTTCAAAGTTATGAGGAAGTCAGTTATCCTAAATAAGCACCTCATGGTTTAAGGTCATCTCAGTTAGAGACTAGGAACTGTGCTGTAGAAGAATAAATATCTTATTGTTCCTCCATACTGTGTTACTGCACAAAGAGAACTTGTCCCCTCCTTCCTCTGACCAAACAGGACTGTCTGGGTGTGCGTTTGTGTCAACATGCACACAGGAGACCTTAATGCCAACAAGTGTTCAAGATGCTGCTGCAGCTGATACAAGAACTTGCCATAAATCGCTGGGATTGCATTCCACAAATTTCTTCAGAACAATCAAGCTATGAAATAAAACTCTAAGGTATCTACCATTGTGTGGCCCTGGTCACAAATTTAATCCAGTAAACTATAGTTAGAAGGCTACTGCTGTTCATTTTCTTGATTATTATCTATTTTTGTGGACACATATTATATAATGTGCTTAATACCATCTGTCCCATATACATTTTTGATGATCAGAAGTTGTTGCTAAAGTGTTTTGCAATTTATTTCCTTTTGAATTTGCAGATTTATATAAAGCACATCATAATCGAACATAATGACAGGAAAAACAACATAAATCTAAAAATCTTATCCTACTTTAATCTTGCCAACTTAAAACTCAAAACCTTGGAGATAGTTGTTGTTTACAGAGTCTTAACAGAACAATCTCTCAGACTGAGGGGATTAAATCAGTAAGTCTTGATCTCTGTGCCAGATGTCAGCTATTTATTTATTTGAAGTGTAAGCACAATAACACTGACAGATTTAAGCTTTTGTTGCTCCAAGACAGCTATATCTTGCCAAGCCCCAACACCCTCACTTCATGTGAAGGCTATTTAGCTTATAAGTGAAGAAGAAGCATGCATGAATGGAACTGGACATTTTATAAGGAATGGAAGAATCCTTCTTTGTTGATTCCCATTTTGGTATTTATGGACTATCACTAATAATTCAGGTATATCACCCTTAAGTGGCATTTGGGCTCTTGAGTAACTCTGTTCTCTGTGTAGCTGGGTCTGAGGTACCCATCACCAAATTTATAATACAAAGATATGTCTATAGAACTGCTTCTAACATACCCACACCAGAACATGTCACTTTTCTCTACAGTAAACCCCAGTGTGAAAGTGTTCATTTCTACTGTCTTTCTTGCACATTTGCTTCATGCTCTGGGGTCTTTGCCAAGGTTTTTGATCCTGATGGGTCAGAATCTATTCTGGTTAGTTGCTCTTCAAGCTCTACTTTTCTCTTTCTAATTCTGCTTTAACAATTAATTGGCCAACTGTGTAATGCTTTTTCTAGTTCATTTGGATACAGTCCAGGTTTGGAGGTTTGATCTCTCATTTCTAGTAATCTTCATGTTGATTTGCTGCAATGCTCCTGAAAGCCATTCCTAATAGATTACAGGCACTGGTACTGCCTGATCAGTATGTCTCCAAAGTATGAAAAATTCACTTTTTATATACCTTTTATCTTCTATTACAGAAGTAAGAAATCTTTTTTTATTTTTGCCCTCTTTTAAGTTGGCAAAGCTGTGGTGCCTGTTTTTGGTCTTTTCTGACATCTGGCAGGGGTGTCTACCAAGAACATACCCACCCTTGGCATGGATGCAGAGCTATTGCTATTTTGTCCCCTCTTTGGAAGGAGCAATGGGAGTCAACACAGATGTTCTGCACAACCTCCACAATGAATGTTCAAGGGAAAACAGAACATTGAAGCTATAAACTTACCTGAGCAAGACTGCAATGGTCTGAATTTACAGTAATGAGAAGTTTTAATTTGATACCAGAAGCTGCAAGGAACAGATGAGGTCACGTTTTGGCTAACAAATGTAATGTGCACTGCTGCTCTTAGGAGGCACTTGTCTAGGACTAAGGTCATTACTGTTATTTATAGTAAGAAAATCACTAGCAAAAAAAAAACCAACCCAACACCAAAGCAATGCACAACAGCAATTTACAGAATTATAAAATAGCAAATAAACCGATAAATAGTCTGGATACTTGGGCGGGGGTGGGTGGTGGGAAATAAATTTTCTTAAAAGGCCATCTTTTTTACTCATTAATGACTATTTATTTAGCATATGTAAACCAGAAAATTTCTATTTTTAATTATCTTAGCTTTGTGCTACCAATTCTGGGTTTTTTCCTTTGTTTTGCCCCTTCTATAAATCATATTGCCCAGTAAACAAGTGTACTACATAAGTATAGGAAATATATATACTCATCTTGGTAAATTATTTTTAAGAGGAATTTCATTTGAGCCTTATTTCAAGCTCGGGGTACTGTTTATCCTGAATATTGATTTGAACACAGATAAATCAAAGATATTAATTTTGGCATATTTCCACTTGAGATGCAAAATTTTCTTATATATCTCTGCATAAGAAAGCTAAAAAAATTGCACAATACCATCTAACTCTGTGCTACTCCTAGGCCTTCTCCCAAGCTATCCTAGACTGATCTGAAAGTCTGAAGGACAAAAGTTGTTAGAGAAACAGTGCATTCTGAGTACCACTCTACACCAACCTCTCCTAATACTTACCAAGAATTTGTACAGGGAAAAGGATCTCAGGGTCGATATATATAGTCTTATATGAATATTAGCAAATAAAGAGAGCCTTTTGTCCCTTTATGCTGATGTTGTCCTTTCATAAGGAGTCAGGCTTGCAACTTCTATTTTAATTTTTCTTTAAAAGTACTAAGACTCAGGTCTTCAATATTTAATACTTTTTTATTTTTTCATTGATTCTCAGTGTTCAGAGTTTATCTTCAACTTTTTATACCATATACCCTCTTTATATTTTGTGAGTGAGAAAGGAAATGGAGAATTTCAAGACAGGACTAATAGTTCGTGCTGACTAGAGATAAATATGCATTTTGAACAACTTCAAAATATAATGAACCAACAAAGAGCTCTAGAAAAGAAAGAAAATCAGGGTATTTTCATCCAACACCAACAATCAAATAACTATATTTGATCCTGTAACAATCTGCACTGTTCCCTCAATAGTCACGCTTGGCTATTCACAACTCATGCACATCTACTTCACCACTATTTTATTTATCAGAATGAAGGCAAGTGAGGAGAATAATCTATGAAATAATAAAATATCCTTGGGAAAAAAATCAAACCAGAGAATAAGATTCTGGGTTTCTGTTTTGTGATAATACACCTTCAGAAATGATTTCATGGCTTTATTTGAAAAATGGATATAATCCAAGTGAAGAGATACAATTCCTCTTTCTCTGCTGCCAGAAACACATTATCCTTTTAAATAGGAAAGAGCATCTTTTTCTTTTCTTCCTATCCTCACAGAGGGGAAAAAGAGGGGAAAAAAGAGAGAGCAGAGAGTAATACCCCTCCTTTCCCTTTGCAAATGGTGATTCTTCTGTCAATACTACAACATACAGTTGCATCAGTATCAACGTTATTTTCTTAGCTTCTCAAACAATTCCTGCATTTCATATTATTTTTCTACAATTATGACAGTTGAAATGGAACATATGAAGTTTTTCCGAGTCCCCTTCACACATTTAGTATGCTATAGGCATAACAGGCTCAAAAAAGAATGAAAAGTAAACAACACAAAAACTTCCCCAAAGCCTTGCAAATGAGCTGTGGCTGCATCAGAAGCCCACGTTGGAGCAGACTCCTGGCCTTTGGACACATGGAGAGAGAAGCTTATGCTGGACATGGTTAGCTGTCAGGACTTGTGCCCCCACAGGGGAACCCAACTAGAGCAGTCTGGCTACTGGAACTTAAAGGCCAGTTGTAGTTTTATGGTAAAAACACCACAGCTGCCTTTGAGAGATCTAGGATTATATTCATACTTTTTCACTGCTTGCTGCGTGGCCCTCGGTTAAGTCATCTTTGTGTTTCAACTTGACAGGTTTAATGGAATATCTAACAGTGGTATGTTATAAAGCTAACAGTGACTTGATAGAAGGCAACAGTACAAGCACAGCTCCCCACCCTGTTTTAGGATTAGGCAGCATGAAGTCTACTGACAAAATTGGGGGGGCTGATAACAGTAACTTACGGGACAGAAAGAAGAAGTCATGCTTGAATATCTTGTTTTCCATCACAGAAGTGTGAGTCATAGAGAAAGCAGGGAGTATCTCATTCAGTGAATCCTGACTTTTTACTGCTAAAAATCTTTTTGTTGACAGAGCTTGTAAATCTTGAGTTCTGGGAAGAACCTTACACATTTGAAGAGGGTCACCATTACAAATGAGGCATTTAGCATTTTCAGAATTTGTGTAATACTTAGCTAAGAACTATTGATTAAAAATTTGAATAGGCAGCCAATTTTACACATTTCCAAACTACAAGTGTTTAACTAAAAAAACCACCATTCTGTTGCTTCAAATACATGAGGGTTTTGTGCTCATCTGGAAAAAACAGTTTGATATCCCACCTGCATCACTGAGACTTATGGGTGTTTTACTCTGCTTTATTGACAGGATTAGGTTTTCAGCAAGGCTTACACTGTATTGTTTGCAAACCAGACATAGCAAGAACACATTCTTCCCAAGGAAGAGTAGTAAATAGGCAATGTTTCAGTTCACTTCTTCAGAGAAAGGCATGACTTACCTTGTGGAAGTTCCTGAAATATGCTGCCTTCTCATCTGGAAATTTTTCTAGCCTCCTGGGTCCTTTACTGGAAGCCTTCTTGAAAACCAACCAACAACGTCTAAAAATCTGTGAACAAAACCAATGGATGCTATTAGTATTTCTTTAAAGGTGGACAGTATTACAAATGTATTCAGTTACATGACTGACTTAGGAAGAAATTATAAAATGACAGTATTTTACTTTAAGAGTAAAATTTGCATTTCAAAGAGAAGCTGATTAATGATAATCCTCTAGACTATATTACGCAAGAAAAAGATTAGATGTCAATCTAGTTTTACAATTTATGACAGCAGTTTACTTCACTCTTCTCTCCAGTACTTGGACAGCTCTATAAACAATACCATGTGCAATTTTATGTTATTAATTCAAGGATACATTGAAAAAAGTCCCAAACCCAATACTACTCAGTGATTCCACTGCCCTTATGTGAAGAGCCTTAATTCAGTAAAAATTCTACAAAATTTTATGACACAGCACAAGAAATACAGTACTGTTAAATTTGGATCAACCATAGCTCCCATTACCAAAAAACTAAGTAATTAAAAAACCCAAGGTAATTAGTGTAGGAAGAGTTTCCCCCTCAGTCTGCTGTCTAAACTGAATACAAGCAGAAAATGTAGTGTCATTAAAATAATTAGGCTTAATTAATGACATTATGACATAATACTACTGACACTATCCTGCTGCCACTATCTAAGATGAATGTTATCAGTTAAAGTAAGTGATTTCTTTTAAAACCCTACCATTGGGCTACAGTATCAATATGTTTAATTATGAAGACTTTTAGAAGAAAACATGGTGTATAATTAAATCCTCTGCAAGTATATGTATTACAAAGTGTAGAACTTTTAAGCTTTTTCTACTAAGGTTGTAAAGTGGCAACTGTACAACTGTACTTTCTATCTCAGAAATTACTTCACCTATCCTGAGGGAAAGCAAAGACAATATCATACTTCCTGAAAAAAATGACATTACACTTTGGGACATCATAAACCATCTTTATTAGATAGTACTTTTTTCAAATAACATCTTGGCAGCGTTGAAACTTGACTTTATCAAAACTACAGCACTGCTCCCACAGCTATTCCTTGATTAAACACATTAGTTCTACACAATTTTGTAGCGTGAAAAGCTCCACACACAAAGATATAGAATATTCACACTATTTTGACCTTACTAAAAAACAGCAGTACTAACTGTCTGAAAGGGACATATTTATTTATTTAGTAAAAGTGTCACTTTTAATAATACTTCTGGCTCTTCTGGGATCCTGGTTGTTTGGTTTTTTTTAGTATATGTGTAGTTTCAGTTCAGTTCTCTTCCTCTGAGGAAAGTCTTTTCCTAGGAAGTGCTTTATCAAGGTGAACACAACTATCTTAATTTCAAATGTTTTTTTCAATTTCCTTATTTTCATTGTATGCCTTTAATGTCTTACAGTCCTCAAAAAATTATCTTTAGAAAAGCCAGACCAACCCAAGTCATCATCTTGGTGGTGGGTTTTAGCATAGTCATGGAATCTGCGTTTTGCAGATGACCTGAATTTTTGACAGCTGGCGACAATGAAACTGATAATTTGTGTTGATTAACAGAAGGTTTTCAAAGGTTGGTGGAGTTTTTTTTAGTTTGTTCGTGGTTTTTAAAATATATCTTTATATGTGTATATATGCATATATGGGAGACTCATATTTTGTTGCAATGAGAAGTATCAGTTAGATCCAGTACATTAGAAATATTCCTAAAAAAGGGCAAACTAGACATCCCAATCATGGAGCCAGACCTCTCCCTGTGAGGACGAGAACATTTTCTAGATCAAAGGTCATCTAATGCATACTCCAAAGCACTTCCTTTAGTGACAAATGAGCAGGTTCAGACAAATGATGGCTTCAGTCTTTTTTTCACTGGATATCAATTTGGGACAGTGTGAAAGTGAGTTTGAGGTTTTGCAGATAACCTGATGAAATTCTAGAGGAAGGGTTAGACCTCCTTATTACTGGGAACTACCATCAAATACCAGGGCTTGATGCTAGTTATCTTTAAGGATGCTCATCAGGCCTTCGCACACATTTCAGAACCAAGATGAATTCATAGGCTTCAGCACACAGACAAAGGCAGAAATGAACAGCCTTTGCTTTTAGAGAAGACTGAATAGCAAGAGGAGAGAAACATAAGTTTGTCCTTTAGACAGCAAGTGCTACAATTTATTGGCATCTGTTTTTTCCAGACCTTTAAGAAGAGGAGAGATCTGAAGAATTAAATGGCCCAAAGAGGACTCCTGATATTCTATGTACTTATGCCAAGATACATCCTTGAATTTGGATTTTATTTTTTTTGCAATCTAATTTTAAAACTGGTATAAACATGTACAGTTCCATTGCATTTCAGCAGCATTCTACCTTATTATGCCAACAGACATTTTGTATCTTAGTGCTTGAAAAAGCATTAGCATTTGAATTTACCTATAAATATGAATAAATAGGTGCAGATGTGAGCACACAGCAAACAAACATTTGCCTTTCATAAGGCACCTCATTGTTATACAGAAGCCTAGTCAATTATTCACGAACTGTGAGATACTCTTTTATCCCTGGCCTACTTTAGGATGCCATTGGCTGTAATCAAAACTTCTGAAAGACTTCTAAAGTCCTCAGATAATTGGGGAAGCCATTGTGAGAGAAATCAGCATCAGCCCTTCCAGAACTGAGAGAATTAGAAACATTTGCTGTGTTGTCTCCACAATACTTAGTATTTCCTGTGAGACTGTTTTCCACATGTGCTTAGTTGAAGAAATGCCAAATATTTGATAATTTAATCAGGGTTACATCCTCGGATGAGCACTCAACTGTTCAACAACAATGATTTTAAAATTTTGTATCAAGGGCAAACAACACCAAGTCTGCCCCATGTCATTGCATTTTTACTGGAGAAATTCAGGAAGATGGCATTAAGTACATGCTGGGTTTAGGTCTTCTTTTATGATTGTATCAATTAGAAAAAACTTGCTCATTACCATCTTGAGAAGAATTCCATTGAAATTACCTGCAGAGACTTAGGCATAGCTGAACCTCTTTAAACAACACCCTTCCTATCTCAGCTTTACAAGATGAACAAAGAACAAAAAAAAAAAAATAAATTCTTCAGATTCTATTACCCAGGATGTTTTGCAATTATGTATCAGTAAGCCATGGCAATAACTCAGCACACTTGTGGTCTGGTGAGAACTGATTCGGTTGCCCCTTGTGATAGCACATGGGAATGATTTTGATTACAATGTACGAGCTTGGAGGGGAGAGGAGCCTCTCTTCTCAAGACAGACCCTGAGCAGCCTCGTCTTGTTACTGAGAGGATTCCAGAACCTGGAACAATATTACCTTATCACCCCCTCCCTCAAATGATTTCTGAAATCTTTCCAATTAGAAATTTGACTTCTAATGCTGATACATTTCTATTAATCTCCAGAGATCCTTTCTTTAATATTCTACTTGAAACACTGCAACAGATAAGTTAATTAGGAAATCTCTGCATAATCTTATTTTGATACTTTTTCTTCTGCTTAATATAGTACACTGCTCAGCTCATATTTCCATCATGATCATATTTTTTAATATTCTTGACTAATGTATGCAAAAATTTGGCCTCTGAATGGGCCATTACTTTTCATGATCACGTCATACAATTCTCTTTTATTGTTGCCATGGCTGTTCATAACAAATCCATTAAAATAAATATTGCAGGAAATCCACTGGCTAGACTTTTTTTCAGAGAGAAGGAAATATTTTCCTCTTTTCTAAAATAATTTAAAATAATTGGTTTATAGTGGAAATCTTATGTATGATTTTCCATTTTCCAGAGATTTCTAAGGCATTTTCCTAGTAATTTACAATAAATGCTTTTGAGATTCACATTTCTTTTCATCCACAGCTGTAGCAAATAAAGCTTTCCCAGTCATCACTAATATTTAGAGAAGGAACTTTTATTGACAACTTTCTACACATTACTCCAGAAATTTCACACTCAACCCAACAGAAAACAGAAACAAAAAAAAAAATCCCCCATGATTTTTTTTTAAATAAAGTTACAACACTATAAGCTTTTTTCCCAAATCACTTTAGGCGCTCTGAAATCTCCCTGCACCTATCCAAAGGACAGTACAAATGGCAGCTTTCTTGGGTATATTGGAAAACCATCTAATTTGCTGCTACTAGCTATAGAAACATTTGTCTCTTGAGAGAAACAGCAATGAGTCAGCTCCTAATTACTAACAGAAACCATCACTGACCAGGACAGGCACTGAAGCATCACTCATGGAGCTTTTTGCTAGCATAACCTATCAAATTTTCTCCCAGGAAGACAACAACATAATAATATTCCGTTCAGCATTTACATCTCATTATCTGCAGGAAAGGCTAGTTGATTTCTCATCCCTGACTTGCCATGTGCATTGCTCTGCTGTTTGACAAGACAACATCTGCAGTATATGCATTAAAAACACTAAAATATGAATGTGTTCAAGTTTACCTCACTAGTTTTCTCCATTAAAAATGGATATTTCTATGGGGTATGCTAGAGAAATGCAGTTTGCTGTGAGATTAAAAAATGTAGTTGCAACTTAAAAATACAGAATTCATAATGAGAAAAATAAAAATAGTTGTCACAGTAAAGTCATATTTAACCATTGTTTTGACACTCACCATTTTTTGATTCTGTGCATAATTTGGCTAAGGGAGAAGAGACAAGAGGTGACACCTTTCTGCTTCAATCAAACTACACTTGTCACACATTCAAGTAAAGCTTAGGAGAAATTGAAACAGAGTTATTATCTATAAAAAGGCCCAGGAGGAAAATGGAGATCTATACCTCAGCCTAAAGAACAAGTTACAGGATCTAAGCTACTGCTGAATCAATTCAACAGAAAAAAAAGCCTGAACTACAAACCAAAACACCTCATGGTTGCAATCCACTAACCTGAGCTACCAACATTTGAACAGCTCTGATTTTGCTGTCTACCTTTTTTTACAATAGAAATTAAATACAGTTCCCACTGCACTAATTAGGTGCATTTTGGGTGGCAAATTTGGATTCATATGAAGAAGCAAGAGAGGCGGAGCACCGCTGCACAGCACTGAGCTCCCAAATTAGCACAGAGGGTGCAGAGTGGCAGGGAATTGAGGCCAGCTCCTGCTCCTTTTACCACACTGCTGGGAACTCACCTTTCTCCCAGCAGCAGGGCAGAGATACTCCACAGCCATCTGATATGAAAAATCAACAGGACAGTACCCAAACAGGAGAGGCAAAATGAATCCGTAGCCCTGCTCAGACGCAAGAGCTTCCCTGCTCCTGTCAGCAGCTCTGGGGTGTGAGGCTGAGACTTTACCACAAGATAAAATAAGCCTGAGTAGTATCATTTTTTTTTTAATTTGAGTCTAACTCTCCACCTGCTCTTGCCTATTTCAACATATTTTCTTCAAATGTTACCAAGCTATCTACCACAAAGTAACCACAATAAAAGGAAAGCTGTTTAAGCTATCAAGTCAGGATTAAAGAAATCCCACAAATATATACAAAAAAAAAATACTAGTAGTGTCTTTAATGAGAAATATTGTCTGAAGGCATGCTGTGAATGCTATGCAGCAGGGAAACATTCCTCATATATGATAACCTTGCATGTACCCTTGAGCTCCATTTCATCATCCAAATTAGGGAGAAAGGTTAAACTCCTAGTTTACAGAGCTGGGACCATGACCTTCTGCAACAACACAAGTAGGTGTTAGATAATTTTAGCATCATAGTTCAAATCCTAGAATTTCTGATAGCATTTTTTTATTACTAATATTTTGCACATTGCAAATCTGCTGGCATTTAAAGTTAGGAATTGAAGAAATAAAGAAACATCTGCTACAAACTGTTTCATCTAAGATTAGATCAGTCCTTGTGGGCTTGATTGCAGTCTGACAATTAGGATGGTTAGAGAGAGATGATTAGGAACAATTCACCCAGTTATAGTATACACACGTCATCTTTTTGCTGCCATAACATGCCATTATAGATTCATATAGATGCTTATAATATACTATAATTTATGGTGTTATAGTCACAGGCTATACATGTAATCCATAAAAGGTTTTATTTTATTATTAGGGATTTATGTGAAATCAAAGTACACCATAGCAATTTTCCAACTATTCCTCTACTAGCTAAACTACTCTGTGCATCATGCAAACGCTTTAGTTATGGAATCTGAAAGCTTTTTATTTGTATGTGTTTAAAAGAGAACAGATCTGCCCCTTGTATTCCTGTGAAAAGTGTTATATGACTCCAACAATCCTTAAGCACCCAAAGCTTAAAACCTGTCCACTGTTGCTTTGTTCTGAAGGACCATCAGGGAAATTCAAGGGCAGAAGGACAGTCTACACAAATAACACACTCTGACTCCACAGCAGTCTGCAGGTCAGCAGAATTTATAACTTACATCTGAATTGATCTTACGGTTACTTAAAAACATCAGTTCTAGTAGCCATTTCTTTTGGCTTTCTGCATCTCTTACTCAGTTTTGGGAAGACTAACTGCAGTGATCCTTTTGGAGGAAAACTAATACTGCTCATTTCATGTCTGGCCTCAGAGTTGGTGACAAAAAAATGTCCTGAAAACCACAAGAAAAAATTTGCTTTCAAGAGTTGTAGCACACATCCAGCAGAAAAATCCCAGAGTTTGTGATATTTTTTAAAGAAATTATTATGCTCAAGAAATCTCAAGCATTTCACCAAGCTTAAGCTGAAAGTGCAGCACCTGCTTAGGAATAATTATGAACCCCAGTATGTTGTTATCTCCTCCCACATGTACTTTTCTCAATGTAATCAGAAAAAAATACCAGCAGAGAAAGTTATGGTTTTGCAATATTTTAACATTAAATTTGAGTAAGTTCTCAAACTGAACTGTAGTAGTTACCTTAATGCACCAGAAGGTTTTTTTTTGTGGAAATCTCACTTTTAAAAAAATGTTTTATCTGATTACAAGTTAATATAGCCCACTTGAATTTTAAAAATCACAAAGAATGGTTTGATATACTGCAATGGAAAGCAATATTTAGAGAAGAAAACTAGGATTCCTTTATTTTTACTACTATAAATACATACACAAATAATGGAAATATCACTATCTTTCTCCCACTGATGAGCTTATTAAGCTGAAACATGGTATATTTTATGCATATTTTGTAGACAGTCATCACTTCTTGAAAAAAATGAAGGTATTTATTTTACCACCAAGGGAACTTAATGCTGAGAAAGAAACAAGTTATTGAGATAGAATTCTTATTTATGTCTCTAGAAAACAAAATTCAGACTATTACACACAAGCTGAAATAGCACACACTGAAAGATGGTATCGATCACCTCAGATCCTCAGTACTTTATGTTACGAAGGAAGGGATTTGTGAAAGTAAGTGTTAAAAAATCAAACACATGCAACTGAATACCTTAAAATGAAGCAGAGCTTCAGAATAAAACAGTAATCACAGACATCTGTTCTATACTACCAAGGGGAAAAAATTAAAATAATTTATACAGCTCCAATTTAGAGAGTTACAAGCTCAAATTTATCCTCAGAATCCAAAATTATTCCTCAGGTTTACACCAGCTAGATTTTCTAACATATCATGGAATCACAGAGCAGTTTGGGTTAGAAGGGACCTTAAAGATCAGCTAGTTCCAACCCACTCCCCACATACACCCCATGGTGGGCAGGCACCTTTCCAGCTAGACCAGCTTTCTCAAACCACCATCCAACCTGGCACTGAACACTTCCACGGATGGGGCACCCACAGCTTTTCTGTCTCTGTGCCTCACCATCCTCACAATAAAGAATTTATTCCTAATATCTAATCTAAATCTACTGTCTTTCAGTTTCTCCCCGCCTTGTCCTATCATTACATATCTTTGTAAAAAGTCCTGCTCTGTCTCTCTTGAAGGCCCTCTTGCCCTCTTTAGGTACTGGAAGGTCCTCTAAGGTCTCCCCAGAGCCTTCTCTCTTTCAGGTTGAATAACTTGAATTCTCATCCTGTCTGCATTGCAGGGCACTCCAGCCCTCTGATAATTTATCTTTTCTCTATATTATTGCAGAGAAACTCTGCAATAACTTAGCAAAGGCATCAAAATCCTAAGGATACTGTTGTTTTGACTGACAAAATAAGTGAAAAGTTTGCATGGGATTTAACATAGCTGAGCACAGCACTGAGTCTAAAGCACTTTTTGTAAAGAAAAAACAATGAGAGCTGACTGTAAGTGCCACTGTATATTTATGTAGGAGTATACTTTCTAACAGCAATTGATCCTCAGAGAAGAATAGGAAAGTTAGGGCCTTTTATTCTTTGACACATTTTGTCATTTCAGCATATATTTAGAAGGCCTTGCAAACCCAGCTTTGCTGATGTAAATGGGTGAAAGCTCACTGTAATCTCTGACTCTTTGAAATGTCTGGTCACTCCTCTGGCACACAGGCACTCATGAAGTGTGTGCATCATGTTTATACAGGGAGATTAAAGAATATACAAATGCCAGTGTAGAAGAAAATCTCTCCAAACATATTTTGATACACTGCACCACAGAACAGGAACATACTTTAAAAACAGCATTCATCTATGGCATATTCAATAAACCTCTGAAATACCAGGCTGCGGGACTCAATTGTGTTTCCTACAAACCAAATTCATCCTTTTTTTTTTTTTTAAAGTAGTTACATATTCCACTTTGAATCCACTTTAAGTACTATGACATGGCCGCTAGATTTTATGGAGAAATTAATCTTAGACAAAAAATAAGGTGTTCTGCAAAATGAAGGCTGCAGCAGGGTTTGAGCAGGAACATACAAATAGTAATGTTCAAGAGGATGTTTAATTTCAGTGCTGTTTTTCTGGCATTTGATCACCTGCATTACTGTAACCTATAGGTTAAATCTCCTCCTGACAAAGCATCATAGTTGTAAGAGATGCTGTCATGCCCCAAAGACCTTCATTACTTCTTACGTTTAAATTAACTGAAGGGGAGGAAGATGAATTCACAGCTTGTGGTAAGTGGAAATAGTTAAAACCTCGGAGTTAGCAAGAATCCTCTGTCATAGAAATTAAATGGATACTAAAATGGAGTAATTCACTGAAATTTCCTGCAATATTTATGCACAGAATTATCTTGAAGTAAAAAACAAAATAAAACAAACAGAAATCTAACCAAACACCCAACAAAACTCCAACAAGGACTTGCTCTGGGTGTTGTAACTTTCAGACAAATGCAGACAGAAAGACATATATTTCAAACTTTGCTTGATTTCTGTAAGTGATTTGCTTTCTGCCACTCTTGTGCTACATATTTCCAGAAAATCTCTGCTTAAAGATATTACCAGTCTGCTATTAAAATGCATCAATACTGTAATGAATAAAGATGTAATCCAAATCAAGAAAAGGATGAGAAAACAAATGCTTTTTCACACAACTAAGAGGATTTGGAAGAAAAAGCTATAGCCGTTAGCTCTTGTAGTTACCAACACCAGTTCTCTTCAGCTTTTGTTGCAACAGTACAACACCAAACTTTTAACAGATAAAGACAGCTTTTACTCAGAGAAAAATAGCATGAAATAGGTTCCCTCAGAACACAAGTGCAGCTGGTATGTTACATTTCCAGACAGCATGTCCTGTGGGGAAATAGCTACTACAGGGGATTAGGAACCAAATTCTTACGACCCCAGGGAAATAATGCAGAGGAAAAGCAGATGGTTTCTAAGCCCAAACTTCCTAAGTCCAAAAGCCCACTCTGAATTCCCTGCTCTGTACCTGTGATAGATCTCAAAAAAATCTGCCCTGAATTGTTTGAGAGATTCACCCAAAATATATTCAGGTGAATCCACAGAAGCCATGCTTTAGTTTGCTTTGGCTAAGACCCAAACTGGTAACACTCAAGGTCTCATAGACAAACATGAATTTCTTTGTTAAAGGAGTTAATGGTCATACCACTAAGATAATATTATTATCTAAGAGAAAAAAATCCTCTCAAAACAATTTTCCCACCCCTCCCCCTACTTTCACTGATTATCACCAGCATTCCAGAACTTACAGGAGCTAAGACTGTCCTTCTACAGCTATTTCCCATGGGCAGAAGAAAATTATTAGTCTACCCAACTGATGCTATTTATTTTTATAGTCTCATCAGCCGCTTAGAAATAGAAAGCACATTGATTTTCTGTGCTCTGGGGACCACCTGAGGGCACGAGTGGGTGGAAGGAGAGGAAAAAAAAAGAAAAAAAAAAGTTGTAGCATTTCTGGTCAAATTTAACAGAGTACAAACATCCAGCATGTAGGTTCACGAGTACCTAACACAAGTACCTTTTTTCACTTGCAGTCTTAAAAGTGCATATAGGACAAGAGCAGAAAGCTGTGTTTCTCCCTTCGCACTTCCTGACACTGCTGAGATGGTCTCAGCCACAGGATATGAAGCTGAAATGTGCAGTCTAATACAGAAGAGAAGCAAGGTGGTAATGCTGTGTGCTCACTAGTGTTGATTCTACCAGAAGTAACATCTGGTTTTGCAGTAATAATTTCTATCTTAGTTGTGAAGTCTTAGTAAAAGTTTAAGACTGAAAACTTGTTATAGATACAGCTTTATTATATAGTGACAGTATGAGGAAACTCCCATACCACAGCAAGTCAGCTTCTTGTTAATCAACCTTTCCATGTAAAAAGTCAGAAAAAACCTATGGTTACAATATAAAATATGCAGATTTTATGGAAAATACCCAGTAGGTTTAATAGAATGATTACCTTTATTAATAACCACTCTGAGTAAGAACATGCTATGAATCATGAACTACAAATAATTTGCCAAATTCTGTATGATACAGAATTCTCTAAATTGAGACAATGTGAGAGAATGGACTAACAACTTTATTTTTTAGTATTAGAACAACTAAATAAGCAAGTATTATGACTAGCCCTTAGCATCTTCAAGAATTTGTGTCAATGGTTGCTTTTGAATAGGTCACCACAGTTGCTGTCTTACACACCAAGCATTCACAGAAAGTGCACCTTCTTGACTGATTTTATTTACAACAAAGTCATGGTGAGAACTCCCAAATGAATTTTAATACCTTAGAATTAAAGTTTCTATTTGGAGGTGGGGTAGGGAGGAGAGACAAGGAAGTTTTCAGCGTAAAATTTAATAAAAGCACTGAAAAACTCAGTCATCATCACTGAACAATTCAGAATTTGAGAGGTGTTTTATATTAGGTACATATTTACATTATCTATATATCAGATAATACATGCTGACAGCAGCAGATAAATTCTGCCTCTGTATATTAATCAGCACATACGAGGGCCATTCCCTAATAGATGTATATCATAAATAGGTTTCTAAAATCACAGTTATATTTCCAGTATCTCAGAAATTAATCCAAGCAACTCTTCATAAGTGGTTATTAAAACTCTTGCCTCGATACAGACAGGTCTAAGTCCAACACTGCGCAGCAGCAATTGCTACACATTCCTTTTTGCTTTAAAGTGTGCACTGAAATGACCCTTGCCTAGGAACCGAAAGAATTAGGAAAGAGTGGGCATAGATGTATGAGGGAAAATGTGCAAGTCACTGAGCCCTGCCTCCTCCAGCTGCAGAGAGCCATGCAATAGGTACCTGCTACTCCTTCTGTACTCATCACACGATTTATATCTAAGAAGATATTTGAAATGTGACAGTTTTTTTTTTTTTCTTGTCCTTATGGTACTGGCTCACTAGGATAGAAATAATTTCCTTTCTGAGGAGGAACAGGGAGAGAAAATACTGGACATTTCACATTCATAGTTCCTTTTCATAGGTGCTCAGTGGTTAATACATAACCACCGTGCTTTGGAGAGAATTTTTGTTATTAATTGTGATTTAATTTATGAGCCTTGTCCCAGAGCAAATTCTACTTGTTGCAGCTAACATCTGTATGAAAGAATTTCTGCTTTTTACTCCAAATCACTTGTTATAATGGGGCTTGTTATATGGGCTTCATCACTTGTTATATGGGTTTTTGTATTTTTAACATATAAGGAATCTATCAGCAGAGAGCTGTCCAGGTGAAGACATGTTAGATCAATGCAGCATTCACCAGTGAACTCACAGCATCAGGTCACAGCAAGACAGCCACTCTGACACTCAGCAGCTGAGGATGCTGCACCATCTTACTTTTGGATGGCAGAGGCTTTCATTCTATTTTTCTTTAAGAGGATCTAGCTCTGCTCTCCTCAGCACACAATATGTAATTCTTCCTTTGGCTCATCTACCTTTCAAATTAACAAGTCCCTGGTTCCTACTGTTTTCCCTATGGTCTCCTTAAGTCTGCCCTGTTGGACATTTAAATATCTTTCAGTAATCACTTTAAATTAGTTCAGTCTTGGTTTATGATAGATTTAAGTTCTAAGACTTCATAAATTAATAAAATACTGCATAAATAGAGAAGGCTTATAATTGGAAGATCAGCCCTATTTACAGTGATTTTTTTAACTTGTTCACAGAATTCTACCTCTCTCTATGGTTATGTTTCTGATGCTATTTCTATTGTTGTATACAACAGGAATTCCTTCTCCTATGAACTGTCTCCATTCTTTTATTATTAGCAGCACAGAAACTCAAGAATATTATTAGCATTAGTAATTGTCTCACATGATATGTTCCACCAGATACACTGTGCAATGCCATAGAGAAGTCTGTCTGATTCTTTCTACATACACTGCTGAAGTTTCCTATTCTTCATTGTTAGTAAACATCATCATACAATACTTGATTTAAATGTGCAATGTGCTTTAAAATATTTTCTAGATCTTTTTGATGCTCCTATCCTTGTTTCTGAAGGCTGAAGAAACTAAAATGTGGTTTTCAATGGTACAAGCATTGGAAGACAGGAGGTCTATGGGGGTTTTCATGATTTCAAAATTTGGTCTTTGTGGAAAGTAATAGCAGAGTTCACTATGTGGTTTTCTTATTTATACGAAACTTTTCCAGACATCTTTTGCAGAGGGCTGCTCAAAAGGGAGTGAGAACAATATTCTCACTGACCACAGGCAGAAACCAGAGAGCAATGGTCTATTTCACAAAATTGAGCCAAGCCTGGCTTCAAAATACTGTCATGAAGTCAGGTGGTCAGAATTACTCTTAACAGGTCTACATAAATATTTTTCTGGTTTTGTATCAGATTTTTCTTTTTTGATCACTGCTAACAAAAAATTCACAATCAAAATACAGTAAAAAATTAGGAAAAAAATGTTTTTACAAGATATACCTATACAGATGAATACTAGAGCTGATTTTTGGGACAAATTCTCTCTATAGGCACAGCATTATTAATATTTTAGAGGCATTAGAATTTTCCTGACAGAATTTACACCAAATAGTCCACTTATATTCAGCTTGTCTTTCTGTGGTCATCAGCATCCAGAAATTGTGAGAAGACCACACATTTTTTATTTTAATCATTAGTTCTAAAGTCTTTAAATCAATTCCAATTCAAATTGAAGCTACATAATTCTACCTAGGACTAATTAAATAATTTTGCCTAGAACTAACTAGAGTATATTTAATTGGTTAAGACAATGGTTTCTTTGGCCAGTACAAACTTTGGACCATGTTCTCAGCTTTGTTTTGAAAGTCTTATTGCTTATTTACAATGGGATTACTTTAAAAGAGAAGTTATAAGTTCTCTTCCTTTCCCCCATTCCTATAAACAGAAAAGAATAGTTAAATTTATTGAAGTATGAGTATTTGATGGTTTTTTTCAGGAAAAGCAAGGCAAACTATAAAAATAAAAATCCCTCAGTGACCATAAGCTAATTCAGCAACACAATACAATCCATATTTATTTCCTTAAAGGTCGTGCATGTTGTGTCATTCTACTTGTCAGTGATCTTTTTAATAACACTACACCACTTCTCCAGAGATTTAAGTCAACTATATAAGTGGGTGTTTGTTCTAAAAATACACCCACAATTAAATATTTCAGTGTGTGTGTCTATATGTTTATACACACCTTTATACCTTTATACATTAGTTTACTGGGGGGAATGTATATCCTGGAAATGAAAGTACAGGAGATGTCAAAATTCAACTAATTTAACTCATTTATAGGCACTTCAAGAGGAAAATTAGTTAGCACAAAGAATTTAAACAAAGTATTTGCTATCAAAAACCAGAAATGCAAGCATTTCTAGCTGAAGTTCTTAATTTCTACAGCAGTACTTCCCAGTTTTGCTACAGGTGATTAGAATTTCTTAGAACTGTCATATGAGATGGTGCACGTGTTTTAAGAGAGTGCTTACATTAAGAAATCTATTTTAGTATCCTTTTCATTAGTGCTGCATAGAATTCCTGCAAACTGTGGAGAACAAAACTTGATGTGATGGCTGAGATTATGATTTAAAATCACATACCAGTAGCTAACAGTCCCACTCTGGGGTGTTGGATTAGCTGACCTCCTTGATCCTATGAATATGTGAATTAGTGATTAAATTCGATCTTAAATGCTCAAATTTTCTCTTAGAGTTATTGTTTTCTCTGTGAGGATTTTATAAGAGAAAAAAACCTAGATATCCCTTTCTCTAAACACACAGCCATTTTGCTCTTCTCAGTTCTGCCCTCTGTTATCTTTAAAACTGGAATTCAATGAGCTGAAGCAAAATTGGTCCACAGAGCCTACGAGAGGTTTTTCCACTTATACAACCCTGAAAGCAGGGTTCTCAAGAAAAGGCAATTGGCTATCAAGGACTACTTCTCAAACTCTAGAAAGCATTAATACAATGTGCTTTTCCCTTAATTTTCTCTTTCTACTTCCTTAGTCATCTCTTCCCATTTCCCCTCCCCAATTTTTATGTTGCTACATAAAGGTAATATAAACTTTTAATCTAATTTTTGAAAAAGTAATTTAGGATGGGAGCTCTTTCTCCTCCCAAGCTGAAACTCAACTTTCTCCATTCCAAATAAAGGATTTCCTAAAAAGATTATGTATTATTAACTTTAGTGAAAGTAAGGGACTTTTAAGAACGGTTTTGGCCCATTATAAAGAGGTAAAATAAGACTACAATGTCTCAGGATTAAGGTTCAGTAATTTCTAGAGAAAAGTTTAGTGTTGCTTTGTCTAGAGTAAGAACATGCATTTTTTTTTAATCCATCAGGCTTTATGCCTCCAAGATAATCCTCTGCCCTCATCTCTTCAGTCAAAACATAGCACAGATCAAAACATGCATGCAGATGTCAGGCTCTGAACAAAAGCTGAATAGAAATTAGACTGCAAACACTGGAATGGTGGTTTCTATTCTTCTGAAATTATGAAGGAACAGAAATAATCCTGTATCTGGGATCACACTATTATAAGAATGTGTGCTTTTACTTTCCACTATACAATGTACTCTTTGTTCACAAGTTTTTGAAGTTTTGATCACATCATCAAGCCATTCGTACCATGACATTTTTGGGCAAGTCCAGAATTTGTACCTTTTACTAAAGTCTAGGATAACCACTATCCTGCACAGATTAAGTATGACAATTTTGTTAAATTTTAGGGAAAAAATAGTATATGGCCAACATATGGCATTTTAAACTAAGGTGATTTTTTTTCTGTAATGGCATCTAGCTCCTCTTTTCCACATCAGGTTTTAAGTCCTGCCACTGCTGCAGCAGTGGTTTTGATGGCAGCATCCATCATGAAATCATATCACAACCTAGGCTAGAGGGAACACAGGCCCAAATCAACTGCTTTCTGACAATTTCAAAAACATATTTAACATCTTGAAAACTACAAGGGACATTTTCGAAATTTCATTGATCTTAAAATTCTTCTTCTGTTACATTTTAGACATTTTCATTACCAATCCAGGAGTCCTAAGTGTCTGAGACTGGTGTAATTCCACACATATAAATTACTGCTTAAATAGAAAATAGAATTTGCTACTAAGCATTCCAAAAATCTGATTTTCTGCACGTCATCTGCAATTAAAGCTGGCTGAATGAACAGGGCAAAAAATTCTTTGTGATGACACCTAGGATGAATAACTAGACTTTATGTCTTTCAATTCTTATCTAAACAACTACAAGTGCTGCTGAAGACAGGCAGAACAAGTTGCTTCAACCTACTGACATGTAGTCAGCTACACCAGAAGCAATAAAAAAGTTTTTTTAAAAAATCCATTTTCAAATCCCAATAGTAGATTCCTTGAAGAAAATATGACAGTGGTAAATATATAAAGAAAGTGAAATTTACTATCCTTCTTTTTATGTTACCCTGCTTCTTTTCTCTTGCTGTGGTATTCACCACACCCCAGGGAAGTAACTATTCACTACTAAATACAAACTCAAAAAACAATTTGATTTCTGAGAATTGGAAGGAAAGGAGAAATAAATTTCTATCTTATGTCACTGAAGAACCATTTTTTTCAGATAGAATGAAATAATTAGCATTTAGTCTCAAAAGGAGACTCCTGGATAATCAAAATCTGAAAACAAGGGAATTTTACAGTGAAAATGGCAGCTGTGATTTAAAAGCTTGCACTTCAGTTGTCTCACTTATGAGCAAGAATTTCACCTCTGCACCTGAAACGTTGCACCAATTGAAGCAGCAATGACTAAAACATGGAAGAGAAATAGAGGTCCAAGAAAGGACAACCTCTAAAAATCACTCATCTCATACATGAATTATCCTGTTCAGACCCACAGGACAGATATTTCCTGTTCTGCAGTAAAACAAGCAGAGTGGCAAAGTCTCAGAAATGACAATTTCTCTCCCCTTCTGGACTTCCCCCACCCCACCACCAGTTTCTTTACTTAATCCTTCCAAACCAAGCAAAAAAAATGTCTGACAGAACCTTTTCCCCTGCATGTACACACAGATACCCAGCCAGAAACTTCAACACGATTGCTAGCAGTTCCTTCACCAATTACCATGTTAATTCATAAAATTTAGTAATGCGACTTTGCTTACAGCTTACTAGAGAACAATCATTCTGTTTCATGGGAGCTGAAAATGTCACGGTTTAATTAGCAGGTAGCTAAACACCCCACAGCTGCTCATTCACTCACTGTCCCCTGCCAGCGGGATGGGGGAGAAAACTGGGGGGAAAAAAGTAAAATTTTTGGGTTTAGATAACAAAAGTTTAATAGGCTAGAAATGGAAGAGAAAACAACAACAGGAACATCAATTTGAGAAATTAGTTAGAATACACTAAACAAGTGGCACACAATACAATTGCTCACCCATCACCTATTGGCCAGCCAGTTCCCAAGCAGTGGTCCCCAGCCAGCTTTATCCCTGGCTTATATACCCAGCATGATGCCATAAAATATGGAATATCCTTCTGGCCAGGTGGAGTCAGCTCTCCTGGTTGTGCCCCTCACAAATTCTTGTGCACCCCAACCTCCTTGCTGGTGGAGTGGAGAAAGGAGCAAAGGCCTTAACGTTGTGTATCCACTGCTCAGCAAAACCCAAAACATCCATGTGTTATTAACATTGCTCTCATTCTAAATATAAAATCCACCATGGTACCAGCTACTAGGAAGAAAATTAACTCTATCCCAGATGAAACCAGGACAGTAGAACAACAGAGTACTTATGTAAGGTCTGCTGTAATTTGACATCTATGTTGGGCACCCTAATTCCTGGGTTGAAATAGGTTTGTGTCCGATCAGTTTGAATCAGACACAAAACCTGAAGTTCTCAAAATTTCGGCCAGTGCTTTACAGACCAGCTAAAGAAAAAAAAAATCTCAATGCCATGGTGTGTTAAAAACACCTCAATTAACTAATAGTTAATATTTGGTGCATTTTATTCTTTTTTCCCCATATAGAAACAGTATCCTAGAGATTTCTCTCCCATTTATGTCTTCACATTGGATCTGGCAATGAAGTATAAACTGGTGGTATCACATCTATTTCCATAGCAACACTCCAATTTCCCAAGCACTGTCATGGCTTCTACTCTTACTGAAAGCTGAGAGAAAAGCAAGGCTGAGGAAATGTTTGTCAAGCATTCAAACATGGAGCTAGTTTGAAGTATCCTCTTAAAGTGGATCCAACTATCTTCAGCTAGAATACTAACACAAATACATACACACCAACAAATCCTTGCGTTTTTTGCTGTGGTTTGTGTTGCTTTGGGGTTTTTTTTGTTTTGTTTTTTTGGGTTTTTTTGTTTTTAAATAAATCATAGCATCAAATTTCCTTAGTTACTTCCAATAAATCTCAGTGAATGGATGTATACTTCACAATAGACACTTGATTTTAAGGTCTATTCCCATTCCTTATACCATTTGTATGAAAACACAAATTGTCGAAATAAAGGATGAGCTCTTCACAGGCCTTACTACAGCAGTACTCAATATAAAGCCCTTAGAGGACAGAGGAATACAACGTACATTATGTTTTAGACATTAAGCTGATTGAAATTTTTTTGCCTACTGCCACTATTTATTACTTACTAAACAACACTAATAGTCAATGCATATTCAAAACAGCACAGGTTTCATTATTGGCTAACAAACAAAAAAGCTCTGGAAAAAAGCTACCACATTAATAATGGTCATAATTCATGAAGAGAAAACAAAGCAAAAAAGCACTTCATAGAGTCTTTTCTAGTAAGATACAGAACTCTGATGAAATTTTAGAATGTTTTTTTCCAAGAATGCCCCATAGAGTATATTTCTCAGAACAGATCTTAAAGCTGACAAAAGAAATAATTTGACTACAAACTGTTATGTCTTCAATACAGCCAAGGCAATTAGTCACTCTGCTCCTATCAGAGAATTTCAAATATATTGTACATTGACAAGCTGCCTACACAATAGCAGCCTTGTGATAGGAAAGTAAAAAGCAAAATGAGGAAAAATTAATAACACATTGAACACATGCTCTGTCTTCCAGTTCTTTGACAGAACTGCTCTGAATCAAACCTCCATGCTTTCCTTGTTCTTCACTCATATCTTAAAAACTCCAACTCACCCACATACCCCAAGAGCCAGTATCAGCTTTTTTCTCAAATCCTGTAACCCTTTCAGGGATTCACAACAGAAATGTTGAGTCTTGACAGACTTTTACAAGAGCCAAATGTTTCTAGTAGCACCCAGCCAGTTCATCTTAAACAGCCTTCCCACACCTAAAGGATTTAATAAACTGCTGTGACTAAAGGAAAGACTGACATTATAAGATGGGTCTATAACCAAATTAAGATATTTCAGAACAGAGAAGGCTAAAGAACAACATGGATCAACTTCCAGTATTATGGGTCACAAAAATTCCTGATTAGTTCTTTGATTCACAGTGTCTCCTATCTATCTGTGTGGAGAAAAAGAGAACTGGTATGATGGCTGAAGTATTTTGAGATGCAGGTAGGTTACAATTTACAACTCATGTTTTATCTGATAGTGATGGAACCTCAACAAAAACTATACGTGAAGCTAAAATTTATTTTTAACTTATGAGAAACATGTCTGCAAGAGATCTGAGCTGTTATGAATCTACT
Organism: Passer montanus; assembly: GCF_014805655.1. Lineage (NCBI taxonomy): Eukaryota > Metazoa > Chordata > Aves > Passeriformes > Passeridae > Passer > Passer montanus. The sequence continues at coordinate 9,932,297 of NW_024367037.1, forward strand.
TGTTTATTGCACCCTTTATATTCCCCTTATCTGCTGAGCCCTACTTTTCCCCACCCTGTCAGCCTCCTATTTCTTCTGGTTTTAGTGCACTAAGAACTTGTTCAATCTCATTACTGTTCTCATTGCACTCAGGCCTATATTTCAGACATGCATTCAAGGTCCAAACTTTACCAACTCATCCCACCTTATTTCCAATGTATTTCCTGTCTAGAAAAGCAATGAGCAGCTGTCTCCCCTTTCTTAATTGAAATACCTCAACCTTAGAACCTCCCTCCTTTCAGACTGGCCAAATCACCAAAGCACCCTTTAATAATGTACACTGTGCAGTGAAATTTCTAAGAACTGTAAGTATTTACCTAAGAGATTACAGCAATACTGTCAAAGGACTAATGTTTCCAACCATTTGACTGTAAATCCATAATTTCTAACTTTTTCCTATTCTGTGTCAGTTTTACAACACAGTGCCATTTCTGCTTTTTATTTGCATGCTTTTAGAACATTACCTTCCACAGGAGGGGACCTAGCAAGGTTTGTTGATGTGAGGTAATTTCAGAGAATTAAAGAGAAGAGTAATAGTTCACTTTTCAGTTAGGTCTCTGTACAGAGGATTGATTGAGGTAACCTCACTAATGCGAGAAGTCTCTTTTATTGACTATCAATCATTTCAGTAATTTCTATGCCAGCTGAAAGACTCAGGGTTAGGAAAATGTATGTAGCTTCCTTAATGTACTTTGAGAAAAAAACACTGCAAAAATTGCTCAGCCAAATAGCCTTCTTAGAGAAGAGTCTACACTGCAGCTGAGAAGAAAAGGGATGAAATTTTCTTGTGGTACTGGTCCAGACTTAACAACAGCTGCCACTTCTCCCATTACACAATGCATGCAAACCACTGGATGCAGAAGGCTGAAGACCTACCTGTCATGCTCCATATCTATTTTGTGATTGCACGCATTTCTCACGAGACTAAACCAACTCTTTGCCAAGCCCTTGTGTCACATAATTTCTTCCTGGAAAATGGGTAGAATTGCATTTGTGTCACATAATTTCTTCCTGGAAAATGGGTAGAATTGCATTTGTCCTTTCTTTTGTTTTATCTTTGCTGTCTGCTGAACATATAGGACAAGGCATGCTTGCTTTTACTGTCTCATACCTTTGTTGCTGCTATAGCACTAGATTTAATTTTCTATTTTAGAACATTCAACACTGGCAACTTTAAATGTAAAAAAACAGCAGTAAAACCTTCAAAAATTAGCTTTGGTTGTGCCTCAAAACTATACAAAGGCTCAAATATTTCAGCTGCTACAGATGCAATTGTAAATGTTCATTCATTTTCTTCTTTTCTATTTCAGTTTAAGATATCCCTGATCCAACAGCTGTGGTCACCCAACAGCCTGAGAAGGAAGTTAGTACTAGGTTGCTAGAGCAAAGTAATAACTTTATGCAAAATGATTCTTACTGTTCATTTTTCTAAAGAGCAAAATCATTAAAAGTGCAGCATAATGCTCTGTAATTATAATCTAAGTCATTTCCCCTGTTAAAAATACATTCTAATTGCTTTAAGTGAAAACACATCATTATAACTTCCCTTGAAAGGGGAACTAATAAATAGATTAGTAAAATCCTACAGTCAGTACATTAAATCATGTTTGTTCATTCAGCTGAGACTGGAACACGTAAAGTACATCTTCTTATGGAAAGACACAATTAGGGAGAATGGCTGGCTCATGGGATTAGCCAAAGGATTTTGAGTTTTCCACATCTAGCTTGGTGGTGTGAATCCTCTGCAGCTTGATGTTGACTGAAGCTTATTACCATCTGCTCCCTGTTCAGTGTCCTACATAAAAAGAATTGGTCGTCTTTGCCTAATTCCAAGCTCACAGGTGTCCAGTATTACAGCAACTGACAGTAATTAGCACACCTTTAAGCAACGTCAGCAAAGATGCAGAAGATTTAAAAAATACAACAAAGATGCTTATGTAATTTGGTATAAGAGGTCTATCCAAGCCATGCTTTGAGAAGAGACAGGATGGTGGAATTATCTCCACTTTTCATTGTGCTTCTGCCAAATCACTGATTATGGATGATTACATGCCTGCATAAAACTTTAAATCTCTAATTTCACTAGATCTAAAAATCCCAAGGAAGTAAGAAGACAATACCAATTCTTAAACTCTGAAAGCTTATGCTTTCTTATCTTAAAGGGGGATTTTAACAGTTAAAATACAGTAACTATAATTAGCATGGCTGTACTCAGAATCTGAGAAAACCACTTTGGTGTGCACAAAAAATTATTGCAGTTTCTATAATGCCTACAGCAGCTGTGCAGGTAAGCACTATAAGAAGGAAGATAATAAGGAGAGTTACAAATTAAATTAACCAGATTTCTTACTATTAACCTTTGTGTGAACAAGCCTGCTGCCTTTGGTCATCTCAGTTATTGCAGATATATCTTTGTTTTCTGAAATAAGCACTAACTTGTGCAAATAGCAAACTAGCAAAGTGTTGTAGTTTCAAAATAGATAAAAACTGGAGTTTTTTTAAGGTATATAAAGATTGTTTTGAAGTAAAAAAACTGGAAATCTCTCACTTTCCAAACACAGACATTCAGGATTAATTCCCACTGGTGATGAGCTGCTTCTGCCACATTTAAGTTGCATTTCAGGCTGCTACCATTTTCTCCAAAGATCAGAATCTAACTTTGCCCATTGTGTGACTCCCCCAGAAACATGGATCTATTTGTGAAACTGAACTTTGTATTATGAGAGATGAATTTTGGAAAGGAAATACAGGACAAGAAAAAATATAAATTAAGTATTTCTTTCCATGCTGAACACAACAACATAAAAAAAAATCCAATTTTTAACTAGAAACATCAATTTACAGACATTCTTTAATTCCTTATATAAATATAATTCCTATAAGAACTGTATTTCTTTAAAACTAATATTAGGAGACACTTTCCAGCTGACTTCTAATTGTTGTATCTGTCAGTTCCATAAATGTCTTCATTTAAGCATTTAATTTCAGTAGTCTTTTATATGGTAAATAAGCAAACAAAACCAGCCAGATTTGAAATCTAGTTTTTTTCCAAGTACTAAGTTTCAAGTTCTTCTTGGGTTTTCATAGAGGCTTTAAACATTCAAACCATTCATTAGTTTTCTTTTGGTCTCTTGCATAAGGATGTGATTTTATTTTTGCATGATCTCCATTTAAATCAACCTTCCATTTATTCCAGAAGAACACAATCAAGACCTTATTGTTTGTAAGCAGAGAAAACCCTCTAAGAAGGGGTTAGAAACCCTGAAACCTTCTAAGAAAGACTGAACCAAGAGTTTTATCTACAGAGCTTATGAGTGTGGTTTCCTAAAGAAAGGGAAGGAAAAACCAAGATTCATTTTTCTGAAGCATTAATAAGAATCATCTTGTTCTTCAGATCCATGTCCCTCTTTGGATGATAAATGACAACTATTAGGACTCTGGTTTATCATGACACAAGCCACAAATCTCTTCACTCAAAACTGAAAAATGTAGATTTTTCAAGACAGGACAAAGAATGACTGTGCCAAGTTCTGTGAGGGTCCAGTCCAGAAACTGGCACACCATGTTTCCTACATATTTCTAAAATATAATTAAAAATCATAAAAATGCACAAAATAATTTAAAAAATATATGTACAGAGTAAAATACAGCAAAAAAGCTGTTGACTTCCTGAATTTGAAATTACTTACTTTGTCCTGTGAAACTTAGGTCCAGATGAAGCAAAAATATTGAGTATCTGTTCACAACAGACAAGCCTTGTGGAAGAATACATAGAATTTATAGTTCACTGGGTATCTTTTTTAAAGAATCAGCAAAACAAGACAACATCAAGGAAAAATGACTATGTAAATTGTACTGGCTTTTAGTTAGGTATCTAATTAGTCAAAATGAAAAGTAGAGATGGCAACCTGATTACTTCATCAATTTGATTTACTCTGACCTGGGGTAGCTTCTGCAAATTTTGCACGTCACCTCTACAGCAGAAGGTTTATCTCACCGACAGCACTTTGTGTTCACAGACACTCCTGCTGTAACTGCATAAAGGGCTTCTGCTGTGTATTGTTCTGCTTCCCTTTGACACCTGGTTAGTAATACATTAAGTATCAAGTTAATAACGAGTTAAGTATTAAGTTAATAATGAGTTTAAATACCTGAAAAAGTATCTGTATTTCTTATTTCACCTGAGACGATGGAAGCATAGAGAAGGTCCCTGTCAATATCACCACTCAGTCTATCTAGCTGCCTCATTCTTCTCATATACATATATTTGCATACAGAATCTCTTGACAGACATAAGCAGGCTCCATTTAGCTTCAGTGAGATTTGACTGCAAAAAGCAGCTAGAGCTGTGCAAATATCTGCTGATTCAAACTTTCACCTAAAGTGCAAGAAAATGTCAGGGCAGAAGTAATTCATGCTTCAGCCTGCTCTAATTGTAGGGCAGAATCCATCTCTATGCAGCAAGCTGACAGTTCAAGACTCTTTGGTCTCACTTTGACAAGCATTTCGGAATGTTAAATTCTTGCACAGACTTTCATTATAGTTCTTTATGGCACAGAATTCCTCTCTTGCTCTGAAGAACTGTATACTTTTGTGTAAAGTTATTTATGCTTAACAGGCTTTGAAAACTTTGTAGTCCAGCATTTATATTCTTCTTAAAAAAAAAAATCAAAACAAAAAACCAAAAAAAACCCCAAAAAAACCCCCCAAAAGATAACAAAATATATAGAAGACAGTCATTCTACTAATAAAATAGTGTGTAACTTAATGAGAGGTTCTGTCTGCTAAGTATTATATTACTGTGCTGGTTTTGACTGGGACAAAGCTAATTTTCTTCACAGCTGCTGGTATGGGCCTGTCTTTTGGATTTGTGCTGCAAGCAGTTGATAACCTTGGGATGTTCTCATTACTGCTGAGCATCACTTCCACAGAGTCCTGGCCTCTTCTGCTCCTCAGCCCATCCCACCAGTGAGACAGCTGGGGAGCTGGGGTGCACAAGGAGCTGGGAGAGAATACAGCCAGGACAGCTGACCTCAGCTGACCCAAGGAACATTCCAGATCACATGGTGACATGCTCAGCATATAGAGCTGGCAGAAGAAAGAGGAACAGGGCAATGTTTGGGGTGTCTCTGTCTTCCCCAGCAACCATTATGTGTCATGGGGCCCAGGTTTCCGGGAATGGCTGAACACCTGCCTGCCCATGGGGTGCTGTGAGCTCATTCCTTGTTTTGGTTTGCTTGCCCTCACTGCTTTTACTTTGCCTATTAAAGTATTTTTATCTCATTCCACGGGTTTCTGCACTTTTACCCTTCTGATTCTCTCCCTCATCCCAATGGGAAAAGTGTGTGTGTGGATGTGTGTGGCTTAGCTGCTGGCTGGTGCTAAACCAGGACAATTATAAATTGTATTCCATCAGGGAAGGTTTAATTACATATTTTCTTACAGTTTAATTATACCGGTAAGATGAAGTATTACAATTAAGATAGAGCACATTCATGATTAAGAAGACACAAATCATTTAGTAGTTAGCAAATATTCAAATATTGCTGTAAACAAGGTACTTTAAAATGAAGATTGAAAAGAAGAAACTAAAGTCTAGGATAAGACAGCATTACACAATGGATTTGACTAATATCTTCAAATAGACCTCGTTCTTCAAAAGCAGATGATAAAACAGTGTTTATCAAAACCCAAATACTTTTAATATAGAATTTTAAATTGTATCTGACAGTAACACATTTTTACCTGTATTTTGAAATTTTGGCCAGTGTTTTGAAAAAAAAATACAGAGTTCTAGACAATTTACAAAGAAATTCCAACAGCTGAACCAAAGATGGAGGTTTTGTTTATGCTCATTATGATAAAATAAAAAAAGGAAAGAGAGGGAAATTATGAAGAACTTCCATAGTCAAAGCTATTTTTTTATAAATAAACTTAGTGTTGTATGCTAATATTTTGACAGGTTTGAGTATCATCCAGGCATATCCATCCTGAGTTGTAAGGAAAATATATATGGGTCAATATAAGTAGGTTGGAATAGGTGCCTCAGCTTTTATTTTTAAAGCAATTGAGTTTGGCTTGTGCAAAATAGTTTTCAAATAGAAAAATTACATTCTACATTGTAAGAGGCCACTGGCTTGCCTTTGCTTTGTGATTAAATGGCACAGGCACCACTATAATGAGGCAGTCTATCAAAGTCTTCTACCTGGTTGTTTACACTCTATGAGGCTGTATGAATGAAGGATTTAAAAGTTTTCATTAAGTCCTTGGCTGCTGTGCATGCACAAACACAAAGCCAATTATTTTAAAGGTACACAGGATTTTACTCGTTTTATCTTTCTTGAGAGCATGATTGCTGCTGCTTATTGCTTCACTGAACAATAGAAATAGGGACAAAATTCCTGGCTTTTGAGCAGTCTGCTACAATTACCTTATTTATACATAAAATATATTCTCATGTGTAGGCATCAGCCCCTGCATTTGAATTTTGAATTGTAATAATGAATTTGGGAGTGCAAGGAATTTTTATTGGAATTACATAGATACTTCATCTAACAATTATTAGCTGGCTGAATATGTACATTCCTGTATCCTATTTCTCTTATCTAAACCATTTCTGCTTGCGGGGAGAAAATCTTACTTTTTTATCCGAAGAAAAGAGTTCACAATACACCAATCTAAAAACATAACTCTTTCAGCTAATTCATTGTACTGTCATTTAGAGAAAATAAGAATATTCTATCTATCTAAACCACAGATTTATGGTTACTATCTTTACCTGAGACACTGAATTTGCATTAATTTCTTATGCAACAGATGAATATCATTCAATTTGGAGGGCACAAAATTTATACTGAACCCATATTTAATTCATTGATCTTAGAGGATGAAAGTAGCAACCCATTCTCTTTAAAAAGAATAGAAAGATTTATCTGAATTGTAAAGTTTTCTGTCAATTTTTTCCAGTTCTAATGAGATAAGAAGTTTGAACTTTGATATAGGTATATAGCTCATGTCATTAATGCATTTTAATGCCCCTGTAATGAAGCTGCATTTCAGAAGAAACGAGGTGCATGACTAAAGAGCGTCACAGTTACTTCACATTATGACACAGGGAGAAGATTACATACACACTAAAATACAAGGGCAATTTACCTAAGTATAATTGTCCATATTTAATTAATTTTTAGTGCATTTTTGGGTTTCCAAAAGACTTTTGAGGTTGGTTATTAAGGAAACGGGGAAATTGTAGCACAGAAACACATCAGTTAACACAAGTCTGGAAATCAAGACCATCTATTTCAGGAAAAGAGGGGCTTCAAGCTTCAGCAGAGTATGGAGAGTACTCTAAAAACACCTGCTTGTCCTCAGCATCTGTCAGAAGAATAAATTAAGTGCTAAGGTTGGTCACAAAAGCTACAAAGAAAAATGGAGAGCATTTTTGTGCCACTATGACCATGATTCACAATTGAACTCACCCTACCTTTCATTCCTCTCAAAGAGGGAGAATAGGAAGGGTCAGAGAGGAAAACGTATGAAACATCTCATGTCAGAGGAGCAAAAAGGCCTCTTCAGCCTGGAGAATGGGTGGAGAGGCCAGTAGAGAAGGTGAATGAAGCACAGATGTCTTAGATCAAAAAGCAATGTGGTGTGAGAGAGCTGGGGGTAAATTGTTAACCAACCCTCCTAATAGAGGCACTGAGGGTACAAAATGAAGAGATCGAGATTCGGATTCAAACAAGTCACAGGAGATGGTTTGTTTGGTAGTGGGTAGGAAGCCATGGATGTATTTTTGGCGAAGAGTATTGCAGATGCAAATATAGCAGTGGACTCAAGGAAAGGCTGGACAGGCACTGGAGGAGGGATCTGTTAAGAACTACCAGAGAAAGCATGGAAAGCTCATGGGTGAGAAACCACTGGAAGCTGGGACACTGGTTGTGAAAAACACATGAATTTGTTTTGCTTTTAGTGCTTACTGCATAACAGCTTATGGGCACTGATGGAGAAAAACAACTGAGGTAGATGCACTTTTTATTCTTATGACCCATAACATACCTTCTGTTTATAAACTGGGTCAATCTCAAGCAGTTACTTCTCTGCTCTTGGCAAAAGTCTTGAAAGGGACATCAAAACAAAAGGAAAACTTCAGGCTTTGTATTTAGTTAAGATTTGCAGCGCAGCTTCTGACAAAACAGTGGCTGAGTTTTGTGTCCATGACAATGCAAAAGAAGCAACATCCCATTTTCTGCAGTAATTTATTTTTTTCTTCAAATGCCTTCCTGTACTAAATGTTATCTTTTTCAGCATTTGACTAGACTGAAGGCAAGGACATCAAAAGGAGAGAATGCAAACATGCAGAAATATATTTCTTCACTGACTAGCCTCCCTTTTGAAAGCTGCTGAGGAATACCACTCTGCATTCTCAACTGAAAGTCAGTGACAACCCTTTTTCACTTTCCTGTAGGTAAATAGCTTTGTTTATAAATTCTTCTGACATCAAAAAATAAAATACCATTCCTGACACTGCCTCATCTTACAAGTCTATTCATATATATTTTAAAACAAGCTGGAAGGCATAGCAAATAAAAGGTAACATCACACTGTAACAAACAAAAGAAAATGGCCATCAGCAACATCAACGTAAGTAAACAAAAACTTTTTTTTTTTTTGTAAAATTACTATTAAAAGCAGATCCAAGTAAGTACTTAGTTTCCAACTGAAAATCTTGATTGTAATGAGCGCATACATCCACACCTATTACCTAAAAAATGCTGTAAGCCTACCAGTCCTAAAAGAAATAAACTGATCATAAAGTGCTAAAATACAGTGACTAAAAGGCTGTTTCTAAACAAGTTAGAGAAACATTAAGGAATTCCTTGGAACACCTTATCCCACAGAGTCACTGGACATGAACAAGACAAACCCTCAAGGCCCATACCAATTTCCAACAGGGAAAAAATAACAACTCTGGACAGATGTACACCTTTTTCTTGCTTATAATTAAGGAAGAACAAAATACAGGAACTGTTCTTTCCTATTCTTATATCTGATTGTGTAGATATTGGGACACCTATGATACAAGAGATCCATGACTGGATCTTCAAAGAAAAGTTTTCTTCAGGATACTGTAACAGAAAACCTAGCTATAGACTTTTAAAAAAGAGAAAGGGCTGATTTTTGTTTTGGAAGGATTTAAAATGCTTTTTCCCACTAAACATTGTTAAACTATGTTTCTCAATAACCCTTCAATTGAAAAGGACTATTCTTATGCTACAATTCTCTTTTCTGAGCCCTTATGGCCATTCCTCAGTCAGCATATTTTGGAACCAGTCTGAGCAATCCAAGCCTCTCAAGGGAAAGCCAGTGAAACTAACTCTAAAATCTGGCATTTCACTGCAGAAGCCAGAAATGAAATTATACTTTTCCATTGTTTAGAAAAATTCCCAACTTAGCTTTCAAAAACATGCTACAGTAGAAGTTTTTACCTTAATTTGCAAATTCAAATATGCCAACTTGCTACAAGCTGATGCAAGGCACATCTTCTTGTAAATCAGAAAAAGAGTGTTAAGTGCTTGCTGGAAATGTCAAAGTAAAAAGTAAAAATTAGTTGACAGGATATTTTTTACAGGAAAACAAAGCAAATAATCTGATTCTTATTTTTGCTATTATTTATCACTGTATTGTAGATGTTACTATGCACATTAAAATTGTAAGCCTGTGTAGCAAACTCTTCTTCAGCTATACCACTATACCACTTAAATTAAAAAAAAAATCAAAATTGGCATTTATGTTTCTGACAGATAATATATTATATCTCTACATCCTCTCTTTTTATTCCAGCTGGAAATATTGTTTGTCAAACTTTTCTACACCCACTGTAACCTTTGTGGATGGGTACAATGTCTTCCATGAAACAAAACCACAGGACATATTTGATTTGGTGAGGAGACAATAAAAGGTATGTAGCAGGAAGAACACCCTAGCATATTTTATTCTATAACCTTTACTACGAGTTTTTCTTTCTTTCTTAGCCCACACTGTCATTAAAAGTGTGATTCTGAATGTAAGTTTCTCTATGGTGCTCTTGCACGCCAACTTGTCAACTTCTGCATGAAGAATATTGTAAATTTCTTTTACTTCTGGTTTGTGGTTTGTTTGCTCTGGTTTTATTAACAGATGGCAAACAACCCATGTGGGTCAATTTCGTGCACGAACTTCTATAAAATAATGTTCCAAGAAATTTGGCACAATATTACTTCAATTGTGAAATTGGAAAGTCAATTAGCTTAGGGCTTCACAAGCTTAGCGTTGGCAGAAATTCATAGCATGAAATGAGCAGCATCAGCAAAATTGCAGTTTATGAATTGATTGAGAAAGTTTTCATTACTAACAGCTAAAGTTAAGGACAAGCATGAGTGACCAGTCACAAATTTCCATTAACAATACCAACCTGAAAAATATCAGTAATAATACATGGAATAAAACATTTGTGAGCTGAAAGCCCATGAAAAAACAGTAAAACAGTATCTCATTACTGTTACTGTATTTAATGGACAAAGTCAGTATTCATACATTGGTTATATACAAAATAACCTGAAAGAAAATCCTATAGATGGTTTAAACCTCTTTTCAGGGACACGAAGGGGCTAAAGAACAGATTGGAAAGCAGTCAGGTAAAAAGCTTTTTTTTTTTTTTTTTTATGGAATCATAATTTTCATGGATATTTTCCTAACTTCACATTCAAAGTGCATATATATGTATGTGTGTGTGTATATAAAAAAAATATTATATCTGATGCAGATTATTTGAACAATGACAGTGCTGATACCTAAAAGTTGTGACTAGAAATGTGACTATTTTAAAGTTCGGGAGAAAATTGCACAAAAAAAACCCCCACTGTGCATCTTCTTTTTGAACAATGACAGTGCTGATACCTAAAAGTTGTGACTAGAAATTTTAAAGTTCGGGAGAAAATTGCACAAAAAAAACCCCCACTGTGCATCTTCTTAAAATACAAATTGCCAACAATTAATCCTAGAAAATATCCACAGTGAAAAAAAAAACCCCAGCAAAAATTACACTTTCAATCTTTTATAATGTGTTTTCTGTCATCTGGAAAGCAAAACATTGTGTTGATTCATGCAGATTCGAAATTTCAAGACTTTTTCAAAAGGAGATTTTATGTGCATCACACATATTATGAGGGAATGTTCATGCAAGGAAGCTGACATTTTGGTATTTGTTTTTCCTAGGTTGAGAGTGTTACTACTGTATGCATAAACAAAATAGTGATTATCTAAAACAAATAAAAACTCACAATGACAAAGTGATTAGAAATCACAAAATTCTTACTTGGGGAGACAAAAAAAAAAACCCAAAAAAAAAGAGAAAAAAATATCACAACTGGTCCAAACTATAAGAGATGCTATGTATAATTTCCCTCAACTAATTAAGTAAAAATGTTACCTTTTGAAGAGTTTGCTGAAATTATCCGGTAAGATAAATGAATATATATTCATATAAACAAAAATCACTGCAATTAGGACTATTTTTAGCAAACAAGCCCAGACCCAGATACTGTACATGTAACCTGATACTGTCCATATAACACATTGTTTGTTAACCAAATGTTCTGTGTTTTGGCTGTTTAAGAGACACAGGAAGTACAGCAACAATGGCAGAGATGATTTGGCTTGTCTTGGCTTGGCCAGCAAATCTTACTAATTTTCACAGGATACAAAGGAGGAAAATTGAATGCCAAAAAGACTCTGAAGTCTCAGAGCTTCTTTGGCATTCTTTGAAATAGTTCAGAAACTAAGCATGTATTTGCATGCTTATTTAATGTTGAATTATTTCATTAGTGTTTATATATCTTTATTTTTCAAAGATTCCTTATTCCATGTCTGAAGAGAGGAATTCATGCCTGTGGAGTTATACCTTGCTCCAAACTAGCCTTTCATCTTCCCAAAACTCCTATCTTCTGTAGTTTTAGCTTAATGATATTGAGGTAATTGATTGGATGATATGTAAAGCCAGAATAAAATCAGGAACTAGGTTTCTCCCTTCGATCTTGGTGTGTCCAGGTTAGGAAATCTCCATGTATTCAATATGCATTTCCTATGAGCAGGAATTTGTTATTCTTTTAAGGATTAATTAACGGTAATAGAAATAAAAGCAGAAATATAGATGTGGGATCTAGGTCTCCAGTAAAAAGGAAATCAGAGAGATGGAAAAGGATAGTGAATCTGTTTGGGTTTTAAGGAACTGGAACTCCTGTGAGAAAACAGTATCACAAGTTATCTGAAAAGGAGGTATTTGAGCAATGATCTCTCAATGTCTCAGTGGAAAGAGGAAAAGAAGCACATTTACCTCTCACAGGCAATCTCTCTTCTTGGTAAAACATAATGACTTTTTTTTTTAAGGAAACAAAGACTTTCAACATGACACCTCTCAGGTGATAGCATTAAAAAGTGATTCAAATTAATTAAGTCATTACAAATGAGGACACTGAAATGTTAGCCAACCTGGAAATTGTGTTAAAAATAATTAGTTGAATACATTCTACTATAGAAATGAGAAAAACTACATAGGATGTCATACTATGGAGTTTTAATGAAGAAACAAGATAACTGAGGTTAATAAAACATTAACACAGTAGCATTCATTTCAAAGAGATCAGCTATGTAAATATCTAAATTAGTAAACTGAAATTAAATGGAGATGTTTAAGGTCTTTTAAAGCATGACTTAAATTTTCATAAACACTATCATAAAACACAAGTTTGAATGTATATGACATGAGAAGGACCAAAAGAAAGCTGGTTTTTTAACAGTCAGAAACTGGCAGAAATAATTTTTACAATGCATTGTTTAAAAAATGAAACCTGTATACAACTAGAGAAAACAGAGATGAGCATAAATTTTAACATGTTAAATGTAAGGTCAGGCCAAAGAACATTTTGAGACACAAAAATCTTGAAAAATAAAGTATCTGGTGCCACTAGGGCCTGCAGGGCCAAAAGATCATCAGCATGTAAAAGAAAAGCTCAAAGAACATAAGGCTGTAAGAGAAAAAATAAAACAAGCAATTAAATTAATTATTTGCATCAATCTACCAAGGAGCTTGAGTGACATCCTAACCACTGTTTTGGTTTTGATTGGGTTTTCCCTGGCAACAAATAAGCGGCTGCCTCAGTGAAAGCATTAGTAAAAGAGGCTTTGGAAAATAATCAATAAAATGAATAAAAAAAGATTACTACAACACAACAGCAGTTATACAAGAGCTGAACAACTCAAATGTAAACTCTAAAGATTAAGTAAAGTGAATGAATTAGCCCTTAAACTGCCCTTATTACTAGTGCAATGAGTAGGAATGCTGACCAAAAAAACGGTTTTCCAAGACACTGGATATGGACTGTGGAAATATAGAGCAGTGAGCTAGGCTGCAATACCACTCAAAGTAGTCAAAAACAAAAGAAAAAACAGACTGAATAGGAAAGGAATAACTATTGTAAAATTGTGAAATGCCAACGTAGCTTTTGGAACCAGAGTTACCACTTTTCAGAAAAGACACGGTACAGTAGAAATGTTTGGAGAAGGGAAAGAACAGATACCAAAAAATGTATAACAGATTCTGTATGGGATTGACTAAAACAATGGAAATGCCTCAGTCTGGAAAAGGCATGCCTGAGGAGATTGTGCAAGAACACATAATCATGACTGCCATGGCAAAGATGGACAGGGAGTGAGTGCTCACTGTTTCATGATACAAAAAATTAGCATGAGAGGAAACTTTTACAGTAAATAAAATAATAAAGGACATCCTTCATATCCGTAAACATAGTTTCCTGGAACTTACTGCTCTAGCAATAAATGCCACATGTAAATGTAGATGAGCTCAGAAGGGAAATGCTTACAGCGAAGTAGCACTTATGACCCTACTAATTAATTCCCTAGGTCAGAAAACACTGACTATTACAGCGTAAGGAAAGAAGTATCCCTGAATTTGCTCCAATGTTTTACTGCTATTAATATAGCAGTCCTCTACTAATTTCACTGGACACTTGAGTTGGAGAGACAGTATGGCCATTACAGAAAACCCATTTCAGAACAGCCCTCCCCCTCCCCAGTATCCATTTCCTTTCCCATTTTTGATCTTTATTTAGCCATTTCTAATATATTTATACATTATATTAATTTTAAATATGTTCATTGACTCCTTAAGGATTTTGAGTCTTGAACTTAACTTTGCCCTTCTATGAAATTTTGAGCAGGAAATCTGAGTAAAAAGAAACCATTGAAGCTTCTTCTATTAATCTCGTACTCTTAATGTCCACACTGAAATTTTCCACCAACATTTTCCTATATGCAACTGTTGGATTGTATGAATAAAAGAGATCAGTTAGCCTTCAGAAGTGTTGTGCTGGAAACCAGAGGTAATACTAAGGGCTCCTGAATCCAGAAATACAGCTAGAAAGGAAAAATTCTGAATGAGGACTCAGTCTCACAAAGTAGATGTGAAACTTCAGCTTCATTCCACGAACTGAGTGTGATTCACTCTCTGTCCCTTTTGAAGCCTTCATGAGGTGAAAGACAGCTAGACAGAGAAGCATTTCTACAAAGCATGACCTAGCATTTCATTGGAAGCTCTTTCCTTTCCTTGTGGAATATATGAAGAAAGAAGTCATGATTTGATTCCTTTGACTGGTCAATAATGCTCCTTTTATGTAGCCTGAGTATAGACATCTGTGGATTAATATGGTGTCTCTGAGGAAAATATGTTGAATCCTTAAAGCATCTATGCTGGCAAGAAGCAAATCTTTTATAAGCAAACAATCTGAAAAAAAATCACATCAGTACTGTTTTGGGGTTTATTTTTGGTCTGGTTTTATTTGGGTTTTTTTTGTGAAAATATGGGCAGATTATATAATATTGTGATTCCTAGAGATTTTACCTGATAAAAGGTTTTACTCTGCTCTCACAGCAGGTGCCAAATATATGTAATACTTAGTGTCACAACAAATTGGATGCTCTGACCTTCTTATAGAAATTTACTTTCAAGAAGGTATGTTCACTTGCTCTTGCTCCACAGTTCTAGTATGGCCACCTTGGAATGGGTGTAAAGCACAAAAATCTTAAGAAAGCAAATAGTTACTTCAGATGTTAAAATCTTACATATTCAAATGAAATGCCCTAATAAACATTAAGACTGAGAAGAAAAATAGCTTCAGGATTCAAGCCTCAAATCGGCAAAAACTGGGATGAAATTGTGTTTTCTTTTCTCTCTCATTAGTTTCAAATGGAGAGAATCATTGATGGTTTCATACATTTTTCTATTTTTAAATTTACTTTAACCAAACACAAGAGAAAACAGATCCAGCTCCCTGCAGGGAGTAGAAATACTTCTGTTCCTAATATTATTCTAAGGCTGTGTTTTCAGGTTAAGATGCCCTTGGCAACAAAACTAGTTTTAGGTGCCCCTGGCTCCAACCATTTATTTGTGACCTCTACCTCAGTGCACAGCTGGTGCCAGAATACAAGAATATTTATTTGTGGAACCAGATTTAAAGCCTTATAATAAATCATTTTGGCTGGCAAGAGAAAGTGGAGGGCTACTGTACTTATTTATTATTTATGTATTGCTAAAGCAGGATTAGTTCCCTCAGCCATCTCTCAGGTGGCACCACTAAATGGCTGTTCTACTGCTTTCTGAGGAGGAAAACACAGGGAAAGTATAAAATCAGGGAGGCTTTCTGACCAAAATCAACAAGGCACAGACCCATTTCTGTCATCAATCCACAGCCACAGATTCCTGCACAGCCATTTAATTACCAATTTATCAGTTCCCTCCCAGTCATTTCCCTTCTATTTGCATAGTATTGAAGGCTATTTTATAGTGTCAGAGAATACAGGGGTCTTACTAACAAGTATGTCTATTCTGGTGTTTTAGAATTCAAAGAGATGTAAAGGGATAACCATCTAAAAGAAAACAGTTACTACTGCTAAAATGAACTATTAATTTATTTTTCTGAAGAAATGTGTGAAAATAGCTCAGAGTGTATTTGTATAACACTAAGCCACAAAACAAAAAGCTCAGAAGCAAGACACTATAAAGAAATGGTTCTTTTAGAAATCTGTAGAAAATGAAGAAAGGGCATGATTCAGATGCACAAGCAGGAACTTTGTGCAATTCATAGATACCTCTTCCACTATGAGCAGTCCAGCCTCTAATTTTGTGACTAGTATATAATTGAGGAAAACAGGGGTAGTGTTATGACATGATTTTAATGATCATAGCAGTAGAAATAGGACAGAGAGAAACTGAAATTCTCAAGAGTATTCCAGATTATATGTTAAAATTATCTATTCTTTTGCAGTATTTTTTCTGTGTACTCTCTGCCATAAGAAATCCTTATAGGAACACTGTGTGGATTAAGAAGACAAATTAATTGGAACTCTTTCCATTTCTCCTTCCTGAAGGCATTCAAAGTAAACTATTAAGAGTTCAATGGCTATAATATCCCAGATTAGTAAACCAGGACGTGAAAGGAGACTTCTGAATTTTTAAGACAGACAAATCTGGAAAAATCATTCTTGAACTAAGTCAATTAATGGAACCCAAAGACAAGTCTCTAATTCTTTTTGGCATTGCGAGTGTTTAGCATGAATTAAGACTTCAAGTAATTACCCAGCTAGTCCCTGATCTATGCATGAGGCAAAAAAGAAATGTTAGATCCTTTGGTTCTGCTGAAGTTGCTTTGTGTTACAAACTCAAACAACATAAGCCTTTCTTTTTGTCATGTGTTGGCCATAAATAATACTTGTTAAAAAATCTGATTTGGAGACTTCAAAAATGCTACAAAATGGAAAACAGAACATTCAAAGTCAGTCTGGCCACACTCCCTAAATGGCAGTTTGACAAATCTCCCCATGTGGTTCCCTGAAACAATTCAACAAAAAAGTATCCCATGACAGCAAAGCAAAGAGAAATACAATTGGACCATTTTGTCTAGCTATTTTTTAGTAGGGATGGATAATATCAACTGATTTGATGTTTATGATCAACTGAAAATCAGTCAGCTATTTTGGAAGAGTCTTCTAGAGCTGTTTCCTGCCATTTTAGGGTACAAGCAAAAAGCATCTATTCACACACCAGCTTTCCCACGAGACAGTAACAAGGTGGGATGACAAGGCACACAGTAGAAAACACCCTGGCAATTTTCTGTTTTGATGAAGTTTCCTGCTATGACTCAGAGCAGCATGAGGCTATTACTCACAACCCACTCCTGTGAGGAGCAAACAGGGGAGACAAACCTCAGCTGCACTTGCAGATCTGTTATGGTCCCAGCCATGCTGCTTTGCCTCACTGCCCTCTGACTGTCCCACCTTCCCATGAAAACACCAGAACAGAGCAGCAAGGCCACTCAGAAGAAAGATACATTGCTGTATCTGAGCAGAGAAAATCTATTACTGAGAAGTATCTTGCTGTAGAATGGGGATTCTTTGTCCAAGCCAGGTATAGCTGTCATCTTAAATCAGGTGACTCCTGTATGTCAGCTAAAATATGTTTGGGAAAAAAAACCAAAATCCCAATACAAGAATTACAGCAAATGATTGGGAATTCTTCAGCACAAGGCTGCAGTCACCCATGAAATCTGAGAATCTGAAATTCAGAGCAGGAGATTCTATACATAATAAAACATTCTGATATCGCCTTACAACTTGAAATGCGTGTGTTTGGAGCTGGGTGTCCAAAATCCTAAACTCCAAGGAAGACAAGTTGCAGCTAATGGTATGGCACTAAAGTTTACCAACAGATAACCAAGTGCTTCTCCTTACACTCTGGATATGTGCCTACATCTACTTACATCAGACCTTTTTCATACATAAAAAAATCCCAGATAGATAATAAACTTTACTGAGACCCACTGCTGTTCAGGACATAGGGACCCCTGAAGAAAGCTATTGAGTGGACACTTAAGAGAAGAACTACTGGCCTTTTTATGAAGTATGGGATAATGTAATGTGTCTCAGACCCAGTGAGACATAATTCAGTTTTATAACTTCAGAAGGGAATCCCACTGATCATCTCCATCTAACATTATTTTTCACTCCATCTGTCAATAAGAGAGGAATGTGGTGTAAGTACCATACTTTTTTTTTTTATTTCCTAAGCTCTCCATGACTGAGAAAGTGATATAAGTAGAATTTTCTTCTGGGATATGGAGTTCTCTCCTTACTCTATTAGTGAACTTTGGCAACATTCTGGCAATGTTTAAATATCCCCCATGATATTCAGGACCCTTTCCAAATTGACTTGTTATTTATGTCATTAAGAAAATTTATCTTTCAGCTTATCTGCCCCAATGAGAGCACTGTAGACTAATATAATTTGTCTTTTTTTCATTTAGTTCTACTGACAGTTAAGTAATTTGTGGCTCTTGCCTTCAAAGAAAACGGAGACAAATACTCTGGGTTTTTACATGTGATGTTCTCTTTTCTTTTACAGTCAAATTTAGAATAAAAATAGCAAGATTGGTACAGGCAGACCTGCTCTGCAGCTGGTGGTAAAATTGATACAGCCATTTTAAGCATAGCTCAGGCACATAGCTCAAAAGATGAGATGAAAGATGGGAAGTTAGTAACAACAACAGCCATTCCATCTACAGAACTAATTTTCATCCAAACAACTAAATACTTGCACATTTTAAAACCAAATTAAACACTGGAAGACAGATATGTTGGGGTTGCATTGAAAAGACAAAACCACACATTTTAATATAACAGACCAGTGAGTTTTCTTTCCTTTTTATTTTATGGCCTTTATTTTGTCTCTGAATGTTACAAGATAACAAAGACTGATTAGCTGGGCAGCCATTAACTCCTTTAGAAGTGATGGGATTTATAATAGCAGCAAAGCTGCCAGTTTTCTCTTCTGTCTCTTGGGTAATTAGAGAATAACTGTCTTCCAGATGTGCTGGCACTACACACTACATCAGTCTCTCTGTCTTAAATTCTTTTCCTCAATTCAGTAATTTTTATGCTAAAAAGGAAGAATTATATTGTTTAGAAATGATAAAAATACAATCCGAATTTGGACTCTACTGAAAAGTAATCTATGGACACAGTTTTCTATGATACAGAAAAGCTGGACTGTTTTTGTCTTTGTACTGTGCACCAAAACTATGCAAAAAAAATACTCTAGAAGCCAAAACAGTAGGCCAGATCAAATGTGTTCTGGGAAATCTTCAACTTGGCTAGAGCCAATATTCATCTAATACTTCAGTGCCACCCTACTTCAGCCCACTGGTTGAATGTCTTCTGAGGTACAAATTTCAACACCGAAATGTGCAGAGAGAGAGATCCATTTAGTGACAAATCCCCTCCTCCCTTTGTTTCCAAGTGGTTTTCCAGCTCTTGCATATTGCCATATATTTTTGCCGAGTGTCCACATTCCCAGCCCTGGGGGCAAACAGCTGAACATTTAATTACATGAAGTGTCATCACCTTCTTCAAAAAAGCTATCTGTTTGAAGAACTCTGCTATCTCCCTGAATATGGGCAATTTCACAAGATCACAAACCATTCTAATTCTAGGTAACTAGAATTTAGCTTTCATTCACACAAATCTATTTAAATAAGGTCTTGTTAAATATATATTTTGTTACATATGCACCATTCCTCAATAGAGACTTTCCAAATGACCTAAAGGTTTTTTGAGCTGTCCCACTCCAAAGTGTTGGTCTCAGCTCTATGTTACTGCCATTTTAAAATTGTATCAAATCTTTATAGTATAACATATGTAAAAAACTATTTCTTGATAAAATCTGTGGTTTGCTCTCACAGTCCCTCAGATGCTACAAGTTGACAGCAAAATATACTGCTGTAAAGTTTTCCAGTCATCACCGTGCTTTAGCAACCGAGGTAAGTGAGGAACGTCCCATTCAGGTTCGTGCCAGAATGTGCATTCACACTATATCAGAGATTTCACAGTTATTTAAAAATATTACATTATAAACCTTTGTTAAGGGCCATCAAATCATATTTGCTTTCTTCAATTCTTTCAAAGTAAGTTTGCACATTTAATATTTTTTGTATACGTGGTCTTATAACAGTCTTTCATATTTAAATATTATATTAAAAATAACACAATAATAATACAATATAATAAATATAACATTTTCATATTTCATATTGAAGAAGTATTTAATTTTATAAAATACCTCTTCAGTTTAAAACATTTTTAATCAAATTCTAATCATACATTACAAGGCATTTGCACACTGCATTGCAAGTATAATATGCATGTTTTCTACTTAATTGAGGTCACCAGTGAACTTCTTTGGGAGTTTGGATCTATAACAATTCCAAGGACTTTTAATTCATTACATATTCCCTGAAACACTATTTTAATAATTTAGATCCCTGAACTATTTTGGCCTCATTTGCAGTTTGAATACTGTGTTCAGTTTTGGGCCCCTTCCTACAAGAAAGACCTTGAGGTGCTGGAGTGTATGCAGAGGAGTGCAATGGGGCTGGGGAAGGTCTGGAGCACAAGTCCCATGCAGAACAATAGGGGGAGTTTGGGTAATATTTAGCCTGGAGGAAAGGGGGATTGGGGGAGACCTTATCACTTTATAGCTACCTGAAAGCAAAGTGCGGATCAGTGTCTGTTCCAAAGTAATAAGCAGTAGAAGAGGAGATAGCCCCAAGTTATGTCAGGCAAGGTTTAAATTGGATATTAGGAAAAAACTCTTCAGTGAAAGGGTTGTGAAGCACTGGAACCAGCTGCCCAGGGAAGCAGCTGAGTCATCATCCCTGAAGGTATTTAAAAGACAACAAGATGTGGTGCTCAGGGACTAGGCATTTTATGATTGTAGGATTCTCTTAAGTTTTCCTCACTTATGAGACAGTATCAAAAGCATTATGAAAGTCTAAACAAGATATCAGCTATTTCTTGTACAATAGCAGCACCCACCAACACCAGAACTGTATCGCTCTGTCACTGAAACCACACAATTTTGATACAGGACTAGAGATAACGTGATAACAAATAGATATTAGTAACAAGCAGTTATGAATGCACTTTGTCTCCATCTGTGACAAATCTCTTAATGAGCCTATTATATTTGTAGACTGAATGACCCTAGATTAACTGTAGAAGGAAATATCTTAATGGCACAGTAATAATAAATATAATGCTATCAGGAAGCTACATCTCACAGGCTTCTGAAGAAAAAAACAGAATCTGTATCAAAAGATACAAAATAGTAACACAAGACAGGAGAAACCTTGAAAGCATAATGTCTAGTGGCATCAATGCAAATTACAAAAGATTAGTCACTGAGAAGTGCAAAGAAAGGTTATTTAAGGTATAATTAAAGCATGTACATAACTGTGTAACAAACAATGTTCGTTTCATAACCTCAGCCCTTCATAATCAGTGTAGCAAATTACAATGAAGAAAAAGAAAGTATGTTCAGATGAGTATCACTATTATGCATATTTTTAAACTATTATTCAGAGAAAATTCTGGGCTGTGAGGTATCATTCAAATGTAATTCAATTTTCAAAGATAACTATAACATTAGTTATAATGAAAATAAAATTGTTTATGCAACAACTCCAGGTCAAACACTCCAGATAAAACAGAGTTATTTTATTTAATATGCAGTATTGGAAAGAATATTCACATAGCAAGAAAAGGATACTCAGCTGAACTGTGTAACAAACTAGCGCAGCTGCTCAAGATTGACAGCCTAAACAGCAATGTCTTTAGATTGCATAAAGCTAAAAAACCCCATCTATTTACAAAGGAAACTTCAGAATCAGTTATACAGAACTGATCACTCTAATATCTTGAATTGATACACAGGTATAGTAAGTTTTAACCAGTTATTATCACATATATCTGCATATATCTGCTTTTTTGTGTCTGGTACCCCAACTTTGGTTGCAACTTGGATGCAATACACTAATTTATACCCAAGTAAGTTTCATAAAATATATGCTAACACAAATCAGAAGATAATTCATAAATATTTATAATGTGAAGGGAGAGAATGCTTCTTCTGAAAATGTGCTAATGATCTGCAGTATCATGCAACTACAGCAGCAAACATAGCTGAATTTCTCTCAGAAAGTATAACTTATTTATATAATAAAATGAATTAACTGAGCATTTCTTTCATATCAGCAGTTCTCTTGTTGCATTTCTGGCAATTCCAATTTAATTTTGAAACACATTTTATTTCACTCATACCTTATTAATCCTGACAGAGTAGATAGTGAAAACAGTACACCAAATCAACCTGATAGCAAGACAACCTTAGCTTCAAAAAGATAAAAGCAGAGCCAATGAAACAATGTTCATTTCATAACCTCAGCCCTTCATAATCAGTGTAGCAAATTACAATGAAGAAGAAGAAAGTATGTTCAGATGAGTATCACTATTATGCATATTTTTAAACTATTATTCAGAGAAAATTCTGGGCTGTGAGGTATCATTCAAATGTAATTCAATTTTCAAAGATAACTATAACATTAGTTATAATGAAAATAAAATTGTTTATGCAACAACTCCAGGTCAAACACTCCAGATAAAACAGAGTTATTTTATTTAATATGCAGTATTGGAAAGGATATTCACATAGCAAGAAAAGGATACTCAGCTCAAACTGTGCCAAGGGTCCCCCACCTCTACAGACTGAATGGTGGAAGGAATAAGCATTATGATTATTTTTTCACAAATGCCAGTTAAGATCGACAGTTTTATGGAGATTAGAACTCATATTGTTGAAACTATGTAAACTTTGGAAAATAAGCACACAGAAAATCTTGTTAATCTTCTAAAATATTCAAATCATATTATACTTTTTCTCCCACGATTTTCCTGAAACCTGTCATACATTTCTGAACAGTTCTTGAATTTCTTTCTTTTCTCCTAAAATACCATATCCACAGGACAGTCACTTACTAAAATAAAATTATCTAACAAATTGATGTATGTCAATTGTAAGTATTGCAATATTAGGTCTACCATATGTGTTTAGATTCCTGCTTCTTTTAATACCTGTATTCATAGCAATAGTTATCTCAATCAAAAAGGCTACATAGAATGTTTGTGCTACTAGCAATTTTCCAACCTCAAGAAAGAAAATAAAAAATAAACAGAGAAAGAAAACCATCTAAATAAATACCACATGGTCTTTTCAGATACAAAATCTAATATAAATATTGCTTTGAAAATACAGAAGATAAATTACTGCTCCTTAAATCCACACTGGCTTTCTAAATTCTAGCAGAAAAGTGATTCTATCATGACTAAATGCCAATTAACTATTTTCACTAATTAAATTATTTCTAGAATAGCAGCAGCCCATGACAGAAATCCATAATTCTATTTGATCAACAAAGTGGGCATCTGTATGACACCATGCAGAGGAAAACCATTTTCTTTTTGCTGTTACTTGAAACTCCTATACTTCTTTTAGGCATACTCCCCCACCTTCAGAAAACGAACAAACAAAAAATTAGGTAATTATATAGAAATAAAACTGCACATGCAATCTTAAACTTCCATCTTTGTGCACACATATTATGAAAAAGGTCTACACTGTCTTGTGATCTACTCTGAACTTTCAGCCTCCCTGGTTTTTGTCTCACTACCATTCTTCTTGTCCATTTAAACAATTCCTAAAGCCTTCAAAGTACAAAGCAAGGCTCACTACACACCAGTGATAATCTCTCAATTGGGAAAGCATCCCAGTCTCTTCCTTTTTTTTTCTGCAATTACTTTCTGTTTGTTTTCCTTCTTCCCAGAATCCCTCCTGCTCACATCCTCCAATTCCTCCCATCCTCCTGTTTCATCACTCCAGCTCCTTGTTTCAATGTCTTCTACAAACTTCTGATTGTCTATCTATGATCTCTCTGCACTTCTGTCAGAAATGCTTCCAATAGCAAATGTACACCTAAAAACATGAAGCCAAAGAGTTTCTCATATTATTAGCCTTGGACTTATCTTTAAACTCAGTAATCTATGACAGTTTATTTGTTTTAATGGAGCTGAATAAGTTTTTCCTTTAACAATCTTTTCCAAAAGGCCAAAGTGAAAATGTTGAAAAAAAGTCATTCAAAATAAGAGTTAAATTCTAGACTGACCAATATTACAAAAATATATGAAATAAGTACTATAAGCCACAAATATTTAAAACCAATTTTTGTAATGCGAAATGTCAGAAAATCTATGAGATGCTAATAAAGTAAACTAAGAACTGATAAAAAATCATGTCTATATAATAAAATATTCTGATATTTCTTTGAAGGTGCAAAATGTATTAATTATTTATTAATTAATAACTTAATTTATCGATTCCCACACTTTATTTATTTTTCACTGTCCTCTTTCCAGTTACTTGGACCTTTTAAAAGTATTCCATCAGTGACGGCAAGGAAGGCTTTGCTTGAAAAAAAAATCTCATATTTGGCCCCAGTTTTTGATCCTGCTAAAAAAGTTGGTTAAATGGTGTTGCTTCACCCAGTCAGAACCAACATAACAACTACTTTGCTGTTCTTAAGTCCATAATCACTTGTCTGCATATTTGTATTTGTAGGAGTTTGAAAGGTCTATTTCTTTTCAAAGAAAATTTTTACTACAGACCTAGCTAAATTAAAAATAAAATTGAATTAATATTTATATCTGCCCTTTAACAACACAGATTTAATTCCAATCACATGCAATATCTTTTAATTTCTTGATAAGTCCTTGATCAAAGAAAACAATTTATGTTTCTTTCCCAAGGCAAAAGCAAGCATTCAAAAATCACAATAAATTGAAGTAAGTATATATTTTCCTTCAGCAGTGGAGAAAACAGCTTTGTAATACATTTTTAACATATGGACCCTAAAATGTTGGATTGTTTTGCTCTGAAGTAAGTATAAATATATAAACTACATACTGAGCCAGATTATTTTCCTTCAGCAGTGGAGAAAACAGCTTTGTAATACATTTTTAACATATGGACCCTAAAATGTTGGATTGTTTTGCTTTGTTTGGCCAATGTTTCATATGGCCCCATGCTCAAGATAGGCTCAATTGTTTCCTAAAACATATATTCACATATCAGACAGTAGGTAGTCAGGTGTCAGTCTGTACTCTCTTGACAAAATGGAGCAAATATAGCTTAAGCCTGAAGCAAAAGCCTGGATAAAATAATGAACCATGAAAGTTTATGAATTCAAGCATTATGTACTAGAGATCAATATTTCCTACTTTTCTAAATTAAATGATATCTTGACATCCTCTCTCCCTGAACGAAAAGATATAGCACATCTTTTGTCTTCCACCAAAATAAACCCCAAATTTTATTCTGACTCCATATCTATTTAACTATAATGCATAGGAAATAATAGAGTAGCCAAAGTTCCTGATCCCTTAAACTGTACACACAAGGAATTAGACACTAATTATCTGCCACAAATTTTTTAATCTCTTTGAGTATAAGGTTAAATTATTTTAAAAAGGACCTCTATTAATTTTCTTGTTTGTTCTTTTTTGCATAATTTCTGTTCACAGGAATAACAGAAAAAAATCCACCTACCTAAGGCATTCCTTTTCCAAGACCTTTTACCACAACACTTTTAATTGAGAAAGTCTTTTTGAAAAATATATCAAAGAAAAACTTTGAACAGCCTGTGAAATTAATAAAGACATCTCTCTACTAAACAATATACTTGTTAGACTTCCTCCTTGTAAGGCTAATCCCAATTAGTATTTTGATGCAAAATTCTATTACTTTGGTTTTCTTGTAACAAGGAATAAATCTGTTTGCTCCACAGAAATATCTGAATAAAGGAATTTTAGAAGATGCTAAGCTCTCAAGGCAATGTTTAAAAAAAGCTATTCAAACAAAGAACTAATACAGAATTTTTTTGAAGTTTTCTAGTTTAAAAAACCACCAACCTTTCAAAACGAAACACAGATACATCAAATATGGGGCCTCATTTTCTGGGTATCTGGTTTGCAGTATTTTCCATTTTCTTCCTTTAAAATTCTGGATCACTTCTGTAGGGAAACACAGTTTGGTTTGTAACTAAAGAACAGAGTTTCTAAAACCTGAGCTGTTCCTAAAGAACCGGTTTCTAAGGCAAAAGAGGTCTTCAGCATTTTGTAGCTATTCAAAGCTTTAAAATCAAGCCTTGAGACATTAAATAACTATTCAGAAGGAGTACTGTGCATTATCCCTTCAACATATTCACAACAGCTCCTTTTTTACTAGAGAAAAATGTTTAATTTAAAACCACATGCACTCCTTTCAAGACAATGCTTTCAGAGATGCTAGCTATATCTTTCCACCTGCCAAATATAAACCAGGAAAATCAATAGCAAAATAGTAAAAAAGATGTTATCCATTGTTTTAAAGCTGGGTAATTTTTTCCATACTGGAGAAGGGTTGTATTCAAGTCACTTTGCCTTTTGCAGAACTTGGAGACTCAAACATAATGGAAATGCCAATTTCTGTGGTCTGTGTATAAGTTATTTTGACTCACGTATTCTCTTTACTGCTTGTAGAGTCCATGTGGCACATCCAATATCCCCTCAATCAACAGAAGAGTAATTTAATACCTTTGTTATCAGAAGTTCTATATGTAATAAAAACCACTCTCTATAGTGTCTCTATATTTCTAAACATGGTTTTTTGTCCACTGAGGCATCGCAAGGACTTTGCTTACTTATGTTAGGGGAATTAAATTATTATATTTTCAATTCGGATATATCAAATAGCTTGAACATAAAACATACTACCTTGGTATCTTCTGAGATAGTATATGCAGAAGTAATGAGTATTAGCGAAATTAATCCCTTTTATTTCTCAACAATTAACTAATTTTATTGAAATTTCATGGCGTTTTTGCCATTTCACTCTCATTCTTCACTTCCCAAGTCAAAAATTTCATCCTCTTGAACTTTCAGATATTCAAGGACTGTGTTTGCAGAAATCCAACAGTATCATAGACAATTTTACTTAGACTATGAAAAAGCTGTTTAAAAAGAAGTAAACAAAAAAGGAAAAATATTACAGTTCAAAATATTAAATATTTCTATGTCCTTTTTTCCTTCACTATCACCTTCCTCTTAAGACAACTCTTAAGGAACATCAATGCCCAGGAAGATTCCACAGTTCAACTCATCTTTAAATCAGTCTAGAATAGAGATCAGTAGCAGAGATTTTGGATTGATAAAAATTCATTGACCCTTTCTGTCATGGACAAAACTGCATGGACAAATTTTTCCTCTCCAGAGTAATACTGTGGGAAAGCTTCTCAGGGAAGTCAATGCAAATACATCCTTGTAAGTCCATAGAAGGTGATTATTATAACATTTTTGTAATTTGAAATACTCTTAGATGGACACCAGATATCACCAAGACTCGAAACGTCCATTGCAGAAACAAGCAGAATTTCATACAACTTTTGGAACAGTGAATTTTAAAGAAAGATGTTCGGAACTCACTGTACTCTCATTCATAAATTCATGGCATCTCAATTTGTGATGGCCCAGAAATTGTAACATTTAATCCTGAGACGTTATTTAAAGCATTTCCTAATTAAAGGAGATTTAACAGACTTTCTATGAGCACAGAGGTTAATACTGCCCCATCTTTTACAAATGAAAAGCTATCCACCCTAGTCTAATTCAATATACAGAATTGAAATCAATGAGAGTTCTATATAAAGAGCAAGGGTAGAGAATGACGCAAAATGTCAAGAGGTCCTATTTATAGGTACTGAAATTCTAACAAAAAAAAAAAAAAAGAAAAAAAAAAAAGTTAGGTTTGAAAGGAATGGATCTTTTTGAAGTAAAAAAACATCATCTTATTGTATAAACATAACCATGCAAAAGCAGAAACTCTGTTCAATGTCTTAGGCATTGTCCTTGAAACTCCTTTTTTAAATGTTTAGAATTTGAAAGGGATCTCATTTCGTTTGACCTTCCATAGACCATAAACTGCAGAACTTCCAGAAATTGTTGCTATATTTTCCTTTTATGAAGGAGCAGAGACTTATACTAAACTCAAGCTGAATAACACATATTGTTTATTTGTGCTCCTGTAGCAATACCTGAGGTAAAACAATAATCTAATACACTTGTTAAAGACCACTTAAGTAGCTCTTAATGATACATTTCTTCTGGGTAGCAAAATATCCTATCCATCCACATGAGAGTACTTTAATCATTTCCCTTGAGTTTGGGACATGGACTTAGCTAAAATTACACTTTCTAATTGAACTCAAGCCTAGTTTGTTGCAACACCACGTCATTGTCATTGGTAATGTAAATCAATCACTGCTATAGTGTAACGACTGTAAAAGCAGAAAAGACCAGTCTATTACTGAAAATTGATTTTTGTACAACCAATAAACTAGAAAACTTATAATGTAAATAATAATTGAGAAATAAAAGTTTAAAACAACGAAAAGGCATTAGAATTGTAGAAACATGATAGTTTTGCCCTTTCTGTTGAAGTCAGAAAAGATAAATAGCAGACACTAGTTGATTTTAATATGCTTACAACAGAGGAAACTTTATCTCTAAATGCCACTATACTATTTTATGTTATCTTTTCATTGCCTCTAAAATCTGCTGTATTTTTCTTAGACATATAAAAATATATATTTTCAGATTTACTCTTGAGATACTGTTGTTTCATATTTATTGCTGGAGGTACACTGCAATTCTTCACAGACTTTCAAATTCTTCCCTAAACATCTAGGGTCAGATTCCATAAAACAAAAATAGATGAACTTCACCCTAAACATTAAACCAGTTTCTCAACAGTAATTATTTTTCTATTACATACTTTGGGCAGCTGAGTCCTAGGAACTACAGACTAACTCTTTCTTTGCTAGGCCTTGTGAAGAACTAACACACACAGAGACACGTGACCTAAAATAAACATGTTATGCTGCATGAATCCCTACTGCAATTTCCCTTTAGGTACAAAAAGGCTGCTATGAGGTCTTCCTGAAGCTTCTCTTCTCTAGACTGAACAACTCCATCTCTGACAGACTGGTTTTTTACAGGACAGGAGCTACAATCCCTGGCTTTCTGACTCTCTTCTGGACCTGCTCCAGCAGGTCAGTGCTCTTGTGTTCGAGACCCCAGAGCTGGATGCAGCACTCCAGGTGGGTCCCACAAGAGCAGAGCAGAGGGGCAGAATCACCTCCCTCACCCTGCTGATCACATTCCTGTTGATGCAGCCCAGGATGCAGTCAGCCTTCTCGGCTGTGAGCGCACATTGCCGACCCATGTCCAGTTTCTCATCTACCAAGTCCTGCCCTTCAGGCCTGCTCACACTTTTACATGGGCATAAGGCAGGTGCAGGGCAGTCCGCAGGACTGGATGACTTTTAGTGGTCCTTTGCTGTCATTGGTTGGTGGGAATCCATTCATTTTAATTGTCCTGCGCTGCTCTGTGACACTCTTACTCCAACTGGTGACAGTGGCAGAACAATTTACTGAATGTATATAAATGCTCTGAGCAAAAAGCCAGAAATTTTCTGCTAGGGATCATCATCTAGGCTAAATTTTTTTCAACTATAGAATCTCAAAGCAACCACCCTTATTCTATTTCACATGCAGAGGAACTTGTGAAGTGAGCCATCAGGTCTGGAAAATTACATCTGCATGATGTATTAAAAATATACACAAATACAAAGGATAACTAACCATAATCTCTAACTTATCGTCTTTTTTTTCTCCACACCCAGCTGCAGTCCTCCCTCACCCTAGCCATCCCTCACTCCAGACCCCTGGTTGTGTACCAAGGATGCAAGGTCCAAAATTTAGCTGCCTAAATTTAGCTGCAATTATAGGCTGAAGTTGGGTTATTAATTATTAGCAGGTCAAGGGCTTAAGGAAGTAAATGCCAGCATAGGGGGTTTCATACCTTGTGTCATCCACATGAGTGCTGACAGTATATGAAAGACACACAGGAGCCGTGAAGAACCTTTCCAGGGATTTGCAGGTACCAACTATTCCTCTCCAAAATGCTGTCTGACTGGTTGGTCAACAAAGACCAATGGTGAGCACACTAGTGCTTAAACTAAGAACTCAATAGGTCCTACCTCTCTCTTATGTATCAGGTAAGAAATGCTTTACATATTCAAGTTATATAGATCCTGATTGCATCCTCTTTGCATAAGTAATATGATCCAAAACAATCTGCACTACAGTTAAATATTTTGGCTGCATGAATAATATGTGGCTGATAATAGCTTGGTATACATTTTGTATGGTTGTATTTGGCAAAGGAAAATATGTTGAGAATTTTATCTATAATGTTAATTCCTTTGTTTAATAACTTACCTTTTTAAACTGTTTGACACAGGCTACAGTGTAGAACTGCTCCTGAATTTAGGATATCAAATGATGATAGTTTATACTTTATGTAAAAAGGTGTTCTGTTATCTACAGCTGGCTGAGACAGTGACTTTCATCCTAGAAGATTATCGACTGAGAGCATATAAAGTATACTTCCCTGCCTCCTAGCTCCAGAAGTGCAACACACCTGGGCATGAAGCCACCAACCCTCAGGAATATATAACACTTTCACAAGAGAGCAAGGAGCATACTCAGAAATACAAGAAACTGAAAATATACCACATCCCCACACTGGCTGCTTACAGGACACAAAGCCTTTTTTCTCATCTACAAGTTCATAAATAAATTAGTTCTTGTACACCAGGGGAATATATAAAGCAGTGGGACAAAGGACCAAGGTCAAAAGTTTTATTTCTCACACATAATGGATACTCTATGTAGGTATATAAACTACTGAAGGAAGTCAGTTCATCAGAGCAAGTATGATACAAGTCTGCAATTAACTTTGGGATACAAAAAGGAATGAACTTGTCACCATTTTCTCTTCTAAAACATTGTAATTCTTTACTCATGCTTCTTCTGGAACCTAAAACAACTGAAAAAAAAATTAAAATACATTAAAAAGTCTAAAATTTTTTAGAGTGGTTGTCTAATAATGAATGAACTATGGAAGGATGCACATGCCCTAAATAAAAGGACCTAGGAACCTACACAGGATGCTTTGGTGCTCTTCATGACAGGTTCTCCCTGCTCTTTCAGGTTTGTGAGCTCACTTTATGAGGTCAGTCTTTATGAGACAGACAGCGGAGCCTCCAACTGTGCTGCTCCTGTACGTGGTTATCAACAGAAGGAATGTGCCATTGCAACTGAAAATGTCACATTTTAAAGACTGGCCTGAAGAAGTGAGAGTTTTAAGGAAGAGACATGTTTTTAGATTAAGACAACCTGCATTTCCTACGAAACACTGAAAATATTCTTTCTTATCTACACACAGGTTTGAGTTTGATCAGTTTAGTTGCCCTTTTTGGTTAATACAGAGAGAAAATCATTGATCTAAACAATGTAAACTGTCAATAAGCCAAGCAGCTATTTAAAAAAAATCTTATGTTCTTGATAAAACTAAACTTAATCCCTTGTCAAGTTTATTTTATGACAATGAGCTTCTGACACAGCCTTTCTAACCTTTCATCTTTAGTTCTTCCATATGTAAACCTGAACCACATGCTAAAACACACACTTGTAATGAAGAAAACCTGCTGTGATCAATCAGAGGGAAAACAAAACCATAAAATATGCAACAAAAATCAGCAAGACACAAAGATGATAGATCATAATTTAGCATTTGTTGTGTTTCCTGGGAGCTTACACAGGTCTGTTTTTATTTAATTATCACAAGAGGTAATAAAGTTAGAGGCATACCAATGGGGAACAGGTCATTACTGAGAGTTGTTAACTTCTTAATATAATCCACTGCTCTTTTAATCACTCAGCAACTAAATTAATTAGCTGCTAAAGGTTAGAAAACTTCTCCCCAATCCTAAATGAAGTAAATAATTTCTTTCTTATATTCCACGTTCTATACATATTATAAATAAATTTCTTTTATTTCAATATATAAAAAGCTATTCTTTTCACTGTATAAACACTTGATTGGAATGTAACCTGAAAAGATAAAGTATCAGGTACATGATAAGTATAACTTTTTCCAAACAAATGCAAAATCTGTCTTCTTTTCAGTATCTATGAATTCTGTCAAGTAGATACAAGTGAAGATATGACATGAAATTTTCATTATTAGTACTCAAGGACCTCCAAGCCACAACTGAAGAGTCCTATGTGTCTTGTATGAAAAGCAACTTATACCTATGGCTACCAGCATCCTGGTAAGACACATAAGACAGTAACCAAGATTATTTTCTTTGAGAGAATGTGCATAAAAATTTATATATAAAAATTGCCTTAAAATAAAAAGGATTAAGCTGCCTCACACTTACAGCAGAGTAAGAGTGCAGAGGTATTGAATCAGATATAGCTTGTAGATACAGTCATACACAAAATTACATAA
Source organism: Passer montanus (assembly GCF_014805655.1). Taxonomy (NCBI): domain Eukaryota; kingdom Metazoa; phylum Chordata; class Aves; order Passeriformes; family Passeridae; genus Passer; species Passer montanus. The sequence continues at coordinate 9,964,781 of NW_024367037.1, forward strand.
GTGTCGAGGATTACTTGCACAAGATACGTTTCTGCATTAAATTTCTCATTCCCCCATTGTCACTTGTTCCCACCTTACTGTCATATTTAACACCTACTTCTCCTTCCTTCTCCTGAACTCCTACACACTCATACACAAAGATTCTTTCATTGCTATCAACTATTTAGTCCATATGTCCAAGACAGTTTTAAGAACAGATAGTAGTTTTGGACAAGACTGGTTACTTAGAAAACAACACTTTCATTACTGTGCTATTCAAACAATTGTATTTTTTCAATTTTTCTAGTATTGAACTTGATAACATATTATTACATGCTAAGAATATATCAAGTGCAAAACAGTGTACATTTCTAATACAGCAACAGTATAATTTGATATATATGCATATATATAACCAGATAAAAATCTAATATCTGAAATAAAGCTAAGCCTCGCTGTGAAGTTAGAATTTACATTCTGATTCAGACTCTCTCTGCATATGTTATTATAAATAATTAACTATAGATACAAGTCAGAAATTGGGTTTAAGTCCAGTAGATGTCTCTCAAAGATGTCAATATATTGTTACTCAGGTTTTACATTACAAGTTGCTAACTCCCTGGTCTTTTGTCCACTAGTAAACCCAGCTCCCTGGAAGACAAAGATACCTGAAAATACTACGTTTCTCTTATTGCGAAACAGATGAACATAGGCTTTTATTAGAAGAAAAACTTTTTAAAGAATAGTATGGGTAATATTATGAAATATCAAGTGGACTTCTCTAACCTTCCATTAAATCAGTTTTAAATATAAATTCTGAATTGAATCTGAAATTTGTTTAAAAACGTGTCTACTGTCAGCTTTTTATAGAATTAGTTTCAGGGAACAGATGGACATTTGAATATCTTCTTAAAAATGTGTATTTATATAAGACTTTTTGTAGATGAAAAAAAAAAGGTTGCATTTAGAGAAAATATCCAACACGAAGGTAAAAGAAAAATCCAAAAGGAGGACTGGAATGTTTCAGGCTACATTTTAAGGATTAACAAAGTATCTGTAACTGAAGATACCACCAAGCAAATACTTCGGTAAAGCTAATTTTTGCAAACATACAGGAAGATCCACAGAGACCTGAAGTATGCCTTGCCAGTTCCTCAGGATTTAGCTTACCTTAATCTGCTTCCAATTTGCCAGTCATACTGAAAATACACAATGCATGTCCTCAGTTACTTCATGTTCTTAGACATGAATATTTATTGCCAGTTCTCTTTTTTATGGTGGTAAATATTGAAATTTAGGTGTTAGATCCCATTTTTTTGTATTATTGAAATTTTTGGGAGGTTATTTATAAAAAAAATCCATTTTTAATGACTTATAGAACACGTTATATCAAGAATGTAATGGACTTCTTCAAATCTCAAGTATGCTTAGGTAGAAAATAATTATTGCCTAACTTCTGTTACAGCAATGTGCTGGGCAAAAAAGCAAAATTATTATAACAATGGAGATTGGAATAAAATAAAATGCAGAGCTCAAATCTTTACAATAAAATTAATTTCTTCCCTCTTTGTTGCACAACACAATTATCTCATATTCACTATGTACGCCATTTTTCCTTTCCTTTATCTTTGCATTTTTATCTGCCTTTGTAAGTTAAAGAATGAGCAGTTCTAATACAGTGAATTATACATTTTCAAAGAGATTAACCATGAATTAGAAAAAAGAAAAGAACATATAAAGCCAGTTACTTTTGGCCTTATTCAATCCAGACTTAAAAACATGACTGTGCTGACTAACACTGCATTGCTGAAGGTCAGCAAGATCTAATGCCTGACTGTACTGAGAAACAAATGAAACCATTCATTGTAAGCTGCCATGAACAAATTATAGCAAATACTTCAAACAGAAATAATGGAAAACAGTGCAGAATGAGCAAAGATATCTGCAGAAATAAAGCAACTTTTAAAGGGCTGCAACTTTTTCATATTCCTCTAACCATCACTTCTACAATGTACATCTCTGTTCACACCATGTTACTTATTACTTATTGCTGTAAATTCTCTTCATTTCAGATATTATTCTAAAAATGGCACATGATAATTCATTTATTAGCTCTTCTAACAAGGTGTGCTTTGTCCAGGATGAAGTTAATTTTCCTCACTGCAGCCTGCATGATGCTGTGCTCTGGATTTGTAGCCAAACATATTAGTAACACAGCAAATGTTTTGGCCATTCTTGGAACAGTGTTTGTACAGAATCAAGGTTTTCTCTTCTGACTACTTTGACTCTGTTTCCAGCATGGCATGGCAAGAAGCTGGGAGGGAAAACAGCCTGGAACAGCTGACCCAAATTAGCCATACCATGTAACATAATGTTCAGCAACAAGAACTGAGATAGAGGAAAGGATTGCCTCCAAATGCAGCTGATGATTGGTCAACAACTGGAAAACAGTCTGCTTGTAACAGGTGATTTCTTTGAATTGGTTTCCTCCTTCTTTTCTTCATCTGTTTATTTGTCTTTATCCAATGAATGTATTTTTCAGTTTCATTTTTTTTCTTTCCCCCAACCTGCAGTGTGGGGAGAGTGAGTGGCTGTGTGGGTACCTGGCTGCTAATTACCATAGCCAACTCATTACACAAGGCTATGTAAATGTAGCTTTCAGTTCAAACAGTATTTATATACTTAGTGTAAAACATCAGAAGTCTCTTAAGAGAACCTTCTGCTACTCCACAGAGCCCACAGTGACATGCTCTCCTATATTAAGTGGCTCTTACACACTCTGTTTGCAGAACAGCTGAAAATCACATTACAATTGCACAGTACAAATTTCCATGCAACCAACAGCGCTGTGCTTTTCATATCCAAGAATATTAGTAACTTGACTGCAAAGTAATTTCTTAAGAACTCTGTCACCTCTCCATCCTTCAATGATATCATTAAAGCATATCAGCCCTGCTTTCTCTCAGTAACACATTATATGGACAAGATAAACACCACATCTTTAAAACCCATATCAATGAATGGCATTAGCTGTTCAGTAAGTGTCACAAAATTGAAGTTTGCAGGAACCAGATGATTATCAGCTGTCCTTTTGTGTTTGTTTGTTGTGTGGGGTTTTTTCTACCCTACCATCTCATCTGACACTATAATTACTCTTGTATGTGAATTCAGAGAACACAGACAAAATTTCAGTATCATAAGACACAGAGGTTTCATTACCATATATGTGGAATGCCTGCATCATTTGGAAACAGGCAGGACATTAGAGCTCTGCAAGACTGAACCTAGTACACCAGGATACATTTTACCCCGACGAACAAAACACTTCTGAAGAAAAGTGCAATACAAGAAAACATAAAATGAAAAACACATTAATAAGAACATCAATAGAAACTGGCTAAGAGAAATTCAAAAGAAAATGAAAAACATACTCCTAACCTCCAAAGGGAAGAAACATCAGAAAAAACAGTGAGGCATTATATAGTTTCAACTCCAGAAAATAAGTAAACATCAATATTTAAACCAAAACAAAGCTCTCAGTAATTTACCTGTCTGAGGCACGTCCCCTTATATCTGTCATTAACAACTGTTCATCTAACAGTAAAAATCCTTCTACTGTTACTTTTCTGTATGTTTTTTAAAATTAATAAAATACAAGTCACTTTCAAGGGAAGGCGGTGGAGGCATTGTAGATTTCAATATGGTTTTCCAAAAGGAGCCTGAACTACTTGTCTTGAAATGTAGAAATTCAGCTTAACCAATAGGGAATTACAGATGACTGCTTTTATTCCAATAAAGTTGCATCAAGAAAGTTCACCAAACAATAAACTCTGGCTATAAAACTCCAGCTATATCTCCATCTATCTCCATCTAAGTAATAAAGTTGCATCAAGAAAATTCACCAAACAATACCATTTCTTTTATGAATAAAATAATTTCTGGGAAAAAGTAACTGTTCCAGGAGTTCACCACTCTCCAAATTAAAAATTAAACTCTGGCTATAAAACTCCAGCTATATCTCCATCTATCTCCATCTAAGACACGCAAAAATTATATATATATATATATTATATATATATATATATATAAAAATGCTTTTAAAGCTGTAATTCTCAGTTTTCCTATGATTACCTATATTCTTTCCCAGATGACAGTAATAATTGTAATTTAGGTTATTTAAAACCATTACTTAGATTATGCCTGTTTACCCTTATTTCCATAGAGAAATAAACTCCCTGGATTTTCTGACTATCCATCATTTTCTATTTTTAGACATTTGATCCCACAAAATGTAACTGTCCTAACTAAAACACCTATTTATGTAGAAAATTAGGGGGAAAGTTACAATCTTACAAATATATTTTCTGTACAGAAGAAACCTAAAACAGATTATTATTACAGAAGAAGCTACCTTATCATATTTCCAGAAATATCTTGCAGAAAGACAAAAGAGATTAACTTTTCTTTAAGTCCACTCCCTCTGTGTGTTAAACAACTTTCAGGTGAGGTCAGTTTCCACGTACATCTGAACTGCACTAATTTCCTGAAGCACTGCTTTAGGGCAGGATATATATATAGTGCAGTGGCTATGCTACAAAAAGAAATCGGCAACTTCTGCTTCAATCTAATAAAAGTGACCTGAGCATGTCTCATAAATCTAGCTTTCCCAAGGTAAAAATGGAAGCAATTTTAATTTCTGAAACCTTAGGACTGAAGTTCTACTGGACATAAGAGAGCATGAGAATTCACACAAAGCAGCTGTGAAAAGGGGTAGTGCAAATCACAGTTCTGTATGAGAACCCTTAGTCCTACACAACCTCTGCTTTAGGGGGAAAGTAACTTTTAATGTGGCCTCCCAAATAACATCATTAACAGTGATCTTTTCTTATGACAAACGCTAGGTTTTCTGAAAAGCAGCTGACCACCATAAACACAGAGGAGCAGAGATATGCACAGGATCCTCAGTGACCTAAGAAAGGAAAATGGAGCACACCACTGGCCAATACAAAGGCCACTGAAGGAAAACAATGAGATGGTTGTCCCTGTTGAAAACACCCACTGAAGCAGGTAAACGAGGAAACTCTCACCAGGAAGCAGGTTCATTAAATAGGGTCATCAGGGTGTAGGACTTTTTACAAAAGAATTTGGGAATAAAGCAGAGAAATATTTGATACTCTGTAACACTTAAAAAGAGATGTTTAGGGATAGGACAAAAGATAAGTAAAAAGAGGGATCAAGATGGATCTGGGAGGGATAAAAGTGGGAAAATAGAAAAGGACAGAGGTTGGTCAGCATGCCTGAACCTTGTGCTACACCATGGCCCACCCCATCTCCTGACTAAAGCCTATCTTATGTGTGGGTACACTCTCAGCTCTGAACATGCACATGTGGGAGTCAGTGAACTTTGATCTGGGCTAGTCTGCAAGCACAGGGTGAGGTCTGAGTGCCAGCAACTCAAGTGGATCCATGAATGTCAGGGGCTCACAGGTCTAAGAGCTGCAAGAGGGGAGATGGAGGTTCTAGGGGTCATCCACAGCATAGGTTAAGAGTGTAAGACCAGGTAAAAGAGAAGAGACACTTGTAATGTCTGTGCACCTGTTGCTCAACAGTTCCTCCCCACAACTTGCTTTCCTGGCATCCTGGTTTAGGGAAAATGCCTAGGACACCTGGCAACATAAATGAAAATAGGAGTGGGACAGAAGATCATCTATGCAGGTGAACAACAAAATGTTACGTGCAGCCAAAGCAGAGTGTTTCAATAGGGTTTCAATTCAATGTGCATTCCTGAGGATGAAGTTATTCAGATGTTCTACTGTGGTGCCATTCACTCTGGATAGAGAGAAAAAATTACAAGTAATGGCAGTTATCTCAGGGTCTTGCTAAAAATTAAATTTGGATAAATATGTATCTAACTGCATTTCTAGGTAATCAAATTACTCACCATATAAAATGCCCTGCTATATTCAATTACAAAAGCTAGTTTTCTTTGCTTACAGCTCTAGTGTCTTCAGTAATCATTAATAACCCTACTGTAAACAGCTGAGGTTTACTCTTTTGCCAATGACTTGGGTAGAAAATGTGTATTTTACAAATGTCACGACTTAAAAAGGAAAATTTCAGTTTTCATAAGAAATCATAATTTTTCATTTAGAAAACTTTTCCAAGTTTTCCTAAAAACATTCTACCTACATCTCAAACCATCCTGAAGCCAAAGTTAACAGGTTTTTCAGTCCTTTCAGTCTAGAACTAACATGGTGAGGCGATATAGATATCAAAGCTTTCAAATTCAACCAAGAAATACATTCTGACATATCAGAACCTCAGGAACAACCTAGAAATCCTAGAAAACCTAGATACCAGGTCTTCAATCTGACGAAGATGCTCTTTAGATAAAACTCCCAGGAGCTTCAATTTAAGAGTGTGTAGGATTTTCAAGAAGAGAGAGGGTCTCAAAAGCCTACTTACAAGTTTGAAATGAAACATTTTTTTCTATAAATAAACTTCTAGAATTTCAATTCTGCAGAAAATGCCAGCTGCTCCTTCCACTACAGATTTTTTTTTCCTTCCTATTAGTTTCTGGTTTGGAGTACTGAGCAGCACTTTCCTTTCAAACTCTGGGGAAACAGAAATATCTCCAAAGATACTTTCTGATATACCCCTCAAGATAAAATTAGATTGCAAATCTCCTGAAATATTTTCCACAGCTCTTTGAAAATTAGCTAAAAAACACATTAAGTATATGTAAATTCATAAACACATACACTCTTGTTTATTCACATAATACCTATGATAAATACACATTTTTGCACAATGTCTAGTGACTGATCCACCTGAATGACCCCATCCCTCTGCTTTGGCTACCTCCTAAAGCTTTCATTACCTCCTCCCCTCCTTCATCTGATGGAAATATGTGGTCTTAGAGTGAAAAGCTCAATTTCTGTGCATTTGTGTTTGGTTATGGTAATAGTTTCAAATACACAGTTTGAAGAAATTTATTTTTTTCTCTGTGGCTAACGGAGAAGAGTGCTGTGTACCTCCATCTGTCACTGACATGAAATGTGACCTTTTTAGACATAGTTTCTTCATCTGTAAAATGAAAATTGTATTAACCTACTGTACATCAGAACATTAATTTAATTAATGCTTTGGGGAAAGAAAGCTTAGAAACACATGAAAAGCACTTACAAGTAAAAGCAATATAACTGCTACAAATCAAAAGACATTTGGAATTAATATATTAATCCAACTGTTTTTAACATCAGGACTCATGTAGAAAAGGGGTACCAAATTCCTATTGATTATTCCAGGCTTTTCTTAAAACATATGGTGATTTCTTGCACTTTTGGCACTGATATTTCCATAATTATATCCTGAATAATACTGGCTATTTGTAGTAGCTGCATAGCTAAATAAATTTATAAATAAGGAGAAGCAAAGAGAGCAAAGCCTCATACAGAAGTAGGACTTCTATTTATGACTTTCTAATAATTTCCACAGCAATATGTGGCAGTCTCATAAACACAGACATCATGAAATCATGACATCTTGGGTTTGAATAAAAGCCACAGTCCAGAAGCGGAAATGCTAATAAAACCTAACAGAAACATCCATAAAACCTGCTAAAATAATTAAATGCATCTGTAACCATTTTTGGACAAGCTCTTAAAGATTACTTCCACTTGGAGAAATACCACTGCATTCTTACCAATCCATGGTTTTCACATTCATTTAACTGACATTACACAAATGTTAAAGGATGATCTCTAAGTTTCTGACAGGTATTATTTCCATTATTAAAGCCTGTTATTGCTATTAACATTTATTTCCCAGGTTAATAAAAATAATTAATATTTATTTTAATATTAAGCAATACTAAAACCTAAAAATTATGATAATATATTCTGAAAAATGTCCCTGGAAGGCTCTTCATAAGAAACAAAATCAAATTAACATAACATAATAAATTAAAATAATAGTTAGAGAGTAATGTATTTTTCATGCTTTATTATTTGCATCCTGAAGATGAGCACCTTGAACCTATATATAGAGATTCTTAAACTCTTGCTTCTCTCACTGTAATTATCATCTTCCCTTTGTTACTATCTCCTTTTACTTCCACTTAAATTTCACCATAGTTTGTGTTTTGAATTTTAATGCATATGTTTGCAGATACAGAGAAAAACTGTTACAAACAACAACAGTGTCTGAGTCTTATGCTTCATAAAGCTTAAAAAAAAATTTATCTCCACCTTGGAAAGTAGTTCGGATTGTAAATATACAAATAGCATCTACATTTTTCAGAACAAGGATGATACATATACTTGCTTGTTTGTACATGTTGTTGGTTGACTATATGTCTAATAGTAAAAAAAAAATTAACAATCCAAGATGAAGGAGCATTAGCTCTTTAACAGAGCTCTACACTTCAACAAATTATTGATGCTGAATTGGTGGACTTATTACAAGATCTAGTGAAGAGATCTAGCAGTGGAAACCTGTCTGGCAGATTCAGCCATTTGGACCATTCCATGATGAAGAAGGAGGTGACACTGGCTTCTACATAAAAAAGTAATACTTGGTTTCTCAAGATATTTAGACCAATGAATCAGTTGAAATTATTTACATACCCCAAAAATTAAAATTAGTATTTTCACAAAAAAATATAGGCAGGACTTGTCTTTTATTTTACAACTCAGTTTCTCAGTTATTTGTCAATATTTTAATTATGCTGTTTATAACTTAGTCCAGAACACTTTCCAGTATAATACTCTCAACTGATTTTCCTCTTAGTTTGAATGACATCTACCAGGTTAATTACTATCTGAATCCAAAGGGGAAAAGGGGAAGGCGAATAGGGAGGGAAGTGTAAAAATATGAGTCAGTAGCTCCAGTAAAGTTTTAATCATCAGTTTAAAATTGAAAATTCAAGAGGTAGAAAAGGTAATAAATAAAAAATGTTCAAGCACTATCACATAATAATTAATGTGGGCATGCAGTAACTAAACCAACTTTCTTGAGATTCCTTAAGGCAGGAAGAAATTAATACCCAATATCCTTTGATCCATTTTGTGAAAGTTTTACTATACTTTTTGAACAGAACTTAAACTTGTGTTCTGCTCCACAAGTAAAATCCAGAAGCCAAAATGTAGGATCTCTTACCCCAGGTAAGTATTAATTAAAATTTTTGAAGTGAAAAATAACCAGGCGATCAACACTAAGATAACTTCAGACACTGCCACCCTGCTGAATTTATAGCTACACACAACTCTGAGCAAGAGTAAGAATGAAGCCTGAATTCATCATACAGTTTCAACAATAAGATATTTCTTATGTCATCACTGCCCTGGTTTTAGATTTCCTAAACCATTGCTTCTTCAGGAACTGGAACCGAGTGATTTTTTCTGCCCATCCAATGAAGCCCCTTCAATTCCACAATGTGCTGGACTGAAACCTCACTGTTCCAATTCTCTTTGGCTTTGTCTGGTTTTGGAAGTACTCAGCAGAGCATGAAAAGTGTTCCTTCTCTCAGAGAGCCAACTTCCCTCAAAGAGTGATTATTTTATTTGTTAGGTACATTTCTTACGACAGTTTTATGCTCAAATATACAAATGATAATAACATATTTTCCAGAAGAATCTAAAAAGGATAATGAGGGTAAATGATGACAAACTTCATACACATTTATTGGGAACCTCGGAACCACTGCTTGGCACAGGCTTATTACTCTGACCAATGCTGACATATTTTACCAGAGGTATGCATCTGTTGATGATCTCAATGCAAGGTTTATCATCACTCCTTTGCTAAAATATACATCCCTGTTTAGAAAAAAACCCCAAAGTGCCTATTGGTCTATTCAGAAGCATCAAATTGCTTCCATTATTTACCTGCAATTGTGTACAAAACAACGAAGACAGCTAAGTATGAGTCACTCTAATCATATAAAGAGGATAATACTTGCAGCAGTAATGAGACATATGATAAGGAACAATAGGAATTGTGATTTTACTTGGGAAAAAATCTAATAAAAAAGTCTCTCAGAATTAAATTATAGTCTATTACATAGCACAGAGCTTTTCAAAATTGCAAAACCGCTGTCTTTATTTTATTATTTACCCTGAACTAGCAGCTCTCATAAACTTTCCAAATTCAATTGCTCCTACCCCAGCCCAATCTTCCCATCCAATTTGCATTAATCCAATCACAGCACTGAGTGGTTCCCTTGTGAGAATGCAGGCCCTTAAAAGAAAAGGCTAGATGTATTTAAAGTACTTAACAAAGGCATCCCACTTTCCTTAAAGAAATAAAATTAACAATCTAGAAAACTTTACTTTATATGGTGAAATTTTAGTGACTATTTCCATATTGGTGTGTTTGAAGTCAGTAGATTTGCTATTAATAGATTAGTCACATAAACAGAAAGGCAAATCAGCACTCCTGTTCAAAATTCCTATAGACTTCTAGCAACAAATGAACCAAGACAAACCATAAATAGCAACGCACAACCAGCTAAGCCACCAAAGAAAGAATATACATGAAAGTACCTGGTGATGGGAACGGCCTCAGACAAAGAAAATTCACAAGGAGACTATCCAGACACACAGAGAAGCTGCAGTTTTCTGAGGCACGCTGCACCTCAAAACCTCACAGCATTGAACTTTATCCTCAGGACTAAGTCTGACACATTTGGTCAAGAATGACACAGTCAATCATTGAGTTTTCTTCTCCATTCACTAATTCAATGCACTTGTATAATAAGTAGAGCTGGTGCCAGAAGTTGCAAAAAAGTTCAACCACATCCTTTTCAAGCAGGCAGAAGTCAAACTCAGGAAAAAAGCATGGCGTGGTAAGTAGTCTCATTGAAGGTTCCCTTTGAAACCCAAGGCTTCAGAATATCTCTGCATTCAAAGCAGCTGAATGTTCTGCTGGACTCAGAGAGAGTTCTCCAGGCTGTCCATGAGTCAGATCACACTTCAGAATAGGTAAAGAACGATTAAAAAACTTCCAGGAATGGGTTTTAACACATTTCACTTAACTTTTTAACCTTTTCATATTATGCTGCTGTCCTGAGTACACAGAAATCATGGAGAGTAGTAACTAAAATGAGAAAAAGCAGAAGACACTACAGAAAATTTATACCATCTCGATTGTACCCATAGTTTGGTAGCTATCTAATACAGGCTAAGAAGATTTCATAGCTTCTTTCCAAGAGAAATACTAGAGGAAGAAGAGACACTAAATCTTCCTGAATTTTCTTCTTATCCTGACTTTGCATTGTGAATTGGAATGGCCTTTCACTCAACCATCAACAATGACCTTCATCATGAATTCAATTTAATTGAATTCAACTTAATTGTGTAAGAAAAATGAGTGTTTTTATTTGCTGCTTTGTTTCTATGATATAAATTACTACACTCCTTCCTGGGACCAGTTAATACTTGCAATGAGAGCATCCCTCTGTTAGCACTTAACCTACTGACTTAAACCCGCTCACATGCCTGTATTGTCATCCTCATGAGTGCTCCAGCAGAGAACATGTTGTGTAAGCAAAGCAGCAACCCTGGAATGAGTCAGCCTCTAAATTCTTTATACAATTACCACACAAAAAATAGAGCTTGTATAGATCTAAAATCTCAGGAGAATTTTAGCTTTTTTAAAAGCATATTTCAATTCAATGTAATAAATCTCTTGGAGTCTTGGAGAAATGTAAGAACATATCAACTGGGAAAAGATGAAAGACTATATGAAATGATAATATGGAAAATACAGTCAGTATATGTGGTCCAAGAAAATGTCCACAATCATTTGAAAAAGTTTCCAATATGTTTTCTGTCTTTTAAGTGAGTAATTAATATTTCTGCCATTTCTGTTGCTTTCTGCTACTGGAATACTTTGGTGATGAATAAGTGATGTGCTTAGGGTCAGGCATCATACCTGAGTGGAAAAATTATAAACTTGGTATTATTATTATTATATTTATTTTTAGTTTGAAATCCTGCACACAGAAGGCCATATACTGTACTATATACTTAAGTAAAAAATGTAATAAGACATACTATTTTAACCCACTGCTGAATTTATCCTAAAAAGTCCTTTAGTCCTTTAATGCCAAAAATCATTTATTCCTCTAAATGCCTACAGAGTAAAAAAAAAAGTCTCAAGAAGAGAATGGGGGGGGAAAAAAGCTAATTATCTTTAAGTGATTCAAAGGGTATTCTTCTTGGCAAATTTTCTCCTTGGTACAACCATTAAAATTCCTGATAATGTGGGGAAGAAACAACCTTTAATTATTACTGTAACAAGAAACACGCAGAAGAGAAGTAAGGAAGGACTCAGCCAAGCATCATATTCCTAAGTTAGAGAAGCACGAAGTTCAAAAAATCAGAAGCTTTGAATATCATTTTTTCTTTCCCTACTATGTTTACCTTCTGTCTCACAGTCTAATTAACAATCTTTCATCTAGGATTTCATGAACACTCAGGATTATCTTCTGCATCCTTCATGTCTGCCTGGGATTTCCTAAGCAATACTTTCAGAGGAGCATCTCAGAACTGTGACCCACATCTCTATGGAATCTGGGATGTTGTGCTTTAGAGTTATCCATCTCTAGTTCTGGATTGCAGATTTCCAAATTTACTTGAGTTCCTGACAGGTGATCTACCCACCTCAACCAAATGCAAGTAGTTCAGTGAGAAGAACTGAGCTGATCTGACTGAATATTCAGATCTGATTGAATATTCAGATCTTTTCAACCTAAACCTGGGCAACCATATATCATTCTGTGTCTCCAGGGACAATAAATAGAACTTACAGTTTTGCATTTTGCAAGAAACTCTGACGGCAACAAACAGCCAACAAAAATGTGTCTGCCTTAAAAAGAAAAAAAAAACCAACACTTTATATGATACTATAATTCCAAGTATTTTCAGTGATCATATATGCATATGATATAACATCTAAGATAAACCACTGATTAATGAGCAAACTGTCCTTTTCCTTCCTCTGGATGGCTTGTAAGTGACCTGTAAAAGAAAAAGCTTGTCATTCCAAGTCATTACTAAATCATGGTCCAGGCCTACTGGTATTAAACACAATTCTTACTGTAAGCCATTTTGAAGATACTCCTTACAAAAAGACAAAAAAAGCAAGACAAAACAAAACACCAAACCCAAAAGCTTCCTCTAAAACAGAGAGAGATTAATTGAGAGAAATAATCCATTTGCAAACTCAGCTAGAACTGTACACATGGAACGATTAAAAAAATTTGGACCAGTCAGTATTTGGGTAACAAGAATCTAACTTCCACAAAACTCACACACCAAATTAGATAAATTAGTATTAGTTGAATTTACTTGACACTTCCCACCTTTTGGAGGCCTTCCTAATCAGAATTATCATAATTCAGAATTCACATCTCAAAATCAAAAATGGTTATCTCTGGATTAGGCCAAACGTAATTTTTACAATTCATTTTTCAGCTGCTAAACTCCACATAACCGGCTAAAGTTGTTAACTACATTTTCAATTCTAACAGATGTTCTTTAAAAATATGAGAAGGGAAGGGTTGCAATCAAATGAAAGATAAATTATTCTGTTCACAAAGTTTAGGTATCTCTGCAAACTGGTTTTATACTTCTCATATGAATGAGTTTGTTTGGTGTGGGAAGTGCTCTTCAAAATCAGCTCCTAAGGAGCCAGCTGGAAAGAAATAAATGATCAAGCAAATGAAAAACAGGCAATAGTGTCACTCAACCCTCTGGTTTCAGAGAACTTACAGCACATGATTTTTAATGGCTTGGTTTCCTTGGCAAAATAATGAAATGTTCAGGCTCCCAAGAGATCCATGATTTTCAATGCCTAAAAGCTTTTTTTATCTGGATTTGTTGAATTATACACAGATTTGAGGACTTCATAATCTTTTAGGATTAATCTCATAATACCTAGCATAAAATGTTCCACAAATATATTGAAACATAGGCATGACAATTCATGGAGTGTTTAAATAAAAAACAAGACTGAACAAAGCTGTGAGGAGGAAAGGCTTTCCATCATTTAAGCTAACACACTGAATAAACACTTTAAAAAATATCCCTGGCAGAAGTAATAAAGCAGGCACTAATTTTATAAAAATGTTCATGAGAAGCAGAGACTCTAAAATCTCACTTAAGCGTCCCTCACAACCACAAATCCAAATCTCATACAAAATGTCAGCAGCAAAACAATGCCGTGTACGATGACACAGCACACAGACTCAAAGTCCTGCATCCCTTCTGTGTGAACTGCTTGCAGGTGCCCCCAGTGCCATTGGCTACACGGCTCAGCAAAATAAGCGACGGCCGTGACCTCAATAAACAGTGCCAGCAGACTCAGGGCCACCCTGGGACATTGTGCAGAGCCCCACACAAGAGGTTGCACAGCTTCCAGCCGCTCAGGAAGTAAGTAGCTGTAGGACATACTCCAGATGTCAGAATAAGGCTTCTATAAAGCAAAATAAGAAGTTATTTTATGATTGAAAGCAAGATATATCCCCTGTCTCAAATCTGCCTGATGTATTATAGTAAATGAGGAAGGAAGGATTATAGACTTACTGAAAGTGCTTAAGAAATCGATCAAAATTTTCAAGATGTAAAGTTATGACACAAGAAAGTGTCCATTAAGGCAGGGTAAAATTTAAAAATCATTGATTTCTGGGGAGTTAGGATCAATCTTTTTGAGTATGAAATTGAGTGTGCAACCTTCATCCAAGGGGCAAGCAATGTCTTTAACCTCACCTAAGGGACAACAATTCTATCTCCCTTCCAAATCAGAAAGAATTGTTTTTACTCGTGAACCTGCTGTTTTTCTAATGATGACAGCTTGCTTTTTCTCTGCCCAGCTTTACAGTCCTGAGTTAAGTGAAGATCAGAAATGAATGATCACTGTACTTACCAGTGCAAAGGAAGGATAAGGAATGCTACAATTTATCCCTGACACGGTGGTGCTAAAAGAGAAGCAATGCTGGCGCTATCTTTCTAAAGAACATGAGAGTCACATTAAGATCAGTCCACCATCCAGGAAGTGTCATTCAAGTCCTCCACCAACTGGAAGAAGACATTACCCTTATACCTATGAATCATAATGAAAGGGCAAGCTGTGCTTCAGAAAAAAAATTTAGTTTTTCTTGCAGTCATCTCCTGATTCATAACAAGCCCATCAATTTTGTGCTTCTTAAAGGCACTCTCAGACACCCATTGTTACTATGCCACATCTTTTCCCCAGCAACTTGTTCAGGAGAGATACTTTTGAAGAAAATAAATGGCAGAGAGAAAAGGAATTGGGAAACATGACAGTATTTGATCTTGAAAGACTGCTGTATAAGTACTTCTCGTAGATCATTAAGAATGGCAAATACTTACTAATATTGAGCTGCAATGATATTCACAATTTCTTCTGTAATGGAAATTCTGGTTTAAAATGAAGAACAATCTTACACTCTGATAGTAGTATATTGATGAGCATTATTGACTACACCAGGGAATTGAAATGGATTTGTGTTTGTATGGTTCCATCCCTTTTTTAACAGTTCATTTTTCCATTTGCAAAGACATGCTATTCCACTTATTTTTTAAATAATTTTTTGATTTAAAATTAACGTTGTAAGGCCCTCAAGAAGTATCATAAAACATTTCAAAGCTAGCAGAATGATATAATTTTTATGCAGTGAGCCCTGTAGCACTGCATTTCATCTGTCACGATGATATCTCAATATTTCATAAACATTCTTCCTTATTTTATGAATTTCAGGCAGTTATCTAAAAAGCAGTCTGAGTAAAAAGAGTATTTGTTGAATAACATGTTTCCCTGGTACATGCAAGTAAACTTACTGGATCAAATCCTGCAGAATTATTCAAATGTTTGTTTGCATTGTTTATATTCTCCAATTCCAAAATATTTTTCTCTCAAAATTGAGTCGTTCAGGTTTCTACTTTTATAGACACCCATCTGATAAACATCAAAGTTAAGCATACACTTTAAACCAAATTATTTTATTTTCATTCTAATTCAGAACAACAAGAATTGTAGGACTGTGTTTGTCACATTCAATACAAGGGTCTTGATTTTCTGACCACAGTACTTTATGTGGAAACATTAATTTGATGTAGAATATTATTACATAATCACAGAAACCAGTTGTTACCAAGGTTGAGTAGGTGTTAGGCTTGCTGGAAATGTTTGTTAGTTTGTTAGTTTAGTTTTATTTTTTTTTACTCTGTAATTAATTGCAAAGTTTTTAAAGACACAGTATAAGATGGGTCCCTAGTTCAAAGGAGAACAAAAACTCTGACTGAAGCTCCTTTCACTAATAGAAACATTGTAAATAAGGTAAATACGTTCGTGTGCTACTTAAAACGATGGAATTATGTGAAGTTTGTGCCTAGATATTAGACAGATGCTTTTATTCCTAGTTTTAATTTATACTTTCTCTTATGTTTTGCAGTTAATCAAACCAACATTAGATATTTCAGTTAAAATAATTTACTTTTAATCTTATTATATCCTAGAAATCTTATTTCTGTGTTTGCTTTTTTCCCTACACCAGAGACTTGCTATTTTTTTGCTACCGTAAAAGAGATATGGAACAACAAAAACATTGCCACAAAAGAAATTTTATAATCTGTCTGTATAGAATTCAGCAGAAACTGAAGCACAGACTGTTTGCAAGCACAATGTTAGAATTTTTTTTTTTTGGCAACTTTTTATAACAAAATAATGGCAGCATTCTCTGTCTTTAGGCAAACAGCATTTTCCCTTTCCATCAGTGTCTTGTAGCTTATTCACTCTAGCTCCTAAACACTACAGAGGAAAATCATATGCATATTTCAACTGTGAACTTTGTACCCTATCACAGACTTGCAATCGAAACCTTTCCTCAATACTGTTATTAAATATTTTGTTACTAACAGTTATTGTCTTTTTGTAATCTCTTTGCCTTCTGCAACCATATTTCTGCTACTATTCCTCAGCTGCCCTCCAACAATGAAGCAAATGACATGAAAAAGTTTGTTTTGTTAAGTAACAGATCTATTGTCCAGAACAAGTACAAATTGCAAATGATGAGCAATTACTAAACTCCAGAAGTTCAAAACTGGAATTTTGCTTTAGGCTTATATACAAAATATTACACCATTAAATAATTAGATCACTGAAATGAAATAATTAGTCATAATGCTGCAACTCTACACTATTATCACTGTATGCATAGCTGGATTTCTACATACTACAGAAAAGGGTGACTTAAGACCTAAGCTTTGTAAAGAACCTAGATTGTATTTTCTGAAGGGAAAACACATTTATGATGTGAAAATCTATAAATACTTAGTATTTAGCACACCTGAAATTGTATTGTCCTAATAATGACTAGAATAAACCATTAAACAGGGCTGAAATACTTTGTCTAACCATGACCTAAGTGGCACAATCTCCTAGGAAGATTTTTCTCCCCAGGAGGATAAATTTTAATTGCATTTTTTGTCAGCACAAAAAGTTATGAAAAACAATTTGCAGTTACAAAAGCACTATAGACTGGTAGAAGATGTCCATTCCCAAATGTGACTAGTGGACCAGATTCTTTGGCAATCATAAACGAAAGAATTTCATTTCACAACTAAAAAAAAAAAATCCAACATATTATATTCCTGATTAGCATATGCATCTCTTCATTAAAAGGGATTGAGTTTGCCCCATTATAGTACATTTATTAACTGAATTTTATGTGCTTAAGTTTAGACATGAAAATCTACATTTCTAGTTAAAAGATCTGCAGAGGGTTTAAGCGAGCCAGGCACTCAGGATTTTTGATATAAGGTTCATACTGTAAGTACAGGTCCCAATTTTGTTTAAGACAAAAGGCATGTTATGTGTTTTTTGGCTGACATTTTCATTTTACCAATGAAAAGTAAAATGGAAAGGTGAACACTGGTGATCTTAAGCATCGCGAGCAAGGCATAAAATGGACCACATGGGATTCAGGATAACTTTTGGAGTAAATATAGAGGAAAATACAGATAAAATTATACAGAGTTCTGGCAAAGAAGGTATAAAAACAGTTAAAGCATCACTGAGAAATCAGAACAAAACAAAAAAATTAGTGAGAAAGTAATTCAGACTTGCTAGAGAAGTTCTACACTGCTCTCATAAAAAGTCACCTTTAAAATAACACTCTTTTATTAGTATTGAGGCAACTAATTTCATATGAAATAGTAGAATATTAAATTGACTCTCAAGTGTGAAGATAATAGTTTGAGACCCATTCTTCTGTCAGCATCCTTACTCTTCTCAGGGCACCTTACACGTGCTAAAAAAAAAGACTCAGTCTCATGTGAATGTATAATCAAAAAAAATTCTCCCATTTTTGCAAGAAAAATTATACGTTCAGCTATTAATACAGTTGCTATCAGTGTAAGGCCTACTCTCCCACCTTCAAAGCACACCTTGATGACATTAATCCAGAATTATTTCATCTGCAGCCAGGGATAAGCTTAACATAATGGAATCTTTCTGAAGTCAGGTTGATTAAAACAGCCCTATGAATGCTAACCAAGCTAAAAATAGGTGCTAAATTATTTTAATCTTGTTATTGAAGACATCACAAAATGAATCCAATTTATATTATACAAATTGGTTTCTCTGCTCTAAGAGATCTCAGGAAATGGCAGGGCATTTCATTATGGGTGTGAAGGAAGGAAGAGTTGCAACACTTGAAGACTTGCTTCATACAGCTGTGCTTTTCACATAAAAACAGGTTTTAAAAGATTTTGAGCAAACATATGCTACAGATCTTAGGATTAGGGTTAGACCCTCTTAAAAAACCCGAAGAAAAAGTGAGATTTAACCCAAAAGGACATGAAGTCTCAATAGCTTTGTGTCTAGGCTCAGCCACCCTGGTTGAAAGCAGTGCAGAGGATTGCCAGCTATTTGAAACATGACATGCACATGCATAGGAATTTTGTCTGGCAAATAAACACATCATCACATCCAGCATCCACTGGTACCCTCAGCACAGAGCTCCCTGCCCAATTCACAGCCTGATGCCATGAGGGCAATGGGTGTCACTCCCTGCAGCCTCAGGTATGTGGGAATGTGAAACGATGCACCACGACAGTGATGGTGTAACAGCAAACACACAGACAAAAATGCTTCCCAAAAATGGGCTTTTTCCCATCTGACTGCCATTCTCCTTGCAGGACAACCTGCTCAGTGCTAAGGCAAAGCTTCTAACATGGACACACAAAGAGGTTATTTACTGCATGACTTGTCACTGAGCCACACTGTACTACACACAACACATATAACCAGCATGTAAAACATTTTCCAGCATAACAGTTTGTGCAAGCAGTCTTTGAATGCCGCTCCTGCTGGACCTTTAAGTGTCTATCAGGGTTTGAAAAGAAGAGATGGTCAAGCTCTCTCAAACCAGGAAGACTTTCAGTTGTCCTGTGCAAAATTCTTCATGCAGCCTCATGGTCACCAAATCTGTTGTACAGGAAGAACAACCTCTATCCCTCTATCCCTGTATGGTTTCTACAGGACCACAGTGGCCTGGCATTAATTCTACATTGAGAGTCTTCCTCATATTACATCACATGTAAAACAAAAGATACCTTTGTCCTCTCAGTGCTTTGCTACCTACGTGCTTGGATATGTACTGAAGTCAGCTCAGCTGTCCATTAATTTCAGTGTGTTAGACCAATGTATTTATAAAAAAAGGATAATGAAATAGTATAGAGAACCAGAAATATGTACAAAACCAGAGTCCAACATAAGATTGTACTGCATCATTTCATAAGCTTCAAGAAAAATACCCACAAAACACTTCCATATAAGATACACGCTTCAGGAGCACTTGCCTTCTAAGAATTTAAAGCATTGATAATACAAGAGCGTTGCAGGTCAATACTGCATAGAAATTGCTCAAAGGCCTTTCAGACATAAAATTGTGAAGCCGCTTTATCTAAAGGCCAGGAAATGCCTGAGGTCTCAATACTCCTCAAGTAAATGTGGAAAAATATTGAATCCAGGCCTACAAGTGTACAGCACATATTCACACAATTGTCAGTCTTAAACCCACATAATTCAATTTCTCACAGTGTTATTTAGTAAGTTCTTAGATTCAAGTTTCTGTGAGAAGATAACCACACATGATCCCATTTTTGATGGAAAGATTAAAGACCGCATAACATAAGGAAGGAAAATCCTATCTTATGTAAGATAAAAATAGTTTAAAATCCCACAGACTGAAATCAAGATTTTCCTTTTATATTGGGATCTGACTCTAAGCTACCAATACTGTCATTCCTGTCATTCCAGAGGTGGCCTCTCAATAGAAGTCCTGAGAAACACTATGGAAACGTGCATGGAGGAAGAAGCTTCTGTCATAGTACATATCATAATAACTTCAAATCAGTATGACACCTTGCTATTCACTGACTGACAATTCAGAAGCAATTTAGATAGGTGAAGTCCTTACTATGTGGCTTATGCATGTCACAGCTGCAGAGACATATCTTAGGGAATTTTTCAAATAAATTAAATTGCATTCAACTATTTGTCTAAAGTAATTTTGGTGAAATTAAATATATACCTTTCCTTGATTCCTGCTCCTCTGTCATCTCTTTCACAATCTAGATGCATAGCTACTATAGGAAGTAACTTTGAAGTTTAGACAAAAACTTCAGGTAACAACTCTATCTAACAGAACTATTATTCACACAGATAATTTCTCTTTTGTTTATTTTTGCAAGAAAAAAATTATTATTTTTGTTTAACTCAACTGCAACAAGGAGTTGTAAATGTCAAACATCGTTCTTTAATTACTACAATTATTTATGCTTTTGCTAGAAATTACATAAAACAATTGAAAGAAGTATTCATTTAATAAATCAGCATTTTATTCGGGTATGAAAGGCCACACACTATGAAGTAAAAGGATAAAATGACTTTTACATTCACTAGTGTAAATGCATGTTTGGTTGTGCAACAACCTGTCCAACAATGTTACCAATAAAGAGAAACATTCCCCTAATTCACCCTAAAATAAGGTATCATGAAATGTGTCTAGCAACTTAAGACGAAGGACTACAAAGATCAACAGACTTACAGTGTTTGAACTGGTGTGAAAAATAGTGAATGTTTTGAGGATGTCTGCACTTACATACCTTCTCAAAACAAGCTGGGCTTTTAATGTTGTGTTCAATCAGCCTCCTGCTTGTTTTTCCATCAGTGTAGCACCATTGCATAAACACACAATCAAAATAAAAAAAAGAAGAGTGAATTTTGCTGAGCAGCCACATTAACTACATGAGAAGACACTGATTCTCGATTCCATAAATAAGACTGTTACTCTGATCACATGTTTCTGCACTTTACAAATAAAGAGCTTGGCATTATTTCACTCTGCATGGGTTGTCTTCTCACTCAGCACTTAGTTTTGCATCAGTTCCACTTGCTGGAAGCTTCTTATTCAGATTTAATCTAATACTGATGATTATTACCAAGACGACAGGCAGAAAAGGGAGTGTAAAATATGAACACAGAGCTTGAAAAAGATTATTCTCATCACTGATGAGACAAGAATCACATAGCAGAAAATCAAACCATGGGATTTCCTGTGCCATCAAAAGGCTCTTAAATGTTTGATTGCAGAAAATAGTTCGCAGAAAGTGTCCAAAGAGAGGAAATGCATTTGAACTCTGAGACTGCTGAGAAAGCAGCATGTGAGAGTTTCCCAAGGACTGATAAGCTCTGGAGACCAATTGTCCCACTGAGACTGCAAGAGCTGCTACACTCATGCTGACGGGCTTGTCAGAAGGACAAGGCCACAGGCACACAAAACATCAACAAGATGTTGTACAGCTCATGCTACCCAAGAAAGCAGCTTCTGGTACACATAGACAAAGGCTATGGCATCATTTTCAGACCTGGTAAGTGAACAGCCCCCTGAAGCTCTTCCTCAATACCTAACTAGAAGCCCTTACAGGCATGCCTGCACAGTCCCCTGCTTCTGGGTACACAGCTACACTGCCTTACTGAATAAAAGGTGTCCAACCAGCAATACTGGTTGTGATTTGTGTATCACCTCAAATGCTACTTCTAAAAAGGGAATTTACAACGCTGACAAAGAGGTAGTATGATGGCTGCTTGCAGAGATGAAACCAAGAGAAACATTATCTTAATTGTCTGCAGTTTTCAAGGCCTCCAGTAGAGAAGATATTAGCTAAGAGCAAAGCTTGAGCAGTGTGCTGGCATTCATTGGGCTCTAAAGAAAATGGTCATAGTGCCAAATGTAATTTTTCCAGCTGCCAAACTTTGATTAAGTCCAAAGTCCTATGACCTTGGACAGAAATTAAACCTTTGCAGACACATGGGTAGATTTCCACGAGGGAAAAGATGAAGAACAGAGGTAAGTAGGGACAGGGCAAGAGGAAATGGCCTCAAGCTGTGCCAGAAAAGGTTCAGGTGGGAAATTAGGAAGATTTTTTTCACAGAAGGCATTGTCAAGCACTGGAATGGGCTGCACAGGGAAATAGTAGAGTCACCATTCCTGGGAGCATTAAAGAACCAACTAGATGTGGCTATGGGTTAGTTCACGTTCTGGTGTTTAGTAAAAAGTTGGACTTGATGATCTTGTAGGTCTTTTCCAACCTTAATTGTTGGGGTGCAACTTAATAATTCTATGACTATATAAAATGAAAGGAGATTATGTTGACAGAAGCTGCTTTTGTGGAGCAAACAAAAGCAGGAAAGAAATTTTTCAGAGTTTTGATTACTGGAATTGATGTAAGCTGCTGATTCAACAGCACTGGCAGCAGATGTGTAAAAGAAAAAGGTTCAGAGAGTTTGAGAGAGTAAAACACAAATTGTAGCTGTTTATTTTCCATTATTCATCATAGATGACTGTTGAATTGCCTTAATGTAGGTAGTAAAGGGCCAACTGAAGCCTGGAACTAAAACATGAACCTATCCTTCCTAATCATTCCGTTTTATGTTTATCCTGACCATATATGTTTAGCATCACTGAACTGGATGATCCCAGGCTTGCTTTATCTTCTTTGAAAACAGTATCTGACATCATGTGTTTAGCTATGTTTTCAAATGTGACCAGTCAAGTGCCTGAAATTTTACAGGGTTTTTTTCCAGTTACATCAATAATACATTAGTAACCACTGCAGTTGCAAGAGAATAAATTCAAAAGGCAGATCTAGCCAAACATTTAAAATTTAATGACTGTATTGCAACATGTGTGCAGCTTATACATTATCTTGTTAGTACACACCGTTACATTAATGTGCAGTTAAAACAGCCCCAAGGTAAGGAATCAGGTAGGACCTTTTCTCCTGCAGCAAAACCCCTGCTACACAAGACTACCAAGTATTGCAGGCTAAAAGCTCCATTATAACAAGTGTGCCAATACTGGAAACCATAAGCTGTAATTTCAGCTACCCATCTTATATTCCTTTACTCCTCATTTAGAAAATGTTTTTCATACATTATATTGCCTGTTTCTAAAGTTTCCTTCATTTGCTTATTCCAACAGCTTACTTCTGTTTCACCATATCTATTTTGTGCTTGTCCAGCACTATCTGAAATCTCCCTCCAGAGCAGCGACATTGTATTGTGAAAGAGAGTGAATCAAGTTAATAGCCATGCTTGCTACATTTATGATGCATCAAAGAGTTGTAAGGGGAAAATGCACTATGGAAACAAACTGTTTCTTCATTTCAGCACTTTTTTCTTTCTCTTTTTTTAATTTTTTTTTCTTCCCAGACTGCCTATCCTTTGTCTCCAAACAGAAAGTTTGGAGAAATTCTCTTGGAGTAGCAGAACTTCTATTTGCTTAAATCAGATCAGATGTCAGCCCTAAAACCAGACATGACAGAAAAGAATATAAGTTATTATTCATTCTGTTTGTCTTATACAAATGACAACAGCAAATAGAAGAATATACTGGACAAGAACTCACAGGAAAGTTTTTTAAAGGAATTGAGGAATCCACCTGGAATAGAGGCATGAAAATATCAATTGTTTCTTACTTAATAAATATTATTTATTAATATTATTATTATTATATTCAAATAAAACTATTTAGTCCACTGCTTTTTAAAGTAGGCAATTCTCTTTAGTCCAAGGTATTTTGCTGAAACACATACACACAAAGTAAATGAGTACAAGATGCCCCAGGATATGGCTGTCAATTGCGGGAGTGAAACACTTAAGTGTAATTAGCACCTAAAATATCTACATTGTATGCCTTATCCATGAGCTTTCTTAATTTACATGGGGGGAAAAAAAAAGCTATCAAGAACCTCCTTCATCTGCAAACATCTTAACTACTTACTCAAATCACTCAAATGCCCTCAATCAAATGCAAACACCATGACCAGAAACTGACTAGCTTGGTAGAGCCCTCTACTGATTACAGAGAGCAAAGGAATAGTAACAAACTGTTTATTTCACCACTGTTTTCAGATTGGGCAATTATATAAGTATCAATTACTGACAAAGGCAATTTTCTATTTGAAATTTGTTTACTTCTGGTAAAGCAAATAAAAGTTCTGGACAGGTAAAGCCTAATAACAGACCAAACTGTGGAATTACTATTGTAAAATATAAAGAAATAATAACATAAATAAACACACAATTTAAACGTGCATTAAACTATAAACTTTATGCTTCATAACTTTGATTTGCTATTTACACAGAATATTGGAATTACCATCTCTGTCAGCACAGCAGCAGGCAGAAAAAATACCATCATGTTTGTGCTACTATGGAAAGATAAAAACAAGTCACATTTTGTTCTTCTAAAACTTTGTCCTCCAAATTTTAATTCTGCATCACAATTTATAAGGGGAAGAAGGTATCCAATAAAAGAATTGGAACAGGAGATAAAACAAAAACTTACATGACCATTAACAGTACAGCACTACACAGGAGTTAGCGCAAGTGGGATTTACTTCATAAAGTTTTTGCAGGAAATGCTATTTCAAAATTACTGTTAGAAAATTAAAGACAGAACAGTAACATACTATTGCCAACACTCACATCCAGATTAAGTGCAAGAGTTAATATTTCTAAAACGTGACCTAGTTCAAGAATGTGTTAGTCTATTTCCCACTTTATCTTATTAAAAACTTATGGTCTTATATTGTTTGTTTCACACTTCAGTGAAGTGAAAGGAAAAGGCAGAGAAGAGCTCATGACTTGCTGCCACTGGTGTTTGACAAAAGACCCTTTCCTACGCTAAGGGAGTAGACAGATACTGTTTCTTGGCAACAGAAAGGAAAGAAAGTAAGATATTTTTTCCTTTCCCTTTGGTTATTTGGTTGGGGTTTTTTTTCCTGGTTTTTAGGGTTTTTTTATATTTGGTTTGTTTTTTGGATTTTTGTTTGTTTAACCCTGTAAGGAAGCACACAGCTTTGGAGATAAAGAGACAATGGATCTGTGCTACTGCAAATCATTTTGCATTTTCCATAACTCTTCTTGGAAATACATTACTATTCAAATTTTAGTAAAACGAACAGGATTAAGATACATTTTGCTGCATCTGTGGGCAACAGAACATCAGTAGACATAGTGGATTCTGAATCAGATTGCTTAAAAAACAAAGTGCTACCCATTCCATGGAATCCACACAAGTCTGCCAAACAGCCTGGCAAGAAGGTCATTCTTGTGAGCCAGACTTGCAAACCCTCAAGGTTTTTAAAAGCAGAAAGATACAGCCCTTGTTGACTTGGACTTGGGAGCTCCTCTCACATCTGCATAGATAAGTTTTAACCATGGCTTTACTGATGATAGGTTTGTTTTGTCCATCAGCCTTTCAAGCTAAAACTATTGAACCAACAAGGACTATTACAGAAGTGTAGAGCCCTGAGGAAACTTAAGATCAACCTGTCTTGTTATGTGTCTAAACAGCTGTAAAGCTGTCTTGTTATGTATCTAAACCACTATGTAATACAAGTTTTAATATTTTATACTGCCATAGATCCACATGGAATTACAACTTAACCGAATATGGATTGAAACCAAATTGGTCTAAGGAGTAGGGAAAATTTACAATCATAATTAATGTATGTTTGACAAAATTTCCATTTAAGCTGCAGAAAAAATTAATATAATGCTAATTACTATTAGTTTTCTCAGTACACTTGATGAACATGACGTTTCTTCTCTCCTGAACATTAATAAATATTGGATTAAAGCACTGTGTTAAGAACTTCAAATATCTGCTCTTTTATACACATGCAGATGCACAATTTATGAACTGTCTGAGATGCTTGGAGAATATACTCTAGATACAGTATGTCCAGTAACAATATTAAATAGATCTTAATCATATGCAAGCACACAATCTCTTTGAATAGTTTCATTTTACAAAAATGAAGAAAAAAACTCATTAGGAGCTCACAGCAGCATCTGGTTTCCACTCAGCCAGCATCTTACACTTTCCTCTGCTCCAAGCCATGCATGCAGTATATGAAAAACATGCTAAGACACAAAATAAGGCACTTCCAGAGTGGTACGTTAAGTACAAAACACATTTCCATTTATTTTCCCTTTTAGCTTTTTGGACATAAACAGCCATAAAACATAATTATTTGGTATTTTTATTACTACTACATAAACTCAAATGCAAATAACAATGATTTTTAACTTAATAGTTCAGAAATGAAACAGCAGGTTAGTAGCTCAAAAGGCCATTGTATTATAGTGTAGTAATAATGTTAAAAATAAAATGCGAGGATATCTCAGTTCAAGAACTAAAGGTCTTAATGTTTAAATACAATGATCCATCATCTATTCAGAACAGAGCAACATCATGTAAATCAGGGAGGTGAATCAAACACTGTCCCTTCAGCTATAGGCTTATTTCAGCACTAGCTGTATGACACGAAGTTTTCCTTGCTCTTTTTGCTCAAAGAAAGGCTTTTCAAGAGCCTCAAAGGACAAATCTAATGATGCCACGTGTTGAAATATCTCGTCATCATTTGGTGCTTCAGAAAAGCCTGCTGTTTGTCCTCACACTCTTCACGCAAGTGTGACTGTTTCTCTCTAGTTAACAAATTTTAGCTTGCATTAAACCTTATCAGTAAACATGGCAGTACTGCAAAATCAGCAATTAAGGCCTCAATAGCTTCCACCAATTAGGGCTGTTGTGTGCCAAGAGCTACAGCAGAGACAGATTGTGTGCCGGGTTTATTAACTCATTCTTTTTGCAGTGGAACAGCTAAGTGCCTCTTTTCTGGCCACATTAAAGTACATATAGTTGTTTTACAGTGACATACGCCTCTGCCTTCAAAAAAGAAAACAAACCCCCTAGGAAGGCTGTGAATTTTTCATTTGAGAGCTTTCATATCTATAGAAAGGGACTACTATCTCTATAAGTAAAATGTAATCTAGCATGGCTATACCTGTTGCCATGCAGAGAGCACTTCTTTTATTGAACCACTTAAATGAAATTCGTTTTCCACTTCTGTACCCTCATTACTTATCACTGGTCCCAAAAAAAACCTGCACTGATGGGGACTTCATTCAAATGAGTGACTGTTTCTTCATCTGTGGGGAGGGAGAAAGGAACTGTAATAATCAAGCTTCAGTAATCTATTTGCATAGACAGGATGGCAGAAATGGATGATAGATTTAGGTTGAGAGAAATCTTTCCGTGAAAAAAAAAAATGCCACGAGACTTTGAAGGATAGGTTTAACATCTCAGATGTTGGAGCATAAGCTCTTTCGGGCAGGGACCACAACGCTGTTACGCATTTCTGTTCTCCCCAGCACAGTTCTACAATGATTAATTTGCACTGCAGCACTAGAAATCATGAACAATTATAAGCTGTGGTTTTCCAAAGTGCTGAATACCTTCAGCAACTTTTTATTTAAATGCAGATAACGAGGCAGACCTACAAAGAAACTCTATTATTAAAGTCAAGATTTCTTTCAGCAAGAGAACGTGCATTTAAGTCTAAATGTTAGAAAATGTCATTCATTGCATCTGTTAAGGATAACTAGAATGCAATATTAACAGCAATTCACATAACGGAGTCCATTTAATATGATCATTAATATTTCAGACTGATTTTGAAACTGAATAAAAAAGAAGAAACCAAGATGCATATGTAACAAAATTTATATTTCATGAACCTTAATTGCTGTAACTAGGGCACAGGGATTAAAGGCCTATGCCTAAGGCATCTGGTCCTGAGGACAAAATATTACACAAGCATTTCAATTTTTGGGTTCAGAAACTGAGCTTTTTAACCCTCCTGATTCTGAAGAAAAGCTGAGGCATAAATCTGAACAAATCCCATTTACATGGGATGCAGTCCTAAAACTACCTGCCTACTTAGAAAAAGAATTTTGAAGATGAGGATCTGCTTTGCCTGGTTTAGGTTTTAATAGCATTTGATGGGATTGACAGAATTTTATGAAATTGCTGTAACAAAGGACTGACCGAAGGAAGCTTGGTCCAAGCACTGCTATGGTGAGCCCTGAGGCTGGTGTGCAACACCTTCAAACACACACACCTTCAGAGACACTTGCACAATCAAGGGCAGGTTTGGCTCTCTTTACCAGAGGTCTTCCCTCTGTATTTGTTTATAAACTCACTGCAAGCCTAACTTAATAAAAAAACACTAGTGACAAAAATCAAGAATCTCTTGGTAATTATGTATTGCTAGTTGAGCTTCCATTCTCACTATTTCAGTCACGATCATCTTAATGGCAATGCAGTCAGCTCTGCTTTGTTTTATAGCTCTCTAAAGCTGACTTCAAAGGGTGGCTAGCAGCATTCCCCATTTCAGATCTCCTGTTTAACTCATTTCATCTATTGTGCATTCGGCTCAGCCCTGAGCACCAGCGACAGTGCCGCTGTGCCACCACTGCAGGTAAGCTCAGGTCAACAAAATCAATGTAATTTACAACTTCGTACATTTTCCTAAACTTAAAAGCCTTCAATGTACAGAAGGACACTGAATTCCTTCATATGCTTTTCCACCCACAAGCAGATATTTGACCTATTAGTTCAGTTCCTTTTAATCAGTACAAGTAAATTGAGTAAGTATTTTTTGTTTAAATGAGAATGGGTATATATTCTTTCCAGTAACTTCCAAATTACAGAAAGAAAAACTGTTAGTTTTGCTATCAGAAGATCAACTAGTTACACTGGTCTAGGAAATGGTCTAGGAATGTCAGGTAAGTCAGGCGTAGAAGAAAGAAAAGATTCTGAAGGATCAAACAATAGTAACTTCCAAATTACAGGACAAAAACTGTTAGTTTTGCTACTAGAAGATCAACTAGTTATACTGGTCAAGGAAATGTTTCAGGTAAGTCAGGCGTAGAAGAAAGAAAAGATTCTGAAGGATCAAACAAGAGGTACCACCTCGCTAGTTTTAAATTACATTTTGTTTAGATTGCAGGATAGGATAGATTCACCTTGAATATCCTTTATTTTTAAGCACAATGACTCTAAGCCATAAAATATTATACAGAAACACAGCAAAAATTTTCCATTTCAGAGAAGAGGAAAAAAAAATCCAGGCAAAAATTGTTTTCTGACATCCAGAATTCTGGAAAATACACTTCCAAAACCATTTTGAAACATATTTAACCTCTGGGTTCTCTTGAGACATACACTGTATTATGTTATAATCATGTCAAAATAATGTAAAAAATATTTACATGTACCATTTACTTTTCTAGTTTCTCCTTCAGTTCAAAAAATCCCAAAGCAATACAACTAAACGCTATAGGTATATTATTGTATAAAAGCTGCTACAGCAACGTCTATCCTCATAAATACACTGTGAGGTACACTAGAATAAATTTTCCTCTTATTGGCCATAAATCTCACATAAATCTATTCCATGGCTGTTCCACAGATTCCTCCTTACGTCTCACTGTGACGTTTCCATTTTCAATGTACCTCAGATTCCTAATCCGATAGTTTAGCCAATGTTCTCTGCCAGCTGCTAAACTGTTACCATTAGTTACAGCTCCCTTTCATGATTTGTAAGCATTATCTTCATCCCAAATGATTAGGAAGTGTCTGAAAAGAGTCATCTCTAATGACACACTACAAGCATTCAGACCTAATTCTTTAAAATAACCTGAACCTTCTGAAATGGCCGTGACTCCGCAATATTCCATTTGGCCCCTGGGTCTTGGACAACTCCTGTAATGTGTAATAGCTTATATTCTAGAAATAGAGCCTTTGCATTAATGTATCTACTTCACTTTTAAAAAACTGCAGTGTTCTTTATTAAGACCTCCGGGACCATAAAAATAATTCCATTCTTGTTTTTCTGCAACAACATCAGACTACAGCAGACTGCTTCCTTCCTTTTGCTTATTCCTTCTGCTACATTTTTTAAAATATTTATCAATTTATTACATCACATGTCATTATTGGCAATAACAGCTGTCAGAGATTCTGCTCCATCAGGGAAGACAGATATCAGAATTTTTCACTCTGCTTTTTGCAAAACGAATTTTGACTAATTCTCACTAGCCAAAATTTATGTACAAATGCAGATTTAGTGCTGAGAAACTTTTTGTCTGTGACACACCTTTCCCAGTAAAAACATTTGTTCTTACAACTCACCAGAAGAAATTGAAGATGTGCCGACACTGAGCAGCGGGATCTAATCAAGGTAACTATTACCTACACCTGAAACAGATGATCTAATTCATCTACATGCTCACACTTAAAGCCAAAAGTAGCTTCCTTTCCCTTATTTTTCTTTTGGACGGTTCTACATGAGAATTTTCATTATCAAAAAAATACCCAGACATCCAGATTATTCAATAATTGGAAAAACGTAACATGATGAGGGAACTCGACTTCATTAAATACATCACCACCTACATGTGTTGATAATGAAAAAGGTTCAACAAATACTCTTATTAGCAAAGGCTATCCAGTACATCTTCAAGCTTTTTCTTTATGCTATGACACACTGAAGATACCAATCATTCAGTGATCTCAAAATTATTCCTTTCTTGCAGAAAAAAAATTACTTTTTTTGTTGTAGGCAAACCAGTGCCCTGACAATATTGAATACTACAAATCTTCTGGAAGCATTCAGACTAGTATTACTATTAAGGGCAAACCATAATTTGATTTTTCTTTTCTTTTTCTTTTTTTTTTTTCGCAACCTTACAGATTTCCTCTGAATAAATGCTTCTACAGTGCTCTTTTATTGCATATATGGTGTAGGTAGAATTCCTCAAGAAACAATGCATTTTGTTATCTCTAGGCTCTACGAGGGGACTCAACTGATTCACCCTACAACCTGCACAAAGCCCCACAGACCTTCCTCTGTAGGACCATGCAAATACATGTTCCCCATGCAGAACTCCAAGATATTATGGGTAAAACATACAACTTAAGGCTAAGTATTAGCAATTCTTAGCAGAATGCTTCACATAAGCCTAGAGAGTAAGGGGTTTCAAGCTTTTTCGTTGAAGAATATGCCTTTTATAAAATTTGGAAATGAGACAACTGATGCCTTCTCAAAATCTGACCAGTAATACACTGCACTAGGAAAGGAAAACAATGTTGCAGTAACAACTTTAACATGTAACATCCCCCCTGCTTTAAAATACGGTTGTTACTTTACATGCCATATATTTGAGAAATACAGCTTTTCTGAATGGCTGAGGTCAGAAATTTACACCCACAACTGCAGACAAGCAACCTAAGCAATTATGAAATTGTCTCATGCACCGTATTCAGCTTTCAGGATTGTTCTGCCAAGTAAAATGTGAACAATTCTACCTTAAATATTTCAGTATCTACTTTTGAAAGTGAAGTTCTGCAGCACTTTAGATTTTGTGCTATAATTTTGTCTCAGAGCAAAAGAAATATAGGTCCTATCAAAGTTACCAGCTTCAGACTTCTAGCATTCCTATTCCATTTGTGTCTAAGAAGAAAACTGAAAACTGATGAGCAGTCATTTCTATCAATAACATCTGGGTAGAAAATGCACAATATTTTCCTTCTTTACATACAAAAATCTAAAATAAATTACAGAACAAATTCTGATTGTAAAAAAAAAAAAAATCCATTGAAGAATTAAATTAAACACAAGCAAAAGTTTCTTTTCAACCAAAACTCTTCATACAACATTAAAATAGACAGTGACCCTGCCTGAGAGAGAGGTTGGATCAGGTGACCTCCAGAGGTCCCTTTCAACCTCAACCATTCCACAGTTATGAAACTCAAAAATCAAAAACGAAGTATGAATTATTCCAGTGTTTTCTATAGAGGTGTAGCACCTAAAAATACTTTGACCACAGTCAGCATTAGCCAACATATTCATTTTAAAGGAGAATGTAGCATGAGTTTATAGTTGAGACAAACAAAATAAAGCAATCATGGGTGAGAAGAGATTATACTGATTTTACAAACAAAAAAGTTAAGCTCAGAAAGCCTGTTTCCCATTTACATTAAAAGCATTCTCTATGCTGGTATAAGGGGCCTTAACACAGCTTTAGATTTAATTTATGTAGTGTACAGTGGGCTTAGTATAATTGAGAATAAGGCTGGAACGAATCAAAGTGCTCAAGATTACAAATTATGTCTCTGCAAAAGACTACAATTTAACTTTTCTAATACTGAGTCCAACATACCAGTACAAAGATTTTTGTCTTTTCAAGAGAGGTTATTTCATCCACAGTGCAAAAAGCTCTAGAATTCATTCTGTAGCTTAAGATACTAGAGGTACAGAAAATAAAACTCAGTATAATACCTTTTATTTTAATAATCTTGCTATGGCTATGAAAATTAACCTCCACCCTTTGCTGTTGGGGATTTACGGTTATACTATTTTTAATATATATTATACATACCATACACCTTATTATCATCATACTAATCTAGCAATTAATAATTGAACATGTCAACTTCAGTTAAAATGAAGCTTCCTCTTCTTTTTAGGCACTGTACAATACCAATAATTATGACCACTCATTCAGAAAACTCTTTTGTATTCTTGTTTGGTAAGACTTCATGCACTCTCTTCTCTTTGCAGGAAAAAAAGTGTTTGCATGAGGAATGAGAACACACAATTCACTCTGAGGACAGGGTACCTCGGAGCAAGACTCAAATAAAGAAAAAAATCCAGGGATAAACAGAGAGTAATGGAAGTATCAAGGATTTCTTTCTCAAAGGTGGTAGTAATTTGGTTCTACAGTGGTGACAGCCTTTCAATATTAAACTTTGCTATTAATTCTTTTTGCAATGAATGAGTAGGGGAAATATACCAAAGAGCCCTTCCTCCAGCAGACATTGTAACTTTTTTCTCCAGGTCTAGTCCATGCTGTGTGCTTCTAATTCCTCACTGACATGTTAATGAATACAACCTTTCCAAAGTTCAGCCCAGATAAGCCGGAGATGATGAGGGACATTTTGGCAACTGAACAACAGAGAGAAAGAAGATCAATCTTTTAAAAGATTTACACACTTCCTTTAATTATCTTCCTAATTTATGTGCATCTTAAGTGAACAGTAATTCCTGGGAGGCTCCATTTGCATGGGCTTGTAACCTCTCAGTATGACAGCGATGCCATGTTTCACACATTGCAATTGTTAAAAAGCGGCAGAATCTGGAAGACTTATTTGGCAGGGGAGATCACATTTGAAAAGAAGCATATTTCATAACTACCTTACAAAACACTTTTTTTTCCCCCTTAATTTCTAAGTAGACTTCAAAATTAACCTTCATCTTCAAAACTCTTTCCAAGAAAGCTATCCTACTCTACCCAACCCTACCCTATCCTATCCTATCCTATCCAGTAAGAGTACTCCTGGAGACAGGAGATTCAATTCTGATACAAATCTCACTCTTTGGAACTCTCTTGACTTGTACAAAGTTTTCAGGTATAGTGGTTTATGAGCTGTATCTACCAATCACAGAGATTTTTTTCCTCAGACAGGATGTGTGAACATGTTTTCTAAATTCTAAAAAAACATTAATTGAAAATAAGCATTTATGTGCCCAAGGGTCAAGGCAGTTACTGCACACACTCTACTCTTACTAAAATCTTTTTTCTAAGTTTTTAATTTTGTCCTACCCCATAGAAACTTTCTCCACAGTAGCAAAAAGTTTTTTTGTTTTTCTTTATTAATTTTCTTCAAGAAATTTTACAGTATTTAAAGTCTGTATTTTCGCCGGAAAAAAAAAAATCAAACTATAATTCCTTACAGTAATACACCACAATAATTTTGAATCTTATAGTTGCACTGCAAGTTCCAAAGATTAAAATAAAAAATTGCAGTGCAACATTCACAATTATTATTTCAAATATAGTATACATGAAAGGCTACAGTACACACTAAAAGACCCACTTTTTGGTTCAATAACACATTATTAATTTAAAGAATGGTGAAGGATATAATTTAGCATCCATACATAGAAAATATTGCTTGCCTTCAACAAAGAGAATATTTTACACTGCTTGCTCAGACTGAATGGAAGTATATTAACTACATCATGACATTTGTGGAAAGCTATTCAGATAGCTGATCTTTCACATGACCTAAAACAAAAGACAAACTTTCCAGGGTAATATAGACCCCAAAACCTTTATTTGAATTTTATTATTTTTAAAAAGAGCATTTCATAGCATGCTTTTTTTAAAATGTCTCATTAGTATCTATCTAAAATATATGCTCTATACACAGCCACATATATAAACATATAACAACTGACTCACATACGCTGTTGCCTGAATATGTTGTTGCCAGGCAACAGCTATAAAGCATTTTGCACTGCTTGCAAAAATCTGAATGAATGATTTGAAGAGAGATTATTTCTAAAAAACTAGGAAGAAAACTCACTACTGGAATTACATGAATAATTCCTTGTATATTTCAAGGACTCACAGAACATGTTCCTTCCATAATTACCAATTTCAGAAAGGACAATTCCTTTGAGTAGGATTTGAAAGGCATTTTACAACAAGGAAATTCATGTTCTATGCATGTGGCTAATGTTCCCACATGGACACTGAACCAAAGCCACCAAAGTTAATGGGTTCCTAAATTGACTTCAGGATCTTTTCATCAGGTTATAATGTCCATTATAAGAAAAAAATTGACAGACTCCTAAATGAAAAAACAGAAGGACTTCCAGGAGATACAAAAAATTCTCAACAAAATTTTACCATTTCACAATATGCAAGTGAAAGAGAAGAGTATCTGTACAAACACTTCTTTGTGTAATCTTCACATAGCTAAAGTGTAATCTCACTGAGGCCAATGGTATTACACACAAGAGTAAAAATACTAGTATCTATAATCCATTGATAACATGGTTGTGATATGCTATCTACAAGAAAGAACTATTTGACTCTAAGTAAGTGCCAGCCATTACAAAATCACTAGCCCTTTGGCTATCACACCTCTTGGGAATTAAGAGGTGGAAAAGCACATCAAGAAAATAACTGGGAAGCACAGCAACCTCAAAGTTCTTACCACAAACCTGACCCACAAGTTGCTTTAACACAAACATTAGCATAAAAAGTTGTGGGACTTTTTGTCCTTGTTTACCATGGCTGCAAGATATTTCTTTCAATTTCCTGTACAACAGGCTTAATCAATAAAAACTGGTCAGAAGCTCAAGATGATTGTTCTTTCCATAATGACCGAATTGGAAATCCATGTATTTTCCTTTTAATTCTTCAAATCCATTCACATAAATGTAGCAAGAAAAATGAAAGGAGTAATTATTGGTATTTTAAATGATACTTTCAGTATTAAGCAGTGAATGTGACTAGCTTCTTTAATGGATAATGGTGAAATCCTTTTAATTCCGTATCTCAGGTTGCCTTGAACTATTGTGAAAAAGCAACTCCTTTACAAGGAAGGAATCTGCAATCTAAATCCTGTCCATGTGGAGCTTCCTAAAAATTAAAACTAATTCATTATAAATAGGAAGTGAGGTTTTATAGCTTCATGTGAATTATTTTCATACTCCAAGATGTAACTCACAGTTTGTACCACCGGTCAGGATGCAGTTATATAAAAGGTAATCTCAGTGCTTACAATCGGTCTGAGCACCTTTCCCATAGATAATAATATAAAACAATCTACAGAAAGGCTATCCATTCCAGGTGCACTACTTGTTTGTACTTTTTCATGTGTTTTTTTTGTTTCTTTGTATATGCTGTGGCAACTCAAAGAAATAGAAGAACCTTTACTTTGCCCTCTGTATTCATCACGACCCACTTGCAGAGCCAGTGCGATCAATCAATGTAATCTCAAACCCAAGAAATTTTGCAGGTCCCCTTTCTTTCTTCACCCCAAATATACACACAACATCAATTGAATGTTAGGATTTTGTAAGACTGCATTATTTCAAGAGGAACCACACTGCAATCAGTGGTTCGTATTCATAGCATTGTTAGCCCTGATTGATTGAAAATGGGGTTAACTGCAGAAGGAGAAACACTGTGTTCATTTACAGAAAAGGCACCTGTAATGATCTAAAAGTATGGTTAAAAATAGGGGGAGGTTATAAGGTAAAACTTCTAATTTGGTGACTAAGAGCAACCTACTATTTATTACTCAATCAAGACTGACTGGCAAGTACAATTTTCTCTCAGGATAGCTATATTAGAGTATAAACTGAAGCACCCAGAAAATAATCCCACTTAGTGTGTGGAAACACAGAAAAATAAGTAATTATTAACAAAAGAAGTGAAAATTTCCAAGAGATATCATTCCTTCATTCTATGGCTGAGGCATGACAAAAAAAGACAAAAACAAACAAACAGTAAGATTATGACTTCGAAGGTTGATACGGGTCAAAACAAGACTATCAAAGTGACACAATGTTCATTTTTATTTAGATTTCCTAATGTGACATCAAATTGTGGGGTTTTTTCTGAGAAACGGCACTTCAGCAAGG
The DNA here is from genome assembly GCF_014805655.1 of Passer montanus. Classification (NCBI taxonomy): domain Eukaryota; kingdom Metazoa; phylum Chordata; class Aves; order Passeriformes; family Passeridae; genus Passer; species Passer montanus. Next base: position 10,001,707 of record NW_024367037.1, read on the forward strand.
CACGAAATCCTCACAGCTTAGTTTATTAGGAGGCAACAAAGGGATTCCAATCTGCTGCAAGAAAGTTTCAGCCTATAAGCACAGTCAGCGCAGTACAAAATTGTGTCATATGAATTTTAATGTGACACAAGTACGAAAGAGTCCAAAAGAACAAAGGCAACAAAGTCCTGTTCCACACTACACAAATGACCTATTCTGATCTGAACAGCAGACCACATCACAATCAAATTTATTTCAAAGAAGGGTCACACAGATCAAATGTAATGGCTGCTAGAATGAGTATTTCCTTTATGCAGTATTAGAGAAAAGCAAAATATCAAACAATGTGGGAATGCCAGGGCACTGAAAAGAAAGGCATATTTAGGCTTCAGGGAAACAGATTTTATAAAGATGTTTTCATTACAGTCATCCTCAATGACTACAGTTTCTAAGTTTCAAAGACACCGTGATACCTTGATGAAGACATTATGAATACCCATGAGCTTGCCTACTGCATATAGCCTTGAACATATATTTGACATTTCAAGGCACCAGAGAAAGGTTTCAAGTACAGTTCATGCCTAACAAAAGTAAGGAGACAGACTAAGTGTTCAGAGTGGCTGGATGTCTCTTTGTGGCCTGATATCTTCATGGCAGAAACCATGATACTCCCAGTGTCAGAATACATCAACAGAGTGGCTGGTAAATCTCCTCAGCTGACTATCCAACCTTACAACAAAAGCAACTTTAGCATCATAAAGTAATCAGAACAATGAGGTCTACTTGAAAATACTGGACTGTCAGAACAATTGACTTATTTACTTACAATTTACTTATTAATTAATTTCTGTAAACAAGCACGTAAGGATTACACTGAAAAGCAGGCAAAATAAAAGTTAATAATCAAGTATCACTAAACAAAAAAGTAAGGACAAATTCTTGCAGTTCTTCTTGCCATGTATTTCCATGATTTAGGCATCATTTTTGTCTTCAAATCACTTTTCTGAACAGAATCAATTACTGATGGGAAAACAGCTTGAGTCCCAACTTCATGAATACAATGAATAGAATTTGAAGGTATGTGGGGAGTAGGAAGACAGGGTAACAAGTACTTAAAGCAAGGTACAGGTTTAAAACATCAGAAGTAAACATAATACATTTAAAAAATAAATGAGCATTTCTATTTTATAATTAGATTAAGATTTACTACTTGGTTTTCTGTAAATTAAATTCTTAAAGAAGTAAATTCTACCAGAAAGGTCTCCCTAAATGAAAGTTTGTTGTTGTGGGTTTTTTTCAATAAAATGAAAATATACTATTGAAGTATACATTTGATTCCTAGCCAGGGCTCCCTCAGTCACAAAACAAAACAAAATAAAAGCTGAATTGGAAGAATTTCCATAACAAATTGGCTATCAGCCTAAAGGTTAGAATTAGTTGTATTGCCCAAGTCTAGCACTAAAATTGGTATTAGACACCTCAGCTCTCCAAGTTTTAATCAATCTGCTTTTCAGGAGACTTTGAAATATTCAAAGAACGTAGACTATTATGTCCCAAAAAAAAGCTACCCATAACATAGCAAGAGATAAAATTCTATTGCCATATTTAAAAAGTTTCCAGAACCTATAGCTCTCTTCCATCTTTTCAGTATGTTTGTATTTTTGGAAGTTAAAAATGTCTTACTATTAGTTTCCAGAACCTATATCTTCCATCTTTTCAGTATGTTTGTATTTTTGGAAGTTAAAAATACTCATTTTCTAGCAGACATTTATATTATTGAAGACTGAAGTATCCACCTACATTATGATGGCTCCAGTGCAAGTCATTAAGGTTTGGACTTGGAGACAGATATAAAGGGAAAAAAGGAAAAAAAGAAAAACCTTTAATGTTTCACTGGGTGAATAATAATTGAATTAATTTATATATTCAGTCACGAGAATCCAATTAGCTATGGATATATACACACATATTCATAGCTTTCAACCATCATATTCATTTGAATTTTGATGCTATTTTCTATAAAATATAATCCCTTTTAAATTTCATTTAATAGATTTATTCACATGTGCATTTCCATATGTCATATTTAAGCTTATACTACCACCTGCCTGAGGCTGTATAGTCTGAATTGTCACCCTCACACACTTCAGTAGGAGAAAATCCTCCACAGACACCATATGAACAATTTCCCTTCTGCTTAGTGTAGAGGTATGATAATCATTATGACCATGGAAAACATCTATGCAAAAAAAAGTTTTATGTGTCTCCCTTAAAAAATCAGATGACATCTTCAAAACAAAATATTCAAGCTACATAAAATGAAATATCACTCTCTTCACAAATTTTTTACACAGGTCAGCAAGTATCATCCAAGATTCCTGCAATATGAACTCTACATTTGTTGCACGTATGATATAGACATAGATATGTAAAAGTATTTGCATACATAGAGATATGCATATACATAATTTCACACTTAAAGGACACTTGAGATGGCTTCAAAGCCAGATTTGCAAAGCAAATAGATTAACTTTGCTTCCAGCTACTAACATCAAGGTGATGGGATACCATCATCTCCCTGCTTTGTGTTGGGCCCATCCAATAACACTGCTGAGCAGGGGAAAAACTGATGAGCAAAGGTTAAGCAGAGGACTGCCAGAAACAAACTGAGGCTTAGAAATTGCTTCTTCAGATAAGATTAATGCTTGACTGATACACAGAGTGACTTTGGGGTTGCAAAATCATTAAGAGCATCCATTCTCTTTGAATTTACACCATCTCTCAAACATTTGTAGTTGAGGCTATTACGGGTTTGGTCGAAACTTTCCTGCGTTCTTTTGAAATTAACAACCCTGCCAAGTCACCAAAGTGCTCCAAAGGTCAATTCATGATTAGTGTCCCACCATCCTGCACACTGTGTCTGCAAGCAATGCACAGCATCTGGGGGGGAAGGGAGAGAGGGGGAGGAGGAGATAAATATTAGCACTGTGATAAGCTCACAGAGCACGACTTGGAGGAGGGCTGATTTCACATGGTCCCTGCTGCTACGTTTCAGGGGAAGCAGGGAGGGACCACCTTCCTGGAAGGGAGAGCTGGTGGAGACACTGCACTTTTCTGCACACCTGAAGGAAAACCTTAAAAGTGAACACAAAGAACCCCAGACCTCTTCCCAGCCTCAGGGCAACAGGGACTTGGACCTTTCAGGATTACTGGCAACATCAATACCTGCGCAAGCAAGCATTCCTGTTCGCTCACAAAAGGTAGGAGACAGCCCAAACCTATGATGCCCGGGACCGACTGAAGTTTAGAAAATCCTGACCTCTGCACACACTCTGCTCCAACTTCACTTTTCAAGATTTGCTGCACCCCTTCAGGGAAAGTGCCCATGGCCAGTCTGACAGCACACGCGGCGCCGCTGAGCATCCCGGTGGGCGCTGCGAACAGCCGCCCTCACCTAAGAGACTGCCCCTAGTTTTAATCACTGTCAGCCTCTGTATCTGCCTTTAGGTTCATGAGGCTGTCACCCCGTTGCCTCCCTGTCCATCCCCGGAGCGCTGCAAGCTCCCATTCCCCAGTCCCCCGTGCCCGAGGGCAGCGCACCATCACATCTCCACGCCTGCTTTTCTCGGTTACTCCGGTATCAGCAGAGTGTTTTCTGACCCTGCCCCGATTGAAAACATCCCTCTCCGAAATGGGAAGGATAGAGAGAGGGAGAATCTGTACACAAAGTTTACAGCTCCTGCTTGCGCCTTCCTCTCCCCACCCAAGCCCTTGCCGGAGGCAGCAAGGCGAGGGGCAGGGGAGCACAGGGACGGCCAAAGGGGTGCGTCAGCCCTGGGCTGGGGGACTCGAGGAGGACAGGGGCACGGGGAGCAGCTTCTCGCGGACAGTGACCCTGGCGGGCGATCGCTGAGAGAGAAGGGAGGAGCGGCGCCTTCCCGGAGCGGGGAGCAGCCGGCTCTCTGCGAGGCACATTGGCAGCACAACCCCACCGACCCCTCCGGAGCCGGCAGCGAAGTCCAAGCCCCGGCAGCGGCACCAGCAGAAGCAGCAGCAGCGCCAGCGGCAGCAGCCCCAGCGGCAGCTCCAGCAGGAGCGGCAGCCCCAGCAGAACTAGCAGCAGCTCCAGCAGCAGCGGCAGCAGCACCAGCAGCAGGTCGCCGCGCCCCACGCTGGCGGCCCCGGCCCGGGGCACCACCGCCCCCCAGGCCGACGAGGTGATGCCCAGCCCCTTGCCCCCACCCCGGGCAGGGCCGGCGAAGGGAAAAAGAACTCACCCCCAGCTTCCTGCTGCGGATTTTTACGTAGCCCTGCTTGACTATATCGTTAAAGTTGGAGGCCATGGCAAGCGCTGCCTGCTTCCTCCTCTCCGCGCTCGGAGTCCTCCGCCGCCGCCGTCGCCTTCTCCTCCTCCTCCCCTCCCGGGCCCTCCCGGGTGCCGCCGGCCGCTGGCTCCAGAGGCGCTTCTGGCATCCAGGCAGCGGCAGCCGCCGCGCTCCGCTCCTCCCGCGGCCGCTCCGCTCCGCACCGCCCCGCCGGGCGGGTGGCGGCCGCTCCGGGGCCCGGCAGAGCTCGGGCGTGACACGCGGCGCGGGCGGGCTCCTCGGCCGCCTCGGTTTTGCCCACTTTTCTCCATGCTGGCGGATGGCTGCGGCCGCGGCATCCCGGCTCCGGTGGCAGATCCCTTCGGGAACACGGCCCGGGAGGGCATCTTTCAGCATCGCGCATTCGGGAAGCAGCGTAGACGCCCATCAGCAAACGCGGTGTTGTTGTGTCAGTACAACAAACTTAATGAAACAATGTGTAAGCTACAGAAGTGAAGGAAGAAAAAAGAAAAGGAAGGCACGAATGCATCTGAAGTTGAAAAATAAGTTGTCACACACAGGCTTTTTGTGCTCTCCACAGTGATGACCATGTGTTTAATTACTGCTCACGGAGGTGGACCTAGCAGAATGACTTCTAAAGAAAACATAATGTTTCGGAGACATTAGGAAGAGGAAGAAAACCGAGGAAATTTTATTTTATTTGGTTACATATAAAGTAGAGTGGACAAGAATGGACCTAAGCTGCTTGAGAAAGAAAAACTGCAGATATATGGGATTGACAAGATAGTGCATAACTATTGTTACATAAAATTGTGCTCAATAAGCACCTTCCGTGGGAAAAGTTTGATTGGTATGATAAGCTTAACGAAAGCTTCACGTCCTCTTTTGCTGGATATCTACATTCTATTGCACCATTGCCCTGAGGTTTTCTGAAACAGGAATTTGCAGTATGTGGTGTGCTCCAGGCTGGGGTGATAGAACATAATTCTAACATAATTCCGTAGTTGAAAGTTTGTTAGATTTATTCCTGATTTTCAAAATCAACAGACAACAGGGTGATGGAATTATAAGGGAAAACTTTGTGACTTTGTAAAACTACCTGGAGTACCGCATCGAGCTCTGGAGTCCTTAGCATAGAAAAGACATGGACCTGTTAGACAGGGACCAAAGGAGGGCCATGAACATGATCAGTGGGATGGAGAATCTCTCCTATGGGGAAAGGCTGAGAGAGTTGGGGTTGTTCAGCCTGGAGAAGAGAAGGCTTCAGGGTGACCTTGTAGTACTCTTCCAGTACCTAAAGGGTACAACTGGGTACGAAATTATTTTTGCTAGTCCACTGTCATACAACTGGGTACAAAATTATTTTTGCTAGTCCACTGTCAACTGGGCAGGGTATCCCATTTAAAAATAACAAAACAGAATCTTAACATCATGATCTTGCATTTTCATTGACTGCTTTTAGATTTACATTCAAGTCTAATGAGTGTGAAAATCACAAGACTATGCCAAGAGAATTCCCTTTCCCTCGAATAACCCTTGTTATTTGTTGTCAATCTTTTTTTCTTAATTTAATAACAATTAGTGAAGCACATGGAAGCTTACCTATCCATTTATTTTCTAGCAACTCAGTTCCCAATTATGCAAATTTTGGAACAACTGCTAGGAATAGAGACTCTGCATTTTATTTATCCAAACAAAAATTTCTATATAATTGTGCATTTTTTAATAGAAGATATGGTCATCTGAAGGAATAGAGAAAAATACTTAGCCTATATATAATTGTGGCTTCCTTGGTATTTCTAGTGAAGGATCAAAAGGATGAGTTTGAACTCCTACTTTTGGGCAGAATATTCCTTCCTCCTTAATTTCTTTTTTAAAGATATGTCAAGTCAGAATATTCAGTGATTTTTATGGAGAAAACTGGGATATACCTACGAGAGAATTCTTTCAAGACACCTTGCCACATATTAAACAAAAGCTTTGTTCAAGATGAGACTAGTGATTGTTTAAAGTACAGAAAGCTCTTGAAGGATCAAAAAGGAGAGGAACATTTCCTTTCAATTGCCAACCAGAAAAGTATATAATCCTATTCAATTAACTGACAAAAAGACATTTTTCTTACAGATTAACCCTGAATGATTTGTAAGTTTGTAGAACTGGTTTCACATGCAGTCCCTGCCCCCTCTTCACCACCTCTCAGCTACACAAAAATGGACTTGTAGGATCTGAGAAAAATTACATGTCTTCTCAAACAGACATAGAACTAATGCAATTTTTTTTTTTACATTTGCTCTGTTTTTCATTCAGAAAGAGCAGCAGTTTCAGAACACACAGCATTCCTGGGCACTATTTAGTTTTCCAATTTCTGCAGTAAGGATACAGCAGAATTTGTGTCAGCTCCCTAACATGCATGTCTTGTCAGAACTCTACAGTGCAAAATTCCTTGGCAATGAAATTGAAGATGGTGCTATATTTCCAAAGCTAATCATCCATTTATTCTTAAGTATGTTGTTTTATCATATAAAAAAATGGAAAATTGTTTTGATTTGCAATAATCATATAGCTAATAGTATTTTTCAACAGATTTTTCTCCAATTATTTATTATTTTTGTGTATTTTTCTTTAAACTCCGTCTATGAATTGCATTGTTATTACTTGTTTTATTACAACAAAATACAAGAAAAATACAATAAAGGATAAGGAAAATATGTGTAAAATACAAAAGCATTTTCATTCTACAGTCTCCAGAGTGTAAATTAGCCAGCCTGAGCTTATAAAATGATCAGTCTGATATTTATTTTCAGCTGCTTTGTATAGCACCAGACAGAATAATCAAATATTCATTTGCATATGAGTCCCATGGGCAGCTTGGGGCACAAATGCATAGCAAGGCCACTCTGAATCACAGGAATACAGACAAACTGTCTTGTTACTTCCCCACAAAAATGCTCTTGTGTTCACATGACATGCATGCATTCTATTTGCTGAGAAAGTCACAACTTAGAAAGGAAGATTCCTCAAAGCAGCCATGCCAAATGCTCTGTCTCTTCAGAAATCTCGGGAAGTCAAATGATCTCAGAAACTCAACAGGTACAAACTCAGTGGGCAGTGTCAGGGAAGACATAGTATGATTCCTTCTGAAGAATACATTGACATGAATAAATGACATATATATTTGCAAAAAATATCATGTTTTTTATATGGCTGCTGGTGTGAAATCATCATTTGGAAAGGGAAATGATTCAGCAGGTAATCAAGTCAAATTATTTCAAGCAGAGAAGTTAATTTCTGATATAGCTAACATAGGTGCAATCAAATCTAATACTATTTTGGAGAGACAATATGTATTGCTGTTTGCCTCTGACAGAAAGTAATTAATGTGAATGAAATTATCTTTACTTGTGATTATTTGACAAAATGAACAAATTTAGGCAGTATATATTTTAAATCTGAAATTATATGTCCACTGTTTGTGAATGATTCACATTCATGAATAATTTTTCAGTGATGGTTTTCAGTGTTTGAAGTTTCTAGCCAAGGTGGGCTTTTACCACACTTGTCAAAGAGGAGCACAGAAAGTTCCTCTCAATTTCTGGGTGTTTCTCCCTCTACTTCCCTGACCAAATACCAGCTGAGACTAAAGGAAAAGCTCTGGTTAAAAGTTTATCAGAGAATGGCAGTTAGTATTTATTCAAGACACCTGATAAAAAGTATGTTCTCACCTAAAGGCTGTTTCCAATCTAAAACAAACAGTCATTTTTATTATGATAATAGAAATTTGCATAGGCAATGCCAAGGAAGAAACATTAGCTAATGTATTATTAATGTGTTGAAAGCCTACCTTCAGCTAGGCTTGAGACAATTATTTTGCTCCAACCATAAATCACATACTAACCAGAGTCCTTTGTGAACTAGCATGAAATATAAATCATGTAGATAGACAATATTAAAAAACTATTGTTTTCCATGGGCATTGTAAAAAGCAAAGCCATTAGTTCCTGCATGAAACCACATGCATATTTATTACTGACTTTCTATCCAGTCCAATAGTACCTATTTTTTTATATCCAACTATAGGGTAGATATCTAGGTTTGTATCTTACCCTGTTGCTCCTGATCTGTGCCAGAAAGGTAAGTTTTAAAAAGTGTAATCTCCTAGTTTATAGAGTGACATATTATAGCTAATTAGTCTGGTTTCAGAGATCAGAAAAGCGAATATTTTCACCTCTGCTTTTCTGTCAGAGGGCCAGTAAGAGTCAAAATCTCTGCTCCTGCAAAACTCTGACTTTGGACACAAATCATAGTTTATGCTTTTGTCACTTTGTCCCAAACCAAGAAGTACTGTGGGTGTGATTGGGGACCCCTGTGACTGAGCAGGCAAACTATCTTTACCTTGGCAGATGTGCTCTCTTGGAGGAAACTACACCAGCCAGAGGCATTACTTTCCCCAGATATCTGCCTCAGTCTGGTTTTGGAGAGCAACACTCTGCAGCAGTGATATTAGAAGAATTTGTATACCGTCTTTATCTTAAAGGGGTTAGGCTGATATATTTGACCATGAAGTGTAATTATCTAAGAGAATGGTGCTGAGTTTCTGCTTGTGGAGAAATAATGTTTCAAATTAAGAAAGCTAAATCTTAGGCAACCCATTAGAGCTAATCCCCTTGCAAACAAATATAGCTATAAAATCATTAATTTTCTGATTGGCTTCTGCCAATTTCTAAACATAAAACATGGTGAATAGCACATAAGTTTTCTATTTAAAATAATATGTTTGGCATTTTACTTAAAATACTCCAATAATCTTCAGAAAAAGCTCCATGAAAAATTTTAGGGAATGAAATTCCATGTTGTATAGAAAATATTATTTTCAATTATAATTATCATAAAGACTTGAAAGTTAAAACTTAGCTAAATGCACTTAAGATTTAAGACAAACTTGAATTCTAATTCATCCAAGTTTTCTAGCATGTCTGCCTTGGGAAGTCCTGCATTAAAAAATATTCCACCTATTTGCTACCTTTCTTTATGTTTTGTATGGGTTTTTATTCTATAAACAGTCAGAGTTACAGTCTGTTAATGAAAAGAACTGGATCAAAAGCTACCAAATGCACTTTAAGAATGTTCTTTTCCTACCATCCTTCCTGTCTTACAGGAAAGTTATTATATTTGATTTTCCTATCTGGTTTTCCACCAATTCTATTCTCTCAGGTAGCATTTCAACCTGGTCTTCTGATAGAGTCTTCAAAAAGATAAATTTCATTGCAAGCTAAAGCTTGTGATATTGAGTGTATAAAAGAGGTCTATTCACTTTGTATTTCTTCTAATAGAAAGAACGATATTTTACAAATGTGTGTACAGAAATATGCACAAGGGGAAAAAAAAACAGCCTACACCAAAGAATGTGGAAATTAAGTAGCATAGAAATGTTAGTGGAAGAACCTTAAGAACAAGGAGAAAAGGGAGTGACACATCTCAGTGCCAATTTCACAGCCAAAGTCTTCCAAAACACAAATAAAAGCTAGGACAATATATCTTAGCATATTTTTGTATCAGGTTTGACCCATCCTTTCCCCTTCTTACCCATTTCTGTGAGAGAAGACAGCAAGAGCCTGAAAAAATAAGAGGAAGATAGATCTGACTTAAATTCAAAGGAGACTTCAGCTTGACCTAACGAAAAAAGGGGTGGAATCTAGCCAAAATTCTGAGGAACAAAATGTGACTATTCTTAAATATAGCCTTCATCACAAATTTTGTTGCCTTATTTTTTTCTGTATTTTTGCTGCATTGTTGCAACTCCATGTTTTAAGGAAACTGTCTTCTTAAAGCCCTGAATTTTGTCTATTGGGAAGGCTGATTTTGGTGGTGATATGCAAACGAATGTATTTCATTGTGACAGCTGTGGTGAGTATTTTGTTAAGACAGGGGACTTCAAATGTTTTATTATCCAACTTTTACCCATAGTGCTCCAAAGTATCCAAACATGTGCCTCCATTTGTAACTCTTGACCAGCTGGGAGGTGTAGGTGGGGAAATCTGAGAGAAAGAAATTAACCAGTTGTGTAGGAAAGGTTTAGATGTGCAGGAAGGTACTGGGAAACATGTCTATGTAGCGACCATCCTTGAGAACATGCACAGGATACTTGTCCAACTTGACACAGCTGTGCAGGCTGATCAGTCTGGTGGGAGTAAGAAAAATTGAAAGGTGGGTTGTAGCTTAGAAATTCTGTAAAAACTGATGTCAGGTGAAGAACACAGACTGTGACTTGTCCTATCAGTAATGGAAGTCAAATAAATGTTCAACTATCACATATGCAGCATTGCTATTATCTTCCAGTTAATCCTTTTGATCACACTTCTGGACTATACACAGCGTGAGTTTCCTTTGTCCAGATGTTGCAGGAGACAGTGGGTAAGATGTAATTACTGAGGCCATGATGTCTAATAGAGGAAAAAAATAACAGAATTCTAGCAGTTTAGAGTTCACTGGTTTTGTTCCCAAAATGGCTTATTTAAAATCCAGCTGCACTGACACTGCACCAGCCTCTAACACTGCAAGCAGTCCCTGCAGCAGAGGAAGGTGTCTGGATGCAGAACTTTTCCAGATTTTCACAAGTTCAAAGAGTGGTCTTGGTAGATATCACATATTTCAGAATATTGCAGTGTTAGTGGCAGTGGAGGAGGCAAATCTCTGCCTGAGCATTACTTACTTTACCACAAAATGTACTGAAGCTTTTGAGAGCAGGATGAGACACCTCCTTCAGGTGAGTGTACAAACCTTTGTTGGTCTGAGAACATCCTGGGTGACCATACCCCAAACCTCTGCATACTCCACTGTTGTATGAGTGTATCCGGACTGACTGTAGGAAATAGATGCCAGATTTACAGAGACACTCTGTGGTTGCTGTCAGTACCTGTAACTTTTGCAGGACAAGACTAGGACTCACAGAAGTATGGGATCATAGGGAGTTCTAACTTTTGTGGGAAGGCCCAAGATCTGGGGATTATATGGCATTTACAGAATCCTGAATATGGCTGTGCCTTCAAATCCAGAGAGAAACCAAGCATCACTCTTGAAACCTGCAGAAATCATGATTGCAGTCTGCATTTTCCCTGGGCTGACACTGGCTTGTTTGGCTCTGCACAACCCCAGCAATTCCAGCTTAGGTCCTTTGCGTGGGTAGGTGGGGAGTGGCAGGAGGGAAAATCTATTTCAGTCTTCACAGCCATGTGCTTTTCCACTGGAAGTGGAGCTGTTTTTAATGTGTTACCAAATCGTCATTCCTCACCCTCCATTGCCTGCAGTATCGGGTAGAGTAGGTGGTAGGCACCCCTTCAGGGAATGCACAGTGTAAAACATAAATATTTCCCTACTTATCTTCAATCACATATGTGTATGATTTCACCACTTAATCTTACCTGAATAACTTTGCAGAATGGTTCAATATTAACATCGCAGACTTTCTGTAATTCTTTAGAAGTACCACAACATTGTGTACATGACTAATCCCCAGTCCTTTATCCTTTAAGGCTAATATTCATTGCTATTTTATTGTAGTTAATGTAATTTTTTCCCCATATAGGGCAGTTTAAGCTGCAGCTTGAGAAAATAGAAAATGGATGGACATTATTTTGAAAAAATGAAATTTACGAATTTTTTCTAGGTCAAATAGTTCAAAACAGGCTTTTCAGATGAGATAATTTCTCTCTGAAAAATTGCTCTCTTATCACATTTGAAAAAAAATTATGACATTTTAGGCTGAATGAGAAAATCTTCTCTAGCATGCATTCATTTGCCTCTAAATGTGCATGTTAGGATCTGTTCATGCACAAATAAATGTAGGGTCCAAAGTGTAACTTATAATAGAACTCTTATCTGCTCTCCTGCCCTAACAGTGCAATAAAGCTCTTGTGTATGTCTGCAAAATGGAGTTGAACATTTTATGAATGTTTAAATATCATTCAGGAATCCATCATCATCTGACTTATTTGACTGCAATTTTTTTTGTTGTTTTTTTTATAGCTTCAATTTAGTTATACAGACCTGGGCACCTAACTCATTCTTTTGCTCCAAAGACAGTAATTTTAAAGGAGTACTCTCCACAAACCTGCCAGTTTAAAGCACTAAATATATTTTCAGGCAACGGTAATAATTTGATAGAAGTTTCTGGGTTGACCATTTGTGACTGTCAATTTGTGAATTCTGTTACTTGCCTATTATCTTTTATGAGAAGGCAATTTTAATGTTTGGTCTTTGCTGCCTGTAATTTTCTTTTTTTTTTCCTTTTTTTTCCTACAGATTTAGGGGTAAAACCTAGTTTTACCCTTTAAATATGACAGACTATTTTAATCAGGAACCAGCATTATTATTCATTTCCAAGTTCAGATAATTGCAACTGTTACACAATTTCCAGTAGCTATTATCTTTATTGCAAACTGAGATTTTTTTTCTTCCTCCTATGGATCTCAAATTCATATTCTAAGACCAGCACTTTCTGGAATTACTCCTTTTGTGGATGGCATTTTTAGCTAGAAAATATTTATTAATTAAAGTTTGATACTCTTATAGTTCCCAGCTTGTTAATTTTAAGCATACTGAAGAATTTTGCTACAAATAGCATATTTCTTTCATCCTGTATGAAGGTCATGGTGGTTTGAAATGGCAACAAGCACAGTGGTGGTTAGGCATCTGCCAAGATTAAAAAGAAGGGGGACTTAAAACAAGGCTTTTGAATTACAACACTCTTGATCTTTTCCCAGAATTCAATAAATGGATATTAATAGTGGGTGTGAGATTGTAGATGATGTTTTCAGAGCCTGGTGGGCAGTAGAACAACCCTAAATATGAGTGACATAATAAGCTTAACAACTGGATGACATTACATTGAGAAGATCCTAATTAATTCTTCATAGCTTTGCTGATTCCATTCCTGACCAGTCACACTAAGATTATTAAGGAAAGCCACAGCAGAAAGCCACCTAAGCATAAATCAAGGGAAAAATTCAACATTCTTTCTCTTTAGAATCAGAAAAGTTGCTTGTTTACCTTCTGTACTTTAACGGGGATCAGAAAAGAGGGTCATATAACCCCCAGAAATATCATTTTGGTGAAACCTTTGAAGAAAGACGTTCAAATACATCCAGTGTATCCTTTAGGTCTTATTTATCTTATTTAATATTCCTTTTGTAAGAGTGTTATTTAATACATTAAGCTATCAATTTTACTTGCTACACACATGCACAAAAATATTAACTATAGATCATCTTTGATTGCAATGCCTTTACTATTTATTATTACAGCTAAGTTTTGCATTCCACTTACAATTAAAAACATATCTCACAACAAATAACCTTTCTACCTTTGCCAAAATACTATGTTTTGGGATTTTTAAAAAAATTTAAACTTAACCAACAAATTCACTATTTATTACGAGGGAATATTTGGGTACTCAGAATAATTTCTATACATAAGTATGCATACAGAAAATTACCTTCTAATAATAAAACATCATAGACATGTGAAACTAAATCTTCCCTCCTCTGCAATATGAAAACTTGCAACTTAGGTCCACTACAGGTAATTGATAAAGGCAGGATTGACTCAATTTCTTCACCCCAACACCACACTCTTATTGTCATCATACCATCCCAAACAATGAAGAGAAATGGAAAACAAAGTCTCTTTTTCACTCCTACCCTGTTTAAAGGAAACTCAGTGAAATAATTTCATTTACTGCTTACTGTTAGAAGCACTGGGGTTCTTTTGGGGGTTTTTTTGTTTGTTTGTTTTTGGTTTTTTTGGTGGTTTTTTTTAATGAAGAAAGGTGAAAGACTGAGCCCAATAGAAGCTGCCAGAGATGCAGTCGTTGACAGTCCTAGGAAACTTCATGCCTCTGCATACAGCTGGGTCACTGCAGAAGTGAGAAATATACAGTCTGTTCTTCAGCATTCCTCTACAAAACCAATGACATTAGGTTTTCATGGAGAAAGTACACGTAATCCTGTGACATAGGAATGCCAGTTGAAAACCATAAAAATATAAAACCTACTTATGTATAATCAAAAAGATGTACAGTGCTACCTGAAGCTAAGAAGAAAAATTCACCATTTCAAAATCTTCCTGAAAGTATGTTTGTTCTTTGGAGAGAGAGTGAGCATAAGGTTTAATTGCTGGCGTTTTTCATTGTAGGCTTCTAAATCAGGCAATGAACAAGTGTTCCATGGCTACTGTGACATTGGATCAAACTCTAAAAAAGGTGACAGTGGATCTCCTCTGAATACTCCCAAAAATTACTTAAGGTCATTGACATGTAACTAACCAGGTATTCAGAAAACCTAAATGTGGGTCCTCAGAGCAACAACAACAACAAAAAAAATCAAACCTTTTTTAGGATGTAGTTACAGTATGGCATCAGAGGAAGGAATCTCTTCACACTTTCCTGTTTTCTTATAAGGCATAAACAGTTTGGGTTTTGCAAAGGACTGAATGGGCAGGTCCAACATATGAACTAGTTCTTTTACTTGTTTTTCTCTAATTTTGTAAAAAGGTTTGAAATAGGGTAAGCTGGCTTTCTTCTTTTTATTGCATTTATTTTATGGTTTCTTCAGTTTTTTCCTTCTATTTAAGAGTTATATAATGCTTTTGCGTCACTTTCCTGATACATTCTAAACAACTTATGTAGTTAAGTATAGATTTATATGTGTGTATATATTTATATGTATTAATGCCTTCCTAAGGATCACGTCTTACTACAGCTCTGCCATACAGCAGCAGGTGAAAATCTCTCTCTCTGTTCCACAGCAGTTACAAAGCCCTGTAGTGCTCTACCATATCTCTTTTTAATAAAGCTGTGCAGCTGGAGGCCTATTCTGCTATCAATGGTGTGTATGAATGCATTTGGGTTTTGAGTGGGTCTAATGTATAACTTACAAAAAGATAATTCCACTTACATGCTGAAAAATGTGCAGTCCCTCATTTATGTCCTATGTAGGAAGCTACTGAAGATTTCTACCTCATAAAATTTCCCTTTAGGTTAGGGGATTTTTTTGCCTTGCATGTTTGCATAAGAAATAAACGTATTTTACAGAGATGCTTTGAGAAAGAGGGACCAAACAGGACTTCTTTTAATGTATTGGCACTATTATTTTTTCAGCTTTTCAATGCTTTTCTACTTGTTAGTTGATTTTTAATAGTGAATGGCATATTCTTTCTTGTGTCAAGACCTGAGTTCAGAAAATCTATTCCTGAACATTATAATAGTAGCTTGTTAGAGCTTATATATTCAAAATGCCTGATGCTTTCCAATTTGAAGTTTTTCAAAATGTCCACATTGTCTGCTATTTGCTGCAGACTGGGGAGCATGAAGGGAGGCAATCTGTGAGTGACAAGACTGAATTTTCTCTTTTTGTGGAATCACATTCACATTTGACTGAAGGTACAAATAAATGAAATGTGTCGTCTCTTGACTTGTGTTTTTCAGGAAAAAAAATCTTGGCTGCATGCTAAATTCACCTTGGCACATTCCCAGGCCAGGTTTATACTACTGCTAAACAATGTATAAAGCAGCCACACCAGGCTGCCTGGAAGTACCCCATTACTACAAAAGCAGGAGAAGGAAGAGATTTGAGACATGGATTTGGAGATGACAGAATTCAGATTGATTATACAGTCCTCAAGCCACCTCTTTCCTGAAGTGCTTGGAAGTACAGCCTTCAGTTACTTGACATACTATGTATTTTCACAGGGGGTTTTTGATTGTCCTTGGACTATGTGCAATGACAGGAGTTATACTTTGCGTTAACTTTCAAAAATCTCACTCTGTAACCTGAATAACACGGGGCTGATACAGAGCAAATAAATGCAAGCATTGGCTTATGTTCACATTTTTAACAAGGCTTTGAAAAGGAGCTCAGAAACTCAGAACCTGTGCATCAGATATGGATGCAAAATAATTATGATTTTAAATTTTTTGCATTTCCCCCACTTCTGTTTATAGTTTTACTGCTAAGATTTTTTCCAGTCATATTTTCCATGTAAAAGCATTCCAGAAACTTCTGTTTCCAGTTTTTCCCCCAGTGTGATGAGAGAACAAAAGCTCACTATTATTCTTCCAAAAATCCATGTGCAAAGGAAGCCAACAGGATATTAAAGCATGCATAAGAAATAGAAAAATTTCTTCTGAGACCTAGGGATTTGGGGAAAAAAGTTGAGTTTTCAAGAGCTTCTGTTCATTCTCTACTGTGTCCATTCTAGATTGCATTTACTTTAACTTCTGCCTAATTTTGAGAAGATCAAAGCATGAACATTAATTACCCTAGTGCATAATTCAATTGAACATTGAAAGTTTTTTTAGCATGTATTGAACTTACTAGTGTGAAAGAAATTACCTCAAATCCTAATTTAAATATGTCATTGGTCAGTTTAAACATAAAATAAGACTACCTGAAGTAACATGAAGGAATGTAAAAACAGAAGATTTCTTAATTTGACTTCTTTTGTGGCTCTTATATGTGGCATGTTTTGACTTTAATACTGTCCTAACCTTGAACAAAGTGAAACTTGCACAGCAGCGTAGGTTAATATTAGCTACACAGTAGCACAATAAATCAGAAAAATGGGCATGGACTTTCATGTTCAAGGCCTAAAACTTTTCATTTCTCAAGGTGAATGGTCAGAACAGAACAATTCACCTTTTAAGAATTTATAAAAAATTTATAACAAACTTTAAGAACTTTTTAAATGCAAATTTGGCAAACAGCTCTGCTCTCTGTTCATTATGAGTATCTGATTTTAAAGCTTTTATTTAGATGCAATATCCATTTACTATGATAATTCAATATTATTTCTTACAGAGAGAGTAATGAAAGAAAGTATTATCAGAAATTTTGATAAAAATAAGCATTTTTCTGATTATTTATTTTAAATGTAGAAATAACACTTTGGTGGAAAAAGACTCTTAAGAATAACTACTACACTTTTCACAATACAAAAATTGTAACAAAATAGTTAAGACCATCCCTAGCCAAAATAACAAATTTTTCAAAACAACTAATATTTTAAAATTTTGATATTTTTTACTTTCAATCTGCTCCATCAATAGCAAGCTGGGAAAAAGCAACCAACCAACCACTTTGTTCCAAAGATTTTCTAGTCTTTCAGGTTTAGCCCCAGTGGACCATGATGTGCTTTTCATGCTGAGGAAGACTGAGAAAATAATACTTTGATAAGTAAACTGAGTAGAGCCTAACCAACAAAAACAATGTTAAATTCAGTTTTTCCAGACCCAAGAGCACAACAGTTCCAGTCTGTTGGATAAAACAAGAACTGGCATTTAATTTTTTTGGAAGTTGGGGTGAGAAAAAAGAGAATAATAAGTGAAATAACATTAAATTGATTCATTAAGTTAATCGAGCAACTTGGATAAGGATTCATTCTTATTTTTGTCTGGCATAGTTTATATTCATAGCAGCCTGCCAAGAATGGCAGGAATAAGCATTTATAATACAAAAATAAGAGTGTTTATTTTCTTAATGAAAATAAACAATCACTTTTTTGTTTAAATGATTTCATGTAGATAACACAATTGTATTGGTCTCTTTGAGATTGCAGCATTCTTTTAACATTTGGAGGTGAGAGGGATTGTGTACTTAAATGTGAAATGGAGAAAATAGACCTTGCAAGCTCCCTGATAGTGCCACTTAAGGATGCATTGTGGTGGAGCTGAAGAGAGCAAGAACAGAAAAGCTTTGAGCAAGTAGATGGAAGAAGAAGAGACATGCAAACAGCAATAGAGGCATGTTGTCTAGAAAGTATTCAGAATATAATGTTAGGAAAAGTAAAAATCACTACCATCCCACCACACCCTCAGAGAGCCCACATTTCAAATTTGTCCAAAAAAAAAAAAAAGTGTTAACTATCAGTGAGTGTGAAGTCCACCTAGAGAAGACAAGACACATGGAACTTCTGCAGTGGAGATGTGCTCTCTGTCAGGTATTACTGCATTCCAACTCATCAGATATTCACACAAGCAGTGAGTGGCAAGGTAACCAGAGACTCTCAACAAACCAACTTGGAATGAGAACTGAGCAGAAATTTTAATAATATTAATGGTTTTGTAAAGACTTCAGCAAAAGCATGCAATAAGTATACCATTATCTACTGGGTTGGATGGGCATTTTGGATGCTGCATTTATTGAATGGTAATTTGGTTTTGTTTCAAGCACAGTCCACGATGTCAGAGTCTCTATGACAAGAGGAAGGGGACTTTGCCTATAATTTGATGACAAAGACACAAGAAAAAAAGAATTTGCATGGAGAAGGAGGTTTACTGGGGGAACTGACTAAAACTGCTTTTGAAAGCCAAGTGTATTTCTGAGAGAAGTTGATAAGCACTGAATGGAATTCTCTCTTTCTCATTGGACCATCTTCTGTAAATTTCTTCATGTAACTCAGCTGCAGACAAACTGTCCTGGAGAAAGGGATTTAATGTGTGCCTATAGGATAAGAGCAGTGGCAGGTTATGAGAGAACCTATGTGATTGGCAGGGTGACCAACACAGTTGGAGAAGGTAATTGCTTAAAAAGAATACATGGAAATTTTTATTTTTTTTTCTGTGAAAGAGGAGCAGGGGGAGAAGGGAGAGTGGTGAGTGGTTGAAGGGGAAAGCTGAAAGTACCTTCTCTTTATTGATTACTTTTCTCTATTTTTTTTTGTTTCGGTTCTGTTTTTACCAGTAGGACTTTGATACCACCTGGCGTATCACAGCGATGATTCTCTGTTTATGTATTGTCTATTCATAGTGCATGATACAAGTAATTTAAATCTTTTTGACAGAAAGATTATCTACAAGATGCTTCTAGAAGAACCTTGAAGAAAATTATCGATGGGTAAACTACAGACTTAAATAAAATAATTGATGGGGGTTTTTTTCAGTTCAGAGGCCAAATACAAACAAAAAGAAGGGAGGAGGGAGAAATCTGCTTTGAGTGAAACAAAGTAGGAAATTGCAATCAAAGGGATGGAATTGCACAGTTGGAAGGCTAGACTGAAGGTAGATGTTGCATACTGACCCTTCACAGCATCCCAAAATAAAATAGACAATGAATTCTGCCTTTACATGAAGAAACAGTACAGAAAAAGACAACCCAACAAGTTATAGGAGAAACATCTGAAATTTGCTATATTTTGCAGGTCTTGAACATGGTTTGTTGTGTTATTGTTGATGAGGTTTGGGAGTATTTTATTGTAAAAATGAAACTACATTTTCCTTTAGAGGAAGTAGTTATTTTCTTCTTTCAGAAGAAAGTTTTAGGCAGCATTTTCTTACACAATTTAGAAACATATTATCCTGATGTTGAAAAGTCACCATCGGAGTCTCTGAAATCATCTCATTCAAATCCCTGCTTGCTCTTTTTGTTAAAACTCAATGCAGGTTCAACTTTTATCATCTCACAAAGGTGGTGTAAAATGAGAACAGCACACTGAGCTACCACCGTAATGCTGAAGGTATTCAAAAGTGAAAAAGCAAGAATGTGCTAGTTTTTGTACAGACAAGCCTCGAACACTGTCTTCCTCCTCCACAACTGAGAGCAAAGGAGCACCACATATTTCAAGGGTGCTTCCTACAGCACTATTCATGCCACCAGACTCCACTAAGAACATTTGTAACTCATTCCCTGTAGGGAAGTGATGTATAATGTTACTCACAATCTCCATGTAGGAAAATGGATTCATTAATATTTTTTTGTTTTGACATCATATTCACCTGCAAGATCTATTCCATTCCAGGATTACTGAATGATCTTCTATTAAGATTATCAGCCTTTTATTGGAAGCTGAAATAAATAATTCCTAATTAAGAAAAGCATAAAGAACAGTGTGAACCAACAAGATCCAGTCTCATTATACAATAAAGTATACAAATACAGTTTCAAATACAATACTGTTTGATCATATGAGATCTTTCTTGCAAATGAAGGCATTTTTGTCATTGTATATCCCAGCTGACTTTATTTTGAACATCAATGATAACCTAGTGTAGTACCAACAACTCTGAATAACTAACTACTCTTAGAGTCCTCTAGAAAATTTGTACTTTTTGCTTTCTAG